>NW_006408532.1:20801559-20837727 GCF_000296735.1 Chrysochloris asiatica | reverse complement strand
AATCTGTTGTGTCCTGTTTTCATACTCATGTGATTCAAAGACTTTATTGTCATTTTTAATTTCCTTTATTTGTTGTCGTGAAGTGCTGTAGAGTCAGTTCTGACCCATAGCGACCTTGTATAGGGTTTCCAAGGAGCAGCTGGTGAGCTTGAACTACCGACCTTGCAGTTCAAATGGCTTTGCTGTCTGGTGCATTAACCCACAGCGCCACACACATAATTTCCTTTATTACCCAGTAGTTTTTAAGCAGGATATTATTCAGTGTCCTTATATTTTATTCTCCCCACACCCCTTGATGTTTCTTTTGTTGATTTCAAATGTTATAGAATTCTGATCTGAGAAGGTATTTTACAGTATTTTGATGTTTGTACATTTATTGACACTTGCTTTATGACTAATATATGATCTATTCTGTAGAGTGTTTATTGTCTATTGAAAAAGAAACTGTATTGTACTGTTTGGGGGTGGCGTTTTCTGTATATGTTAATGAGGTTCAGGTGTTTGATTGTATTGTTTAAATGTTCTGCATCTTTGTTGAGACAGAACTGACCTGACAGAATAACCATTAGTATTGTGGCATTGTCTATTTCTCTTCACAAGTCTGTTAAGGTGTGATTGATGTATTTTATGGCTCTTTCATTCTACTCGTATATATATATTATATATATATAATGATTAGGTTTACTTGATAGCTTGGATTAATCATTATATAATGTCCTTCTTTGTCTCTCATGATAGTTTTCTCCTTAAAGTTTGCTTTATCAGAAATTTATGTTATCACTCAGACTCTTTTTGTTTGGTTGCCATTTGTTTATATTTTTCTATTCTTTTATTTCAACTTACTTTTGTCTTTGTGTCCAAGGGTGTTCCTTGTGGATAGCATATTAGTCAGTCATGTTTTCTTATCCATTGTGCTATCCTTTGTCTTGACTGGGTCCATTTGATCTATTTACATTCAGTGTAATTGTCACTAGGTATGTAGTTGTTACTGTCATTTTGCTGCTTTATTGTGGCATTGATGATTTCTTTGTTCAATATATTTTCCGTGTGAAGTTCATTTTGTTTTTGGATTTTCTTAGCATTTACTTCATTACTGTTTTATGTTTACTGAGACTATGTGATTTTCTTTTTTTTTTTATTTTTTATTTTGCTGAGATTTATTACTTTTCTTTGAGGTTACCCTGTAATTTATCTTTGTCTTAGAAAGTTTAAAACAATCCATTTTATATTGGTATTGTTTAGACTTCCTCTTCACTTGGAAGTACTGTAACTATTTCATTTATTCCCACTTTTTACTTTGTAGTTATCATCATTTACAAGTTGACATCTCTGGTTCCCTATTTTTAGTCTTCTGGGTTTATTTTGGATACTTCTATATCAGGGTTGATTTCTGGGTGGTGTTGTGGTGTGTCAGTTGTTGTCTGCCATTGTTAGACCCCTGTTTGAAGGGCTCTCTTTAAGTCTTTTTTATGAAGTTGATCTGGTTTTTACAAATTGCTTTAATTTTTGATTATCTTCATAGATACTGTGTACCTGTGCTGCACTTCTCCAAGAGCAACTTTGTGGTTATTAATTTTCAAGAAATAGTTTTTTTCCTCTAATGAGCAGTAGTATCAACACTGGACTTCGAATAAGGTCTGCAGTTCAAACCCACCAGCTGCTCCTCAGAAATCTTATACAGGGTTACTATGAGTCAGAACCAACTCAACCACACTTAACACCAAAAACAATATCAAGGTCAAGGTATTATTGGTCCCTCCCAATTTTATATGAGGTCTATCACTAGGATTTCCATTTGGGGAAGGGCTTAAGATTACTATTTCCTGTACCCCACAGCGTAGTGGTTATGAATCAGGCTGTGAGCCTCAAGGTCAGCAGTTTGAAACTACCAGCTGTTCTGTGGGAGAAAGGTTTTCTGCTCCTGTAAAGATTTACAGCCTTGGATACCCTATTCAGGGTTGCTATGAGTTGGAACCGAACTAAATGGCACATAACGACAACAACACAACTATAAAAATGGAAGCTCCTGAGGGTTGGCAGATTACTTTAAGGTAAGACAGCTAAATAGTTCTGTTTGTCTTTCTGGATTACACATGTTTATAAATTTATTGATGAGAAAGCTTATTTTGCTAAATAAAACTTTATATTTAAACTTTGGAAATTCCTCACGATTTAAATACAAGTAAGAATTATAAATAGCCCATTTCCTAGAATTACACACACATCATCACTAGAACTCCAAAATGTAGATCAAGAAAAGAATAAACAATCGAATGAGTAGATTCAGTTTAAGAAAATATAATGAGGGTTAGAGGATAGAATGGTTATTTAAAAGGACTTGTCCTTTTTATCATGTGAAATGGTCTAAATTTTTATTATAAGAATTATTTTATCAATCTGTATTTAGAAATATAACAGCATAATATAGACCTCACTTCTCTTCATTCTTGGTTGCATTATTGTTTTTAGCCTACCATAAGTCTACCAATTTCTTTTTTTTTTCACTAGAAACTATACTATTAAAATATATGCATTCATGTATTCTCATAGAATGCCTATGGAAGTACAACATGGTAAAGCATTATAGATAATAATTTGTGGATATTCATAAAATAACAGATGCATTTATTTTTTGACCCAGAAATCTAATTTCTGGAAATTTGTCCTACAGATTTACCTGCACACCTATAAAATTATATATTCATGATGTTCAATATATTGGTTACATTCTTTTTTTTTTTTCAAACTACATGAATTAATTACATACTCAAACAAATAATTGAAAAAAAAAAACAAAAACTAGAAGTCATCTAGCATTTTTAATAATTTTCAGTGGAAGGTGTTAAGTACACCACATTGCTGGAAGAGAGGGTTGCAAAAGTTTGATTGCAAAACCTATTTATTCCAGCTGCTTATTTCTGACCAAAAAAGAAAAAAGAAAGTTGTATTACAAATGCTTTTCCCTCCCCATTTTAAATGTGAAAATATTGTTGTTGTTAAGTGCTGTGGAGTTGGTTTCAAATCATAGCAACTCTATATATGATTTCTGAGGCTGTAAATCTTTGTTGGAGCAGAAATCCTCATCTTTCTCCTGTAGAGTGGTAGGCTCGAACCTATACTCTTGGCCATTGCAGTCTAGTGCTTAAGTGTCTAGAATATGATTTCAGTATTAAATCCTGAAGCAAAATTATTTTTCTATGGAAACTTTTTATTTTATATTGAAAGGGAGGTTGATGTGAGTAGGTGATTTGATAATTTAATCACAAAGTCTTGAGGATTTCTAAAATTTTGCATATTTTATTTCTGTTCACACATGGAATTAATAGGAAAAGGTGGCTCTATTCCACTGCCTCTGGGTTTCTTGCCATCCTTTATTAACTTAATATGCTTTATGTTTCTTTGTGATATTTACCAATAACTGCCATCCATTTGTATTAATTGTATCATTATGTTAATTTGTTCCTAGTATGAATCCCCTATTGAACTAATGCATAAAACACTCTACGAAAGCAAGAACACTATCTAACTTATTAATACTGTATTTCAATGTCTAGAAATAGTTCTTAGAACATGGTCCACTTTCACACCTATTGAAGTTATTAATAGAAAATGCCAGTTGGATCTTCTCCTCTGTATACGTTCAGAGTTAGTATTTTTTATATCATTTTCTGTTTCTTCATTCTTTCCCAGCCAAAAAGCAACCACTCTTAAGACGTTTTGCACTCATTTCTCAGATATTACAGAATTGTTGTTAGTAGCAGTCTGTCCTTGACTCAGGGCGACGCCATACACAATGGGATTGAACTACTGTGACCTATAGGGTATTTCTTGTTTGGTTTTCAGAAGCAGATCTTAATCTGTCTTAGTCTGACAGCTCTGCTGAAACTTGTTTCCCATCACAGCAACATGCAGGCCTCCCATGACAGATGAGTAGTGGGTGCGCAGGAGGGGTACAGGCCAGTAGTTGAACCTGTGTCTCTTACATGGGAAGTGATCATTCTACCACTGACCCACCACTGCCCTCCATTATAGAATTTGTATATCTGACAAATTTATATATCTAGAGGTGTTTCAAAGAGAAAATGGCAATATCTAAATGAAATCTAAGGCAAAACAATTTTGCATGTGGTTATCTCTAATGTCTGCTAAAATTTCATGTTGTTGTTGTTGTTAAGTGCCATTGAGTCGGTTACTAACCCTGTATAAGGTCTACAAGGAGCGACTGTTGGGTTTGAATCTCTGACCATGTGGTTAGCTATCCAGTGCTTATTCCATAACACCACACAAGGACTCCAAAAAGGTCATGCCTTAATTAATTGCAACTTTCATAAGGTATAATTTCACTTATGGGGTATATACTTCATTAACACTGTTTAAAACAGAATTTGTTTGAAAAAAATGCCAGTCTATCTTTCTTACCTCAGAAAACTAACTTCAGTTCAGCATTTTCCTTATATTTTAACAAAATCATAGGTGGGGACGAAGGGATGTAGATTTTGTTTTTGTATTTAATTACTATCTCCATTTTGTAGCTAGGAGCTGAGGATCAGGAAGACTGAGTAAATTGAACAATGTCACACAGCTTTTATACGATTCCAACATTCATGCTCTTTTTCATGACTGAACTGAACTGCCCTTTTACTATGGACTCTTCCTTTTATCTTTGTTTATTTACTTCTTTTTGCATCTTCTCTTCAACTGTAAGCTGTTCAAAATTATTTTATGGAGTAGATAAGACATAGTGAATAAATGAATAACTCCCAAAGCTTTATGACTTTATTTGTGTACTATTTTAATAATTAAACTTGTTGTTTGTAAGTGCCACTGAGTAACCTGAGACTCATAGCAACCCTGTCTAGGGTTTCCAATGAGCGGCTAGTGGGTTTGAACCACTAACCTTGTATTCAAACTGACCTTGCCATCCAAGGCATTATTATACAGCACCACACCAGGACTCCAAAAATTAAAGTATACAGTACTTACTTAGGATACCTGGTAGTATCATAGTGGTCTATGTTTTGGGCTGCAAGATCAATAGTTCAAATCAAAACATAGTGGTCTATGTTTTGGGCTGCAAGATCAGTAGTTCAAATCAAAACATAGTGGTCTATGTTTTGGGCTGCAAGATCAGTAGTTCAAATCCACCAGCTGCTCCATGGTAGACAAATGAGACTTTCGTCTCCTGTAAAGATTTATAGGCTCAGAAACCCTATAAAGGGTCATTGTGCAACAATAGCATAGTACTTATTATAGTATTTCAGAAGTAACACACTTTTATAGAAGAAGCAATTTCACAATAAATTATGCCAAATACATGCCCGTTTGAACATATTTCCCTGCTTTCAAATCCTAGAGGTTTTTCCTTAATTCATCTTTTAATTTTTAATTGAGGGTTGAACTGTGGCCAGATACAGATAAATTTCTCGAGGGATAACATTTCTTCTTGTTGTTTTAAAATGATCCAAGTATTCCTCTTGAGAACAAGAATATTGTATATGTCATCAGTTAACAAAAGTCACTCTTTATCATTTCTGTGTCTGATCTGCTAAAATTCATCAAATGACATTTAAAACATCAAGTGACATGAAACCAGTCAGCAATGAAGTTCTCTGAAAATGCTTCATTTTGAAGTAATGAATAAAATGCTTACTTTTGAAGTAGAATGAATAAAGTAAAAAAAAAAAAAATGTCATTTCTTGTGTTTAAGAAAACAAACACCTGCTTGAAGATTTCTTATATTTAATCAGAGTTGAGGGTTTCATATGGATGAAACAAATTCGTCTTTTTCAAGTGTCAGAAGATGCTATAGGGATTTTGTTTTGAGCTTGGGAAAAAGTAAGTGAGAGAGAGGACAAACAAACACATACCTTTAAGTAGTAGAAAAGCAGGTTCAAAAAGTGTCTTTTCTCTGCTTTCATATGTTTATATACATTACTGCTTCATTCACTTTGTTTACTACATAACAGTACTTTATTCTTCAAATACCACAAGTAAAACCAGAGTTTTGTACCACGATGCATGGGGAAGAGATAAAGATGCAGAAGGCAACAGGATACCTAAGGAAACAACGTTATGGAAACTAAAGATCTGCATTCTATTTCCACCTCTGTACCTAACTGGTTCTATAAATTAGAGTAAACCACTTAATCTCATGGGCCTGTTTTTTAGTTTGTAAATGGAGTCTTATAACTGCCTTTTCTGTAACACCAAATAGTGTTGGACTCAAAGCAACTTGTAACTGAACCGCATCTGCAAAGGATAAAAATTCAATATCAATAAAAGAAAGTTTCCTTATGTGGATCATGATGAGGACTAACACATTTTGGAAAAACTGGAAGACTCTTTCTTTACTATGCAAGTTAAAAGCTTCTTGAATGGTAAATATGAAACTGCTGTCTCACCAGGTGACCTTGGATAGTCAGCTGCGGTCTTTGCAGTTTCTACCTCTTCAGAATTTGTTTTGTTTTTCCATGTCCTTAATAAAGGACTCCTGCTATGTAATCCATTTTCAGAAACTTGGAGTTACTGACTTGGTCTATTCCTGCAGGATAGTCAGAGTAAGCTATTGGTTTGGAATAATATGGTCAATTGAATCTGCCCCAGAAAGTGAGAGACAGGGAGAATTGAAGTTGTTTATAATCCTAATTGACCAGTTATTTGAACAAATGGTACTTAAGTGTCCCAAAGAGAGGCAAAGGATTTCAGTTAATGGATATCCAAGTTCTTAAATGAACTTAAAGAACTAGTTTTCTAACACAAAGAGGAACATCTCTATGTATTACCCTATACCAATGTATTTGTTGTTGTTGCTAAGTGTGTCGAGTTGGTTCTGACTCATAGCGACCCTGTATAGGGTTTCCAAGGAGCAGCTGGTGAGTTTGAACCATTGACTTTGTGGTTCAAACTGACTTTAAGGTCCAGTGCTTTATCCCACAGTGTAATATTTTACAGTTAATTTTATTTCCTTGGTCTTTTTCTTTCTCTTTCCCTCCTCTTCCCTTCACCTACACCTCTGTAACCTCGTCTTAATCATCAATATATGGTGAGCACCATTCTACAGGATTAAAAAAAATATTTATCTTGATCTTTCTAACCTCATAGAAAATGAATTTCAGTTCAGTATTTGTTCTTATGTTTCTATATAGTCGTAGGTGGAGAGCAAAGAGTGTAGTTCAGAGAAGTCTGTTCTTTTTGTATGTATAATATTGAATGCCTACTTAGTTTTCTTCACTTTAATTTTTATAGTTCTGTTAGCTAATTTCCTCCTTTTTACACCTAAAATCAGTATATTATTTTAATTATCTAAAACAGAATAAACAATAGGCTGAATAAGGCCCAGTCTTTCCTTATTGGAAGTAAATTTAGTGGAAGAATTTAACATTTCACATAATCAGCAAAATGTGTTAATATTTCATGAGGTTTACATTAAATCTATTCTTTAGATATGATTATGTTGTTTTCATGTGAGGGACATCGGTTAAGCCAATAATCTAGGGTTGTCTTAAAATCAAGGTGCATTATCTTTTATACCAGTAACTTGTAATCACCAACAAGAATAAAATTCCCCTTGGTACTACATCATTTTATTAACAAGTTATTTTTTTAGATACTTACAATTGTAAATCACTAATCTGCAAATTCCAACGTACACAGATATGAATAGATTTATTAGCAAGTTAACTGCTTTCTTTCAGAGTTGGAAAGTTCATGAGAATGCTTTTCAACTTGTATCTTGAAAAATTTCAGAGGCATCCAGACATTTTATTTCATGAATATGCTTACATAATATATGACAAAGGAAGTTCCTCCAAAATCTTTGCAAGCACCAAAACCCTTTCTCAAAGTTTTTAAACCGAGTGCTAAAGATGGGAAGATTTGATTCCTTGAGGGAAAAACAAAAGCCCCCTAATGAGCAGATTTCACCTAAATAGGAGGTGAAAGATTGAAAAATGGGTCCTAAGAATTTCTCGTCCTTTTTTCCTGGTCATAGCACAGGAATCCTAGAGACAAACACACACATTCTCATGAGACGGAAGCTTCTTGATTTCCATCTTGTGAGTAAGTTAGAAGAAGGTGGGAAAAGAAATCTGGGAGGTCTTCATCCAATGGACAATGCTAATCCCTCATCTGCAGCACAAACATTTGCTTCAGTCATTTCTCTTCTCTATGTATTTTAATAAAGTGAATAGAACACTATCATTTCTCTTTTTGTAAGATGACGTATATACACGCATGCACACACACCATATTGCTCTGGGAAAGACTGCAGTTTTCATGTAAAATAACTGCATGTTTCACCTTGTTCTCCAGGGCTCCAAATTGCCAGTCTTGTCATGTGCTGTCACAACTTATGTGTGACTGACTGGCTACAGAGCCTGCTGATCTATATGGAGAGGTGAGAATTTGTCACTGTGCATAAGCAGAAAGATCAGTCAGATACAGTGATAGATCTGTTCTTTCCCTAGATTTGTCTGCTGCTATATTAGGGTAGCTCTGCAGCTGCCAAATCCAATTGCAAGGCTGGTTCTGTGGATGAGAAAACAGAAAAAGAAGAGATGTCCTGGAACAACCACTTTGAGGTAACGTGGCTGTGGAGTGAAAATATTATTGTAATTGTTATGTCAAAATATCCTCTGATTCCATATCCACCAAAGGGGTTCATGAGATACTTCAGTATCTTTTCTCAGGCATCACAGGGGAAGCTTAGAAATTTGCGACCCTGGAGATCAAGCTAGGATTTAGGGGGCTAAGTGAGAAGAGTGGAGTACAATGGGTCACAAAGAACTCTCATTTTTTTCCCTCTAGTTCTGCTAATTAGAACAATCATTTGTAATTAAAAATCAAGCCATCACTCTGGTGCCAGGGGCAAAATGTAGTCCAATGACATTCAACAAGCCACAATAACATTCTATGAAAATATTACAGATTTTATAAAACTCATTAACAACACTAAAGACAATGGGCTCATTAGGGTGAAATGTGCACAGTGGCTTGTTTGCTTTTGTGTTCTTTCACTCAACTGTGCTCATTACTATTCATGTAGAGTAAAGAGGGAAAAACAGAAATAAGATCAAAGAAATAATATCAAGCCATTATCAATCATATTTACCTAGTGTGCTTTAACAATCAACCTCCATTTGGTTTTCCATATCTGAGAGAAACTTGTTCTCAGACCCCTCAAGGCTCCCGTATTGTTATTAAGTGCCGTTGAGTTGGTTCCGACTCATAGCAACCATCCATGGCACTTCCAAGGAGTGGGTGATGGGTTTTAACCACCAACCCTGCAGTTCAAACCAACTTGTGGTCCAATGCTTATCCTACAGCGCCACACCAGCACACCCTGAGCTCCCTTGTTGTTGTTAAGTGAAAGGCACTTTGTTCATTCTTTATCCCTGAGTTGTTGTTGTTGTTATTGTTGTTAAGTGCCATCAAGTCGGTTCCAACTTACAGCAACCCTGTCTAGGGTTTCTGAGGAGCAGCTGGTGGATTTGAACAGATGACTTTTCGGTTCAAACCGACCTTGCTGTCCAGTGCATTATCCTGCAGAGCCACACCAGAACTCCTATCCCTGAGTGAACCTGGCCATTTTAACTGTTGGGAGAAAATGCAAATACATGAAAGAGAAACTTCTGAAATAGAAGGAACTTCATAAAAGGAGAAAATCCAGAGGAAATATGAATAATTTGGTCAAGAGGATGCTACAGTGGCTACACATTTTGGGAAATGATTATTTCTCTCTCTCCTCCTGTGTGACTGAGGAGCACAGTGATTCTATAGGATAAGCACTGGACTGCAAATCACAAGGCTGGCGCTTCAGCCCACCAGCGGCTCCACTGGAGAAAGATGAGGCAAAGACTTAGAGCCTTGGAAAGGTCACTGTGAGTTGGAACAGACTCGACTGCAGACTTAACACCAGCAACAACTGCACGACTAAATCAAGGAGTCCACAGCACACTGTCCACTTGGGCCCTCTACTGACCTCACTGAGTTCTATTTTTACCCTATCAAAAATGTCACCAACTTTTTAATTACAGAACAAAATCATTATTCTTTAAAACCTTAAATTTCAGCAGTAATGTGGTATACATTTTATAAAAAATGAATAATAAATATAAAGCAAGGAAGAGAATGTACAAAGGCAGGAAAACTGGATTGGTGGAAATGGAAAAAAACAAAAAAAAAACAATAAAAACATTAAGCTTGTATAGGGTCGCTATGGGTCGGAATCGACTCGACGGCACTTCACAACAACAACATACACATTGTGAAGAATGTTAATCAATGTCACCGAATAACTTGTGTAGAAATCAGCAAATAGGAATCTAACCTGCTCTGCAAGACTTCACCAAAAATACAGAACAATATTAATGATAATAATAATAAAGCACTAATCACTTTTGATTTCTATACACTTGCTGATTTTTCATGTGTATGGGATCATATAACATTTTTATTATGACTGACTTCTTTATGGTTACCAAGGAGCTCTGGTAGCATAGAGGTTACCAGTCCGGCTGCTAATCTCAAGGTCAGCAGTTCAGAAACTACCACTGGTTCCACAGGAGAAAGATAAGGTTTTCTGCTCCTGTAAAGACTTATAGTCTCAGAAACCCTATGCAGGGTTGCTATGAGTCAGAACCTACACCATGGCACATAACCACCACCACCATTTGTGGCTACCAAAGGCAGGCAGGAGGGAGGGACAAAGACGGGTTTCACCATATAGGGGGTATTAAGTTTCTATTAAAAGTGATGAAAACATTCAGAAACAAATAATGGTGATGGTAGAGCAATGTAATGAGTATCATTAATGCTAGTGCATTGTACATGTGAAGAATGTTGGAATGGCAAATGTTTGTTACATATATATTTACCACAATTAAAAACCAAATAAACCAATTAGCAACATTTAATTAGATTCTTCTGAATGAAAGCATCATAAATACTGTAACTCGTGGATATAATAACAAAGCACAACTTGGGAGAACTGGCGTCATTGCTTCTCTGCTCTGACATTCAGCCCGGCAATCAATTTAAATAAGCTTGACAGGCCCATCCAGATTATATTAATTAAAAAAAAAAGTCGGAGTAGATTTAAAAAATAGTACAGATTAATAAGCGTCAGGGCTTGTTAACTCTTGGAGAACTGCGTGGTGATTAAAAACGTTGATACCAAAGGGAATCTGCTTCCTGTCTGATCACCATTAGCACTATTCCAGGTGGGCATATTGCTGTCACTGCCACTGTTAGTAAATTTTCGATACGTTTTACAGGCTGTCTTAGAAATGCAGATCTCATCATATTTTCAGAGTGGTACAAGCTGAATGGGGGCTTCTGGAGAACTAAAAGGAAAGTACTGAAAATTTCTGCGTAAATATGAGGAAAGTCATAGGAAAAATAGTTTGACACTGAGTGGATCCGACCAGAGAAAAACAATGATCATGTTGCCTCATGGGGGAGTAGATTTGTGAGATAATTCTATTAAATGGATTGGAAAGTCTTTGAGCAATGTTTGTGTGGCGCAGAGGCAGCAAATTCAAATGCCCAGAGAGGCCAGGCAGGCAGTGGGATGAGTGGGCTCAGGGAACACCATTCTTCTCTGACATACACGGGGGGGTGAACATAAGATGGAAGCAACTCAAGAGCAACTGAATGTTTTTGCTTACGCATCGAAGAGGGAAAAGTGTTTCTCGGGTCCAGTCCATTGTTGCCTTATGGAAATGGGGCACAAATAAAACTCTTGAAGTTCTGGATATTTTTTTTTTAATTTCCTGATTTTAAAATGAGGGTAATTTAATCAAAATAAACTCTCAACTAAAACAAACAAATTTATGAAAGGAATCAACCCCAAAGAGGAAAGATGATGGAGAAACTGAGAAACAAGAGAGGAAAATAGAAATTTGTAAGCAAATATAAAGTGATAACTTAGTAAGTAAGACTACAGCAAATTGCAAGACTGTTATAGAGAAGAAAAGCTGGGAGCATCAACAGATACAACCACAGTCAAACCTCAAGGAAAATATACCAAATATTTACCGCTTGTTAAGCACGCAAACTAAAACAGCAGCATCCCAACCCTATAAATCAGTGTGATGTGCTTGGTTAATAAGGATTAGAGAGAGCTGGAAGCTAGAAGAGAGGTGCACACATGCATTTTACATTCTGTTCCTTTTCTTATTTTTTAGGTTAATAGTGATTTCCAGTGACGCCCCTATTCATCAAAACATTTTCTTCCATTCTCTAGTTTATTATCTGGGTACAGTGGAGGGCCAAACAATGACTTCAGCTTACAGGTCGTTCCTAAGGAAGAATAACCTACAAAGATCCTGATTTATGCTGTTTCTCTTTTTGGTAACCCTTTTTAAGAACTGAATACATACACCATCCTCTAGGGAAGAAAGTCACACACAGTGCAATACATTTCAAATGATTTATGTTAGCAAAATCAAAGAATTAGTCTTTATCCTTATTGAGGTAAACACCCATTCGCTGCTGTGATACTAGTTTGCGATCAGGACTTGGGTTAATAATGTGAATTAAATTTCTCCATTGACCTACATACAGATTACTCATAAAATAATGCAGTAAAATGATGATCTTGATCCATTTTGGCCAGTATTTCATAGAGAGAAGGTGAATTCTATCTGTATTTTTCTAATGCTTGTCAACTTTTGATGTCAGATACTTTGGATCTAAAATTGCTTGATCTTGATTATTATATTAACAATGCTTCAAGTAATGGGCATTTTCAACATGCTCAGTGGAAATCAATAAGTTCAGTATAATGTAATTCCTCAAAGATGGTCAATCTTTCAGGGAGCTGAAAATATAAAACTGAAATTGAAGGCATGTTGCTAAATTTCAATAATTATAAATGGTCTCTGAAACAAAAGTCATCATCTATCCATCTTCTACTTTCTTGCAAAAAGGTTTTAGGTGACTGCTCCAACATTTTTTTTTTTTTTGTGAATACACCAGTGGTGTGACAACAGAAAGAAAAAAAGGAAACTCCAGATAGGAACAGAATGAAGGCCTTTTCCAGTCAGGAGTGGGAATTGGGAGAAATAGGTAGTGATTAGCAAGGAATGTGTTTCTGAGAGAGTGGAGGACTGCAGCAATGTTGCTTCAATAGCCCTTATAATTTCATAGTAAACCATGCAAAAGAAATTAACAGTCTTTTATAAATGGGAGCTTTTAAAAATACATGGAAACAATCTACTATCTTTTCATTGTATTTTTCCATGAACTTTCTGAAGTCTTCTTATGCTGTTAAGGAGGAATCGCTGGGTGATACAAATGGTTAAACACATGTTATTTCTAACCAATAGATGGGTAGTTCTGTTGAAAAGCCTGGAGATGCACTTCTGAAAAATTAGTCATGGAAAACCCCATGGAACACAATTCTGCTCTGAAACACATGCTGTCTCCATGAGTCAGAGCTGACACTGTAGCAACTGGTTTTATCCTCTTACAGATAGGGAAATGAGGAAGAACACTACTTTCCTTGGTGCGTTCATTCAACTAATAATTACTGTGTCAGGACATGGACTGGGCAAGAGAGAGAAAATGATGGAAAATTGGCCTTGTGACAAATTGAGATTAGCAATAAACCACAGAGAAGTCCGACAGTTTTGATTAACCCATGTTACTAACTCAAACACTTTTCCCATAGGACATGAACATGAGACTTCATTAGATTTCTATGGAAAAAATTCTAAAATAAACTCATGAAAGACATGCTATTTAATATACATTGTCTTTTGTTCATATTTTTATTTGTTGTAAACATTTTTTTTTCTTTTTTAATTGTAAAAATATATGTAACACAACATAACTATCTTAAGTTTCTGAAAAAGAAATTAAAATCCACATTTGTGGGTGTGTTTGTTTTTGGATATATAGATTTTTGGGTTTTTTGCTTTTTGTTTTTTGTTTTGGTCAGATTTAAAAATCCAAATGTAATTTTAAACAGCAGAGTAAATTATGGCCTCTGATTTATCCAACTAACAAAAGGTCATGGGCTAATTCTTTGGGATTATGGTGAAGGAAAAGGAACACTTTAGTTAATTATAGAATGAGTTTGCATGATTTATCACCCTTAGATCTGTTATGGAAAACTTTCAAGAGATTCAATATACATGTGCTTATTTTTCTGGATGATATTGTTGTTGTTACAGCTGGACTTCACCATCTGAATCATCTTGGATTTATGATTAGAACCTTAAGAGAAACATTATTATGAATAAATCAATCTTTCCAGATTAAAAAAAAAAAATTTAGCTCGAGCTTGATGATTAATGCAGTGGTACAATCAAGTTTAGCTAACAGCAGGATTAGAAGCTGAAAAGTTGGTGTGTTTATGTATTTTTCTAGCTGGTAGAGGATGCCAATTAGCATCCAGTTTTCCAAATAAACTAAATATAGGTTTAGTCACATGAAGATTGTTGTCTTGATGTGATATTCCAACCTGGTTAATTAATCTGATAAATAACAGAATTTTACCATTTATTTTGTATTCATATCTAACAGATCTGCTGTGGTGTGGAGCTATAGAAAGTAAACTGACAATAGCGTGTAAAAGACGATAAAAGTTAAAGACAATGCCTTAGCTGGTTTTGGGGCCTGCTGCAAGACAAACAGCTACACAGTGCCCAGAAAAGCAGGTCATTCTGGAGATGTGAGTGGTATAATAAATGTAATATAGCTACATGAGGACAATTTAAAATTGCAAATGTAATAAGACAGGGCTTCAGAAAATTTGCCACAAAAACCCATTGTCTTTTCATTCCATTTTCTATAAACTATTTGAAGCTCCCTCATATATTATTGATTTCTATCAGATAATAACAATGATTGTTGTTAAGTGCTGTCGAGTCACTTCCTACTCATAGCCAACTCATAGGGAGGGCTTCCAAGGGGCTGCTGGTGCGTTTGAACTGCCGACCTTGCAGTTAGCAGTCCAGTGCTGATCCTACAGTGCCATACTAGCTCAAAAACTAGCTACTATTAATCTGCTAGGTTTTATATACAATGATTCATTTAATTCTTGTATTTATCATCCATGGAAGCAAGCTTTTTTTGGTGTTTTTAATGCTAAGGCACTATCTTTAACTTTAACTTTAAATTAGGTGTGAGAACAGAGACTCAAATATGATAGATAGAGAGCAGCAAATGAGTTGATGCCTACTCAGGTTGACCTTGTTTACAACAGAATTGCTCAGTTCAGCACCATCCTCACAATGTCCACTCTGCAGCTGCTGGGCTAATCCAAGTCCCTTGCCATATCTGACCCTCTAACAAACATGATGTCTTTCTGTGGTGATTGATCCCTCCTGATGATGTGACCAAAGCAAGTCAGTCAGACAGCATTCTGCTGTGGTTCCCAGGGTTATCACTGGCCCGTTTTCCGAAGAAGATTGCTAACCCTTTAGTTTGTCTTAGTCTGGAAGCTTCCCTGACACCCATCCAGGGGTAAATGAGCCCAGCTGACTCCCAAAACAAATGAAACAGAGAGACACCTGGTTTCAGAACTCAAGGATATATATTTATTTTTAAGTCAATCTGCCTTCCACCATCCACAAAGGTAATTTGGGCTCTCTGCACTAACAATTTTATATTTGTGTGGCAAAGGTGTTTATGAATGACAATTATATTAAACTTTGTGACTGCCACAGGAAAGAGCTCTCAGCGCCAGGAACTCTGGTAGCATAATAGTTACGAGTTGGGCTGCTACCTCGAAGGTCAGCAGTTTGAAACTACCAGCTGTTCTGCAGGAGAAGGATGAAGATTTCTGCTCCGGTAAAGATTTATAGCTTCAGAAACCTTATACAGGATCATCATGAGTCAGAACCGACTCCACGGCACATAACCAACCAACCATAGGAAAGAAGGAAAGAGAATATCTAGGTTATGGTCTTATCCCGCCCACTGATTGCTAGTTAAGCCGCTGATGTTTTGTTATTTTTTTTGGGGGGGGGGGGGAGGGCAGTGCACAGCATTGGAAAAATGTCTTTCTTCATCATTCATCATCTGTGAAATCCTTAAGCGCAAGCTGTTCCCCCCCCACCTCCCACCCCCATAAACAGACTTTTTAAGTGTCTGTGTGCTATGTCTAGCAGATGATAAAAAGTGGGCCTTTCACTGTTCAAGAATGACAACAAATATTGCATTATTGTACCTGCCTCTCAGAGGCATTTTAATTGATATGTAGCTAACAAAGGCTGTGGTGATGTTCTTAGAAATTGCTGTGCAATGTGAATAAAAAATGATCACCGGGACTTGTCGGTCATGTTTTTAATTTGCATTTATGTAACGTTCCTATTTCTGGGCATACTTGTAAGGACATATTTAAGAAATTAAAGGGGAAATTATATTTTCCTAAATGTTTCCTGACCTTCAAGACACAAAAACCAATGAACCCGAGCTTCCAAGACAATAGAATGTCAGGAATTGTAAGGATGATTTGGGCAGTACATCGGTGGCAGAGGCCTGGGTCTTTCACTCCTGAAAAGTCTAAGTCAGCATTTACTTAGAAAATTTCTTATAAGAACCACAGAAGCAGTGCCCAAGTATCAATATTCCCTGTACAAACTCATATCTCGGTACGGTTCTCCTGCTCTTGTGCTGTCTCTCTCTTTTTGAATTTCCTATAAAAGCTAAATTAGGTCTCAAGGGTTCAGCACCACTAAGCTAGGATCTCTTCTAGTCCACTGTGATGGAAGTAAATGTACTCAGGAGGGAGATGTACTTGAAGGGAAAGCTGAAGTATCTCCCTTCATTGAATTCCCCTATTTCCCACATAAGCTACCCACCCTGGTTTCTCTAAACACTTTCTACGTGCACTCACGCAAGCCAACACACACACACATACAACAACACACACACAGGCCTTCCAACTAGCCCTCAGCAAAACTGCGCGGGATGTAGACTATGTACTTTTAAAATAGCTCAAACTATATGTGCTCACCTCATCTCAACTCTATCTTGAGGGGACAGAAGACTCTTTTAAGTCATCAGGTCCCTCAAGAGCCCTCTGCAAATATGCTCTTCAGAAAGGATTTGATAAACTCATTTATTACCAGGGTATAAATGATGTTGAGGGTAAATTTCTCAGTGGTCAAGTCTCATAAAAGGAGCCCTGATGGCACAATGGTTAAGGATTTTGCTGTTGACTGAATGGTCAGCGGTTCAAACCTCCCAGCCTCTCTGATGTAGAAAGATGAGGCAGTCTGATTTAAAAAATATTGTCCTGAAAGCTCTATAAAGCTGCTTTCTTTTGTGTTCCAGGGTGGCTATGTATTGAAATAAAATTTATGGTAATGGATTTGGTTTCTCTTTTATATGCCTTACAACAGATTTTTGGAGTCCTGGTGTGGCACTGTGGGATAAGCACTGGATCGCAATGTCAGTTTGAACCACAAAGTCGGCAGTTCAAACCCATCAACTATTCCTCAGAAACCCTAAACAGGGTGCTATGAGTTCAGCTGACTTACAGCACTTAACACAACAACAACAACATCAACAGAATTTAAGAACAATCAGACTCTTTCTTTGATATCTATGACTCTTTAGACATTAGTTTCCTGGTTTTACTCTAGTTCTGGAGTCCCTGGGTGGTATAAATAGTTTAAGTGCTTGGCTGCTAACTGATATTGGGGGTTTTGAGTCCATCCAGAGGCACGTCAGAAGAACGGTCTGGTAGCTTACTTCTTTTTATAAGAAAACCAACCATTCCAAACCCTATGTAACACAGTTATGTTGTTGTTGTTGTTGTTGTTATGTACCATGGAGTCGGTACCTACTCATAGTGACCCTGCACAGGGTTTCCGAGGCTGGAAATCTTTACGGGAGCAGAAAGCCTCCTCTTTCTCCCACGGAACAGCTGGTAGTTTCGAACTGCCAACCTTGAGGTTAGCAGCCCAATTCGTAACCACTACATTACCAGAGCACAGTTATACTATGGCACAATTGGGGTCATTTGATTCAAAGTCAACTTGACAGTGGCAGTACTGGGTGCTATTGTTTTAGCACACATTGTATTACTGTGATGTGATGCAATGGGATTATATAGTATTTCACTGTGTTTATAAGACACAGATTAAGGAGTTCTGGTAGCATAGTGGTTACGAATAGGGCTGCAAACCACAAGGTCAGCAGTTCGAAATGACCAGCTGCTCCGCGGGAGAGAGATGAGGCTTTCTGCTCCTGTAAAGATTTACAGCCTCAGAAACCCTGTTCAGAGTCGCTGTGGGTCGGAACTGACTCGACAGCACTTAAAACAACATAAGAGACAGATTGGTCTATTGGAGTTTGAAATCACAAAAAAAACACACCAGCTCAAGATTTTAAGAGTATTATGAGGTAGAATCCCAGTATATATCTGCTTAGTTAAGAGATATAATCCCAGTGTACATCTACTTGGTTATAAGGTAGAATCCCAGTATACATCTGCTTGGTTTCGAATAGGTTACCCAATCTGAAATAGCTTCTATTTTCCCTCCAACTGAAAACAAATATTAGCAACAATATAACAAAAATATTACCCTCAAGGTAAAAAATTTATGGACTTTGAAAACTGACGGGACCATAGAAATAATGTCTTTTACATTCTCAAGTAGAATTGAGGAAGCAGGGCCCAGAGGTGACTTGCCCAAGACACAAAGTCAAAGGCAGCAAAAGACTTTCTGATTTCAGTTCTAGAACTCTTTGCACAGAATCTGGAGAAGATAGTCTGTCTTTTGTGAGACAGCAAACCATCACTGTACTGGTTATTTCTTGCACTTGGGTGTGAGCCACACGGTCTCAAATTAGGACAGGTTGCCTCAGGGTCAGGTGCAGTGGATGGCCACTGGGGACAATTTCTCAAATGTGTGTTTAATAGGAAGACACGCTTTCAAATGATTTTGAATGATCGTCCTCTTGTTCCAGATGTTCACATTAATAGTGCCAAGGAGGGAAGTTTTAATAGTGTGGATGACTTAAAGAGAGAGTTTAACAAGAGCATTTTCCCAGACTATTCACTGGCCTTGGCTAGAATCAGAGGAGCACATACCATAGCAAGACAATGGAGACAAATGAGATAGGCCAAGAGACTCAGCTTGATGCATTTTACGGTCCTAGGTGAGTGATAGGGGGACCACAGCTTTAAAACCAGATTCAAATCCCAGTTCCCACAGGCCATGTTGCTTACCCTCTTCATGTTTTCATGACCTCATCTGTGAAATGGAATAATAATAATAATAATAATAAAATACTACTAACTTAAAGGGCTCATTTTGATGCTTGTTAATGTTGTTATCAATTGTTGAGTTGACTCTCATTCATGGTGACCCCAAGAATAGTACTGCATGTCTTAGGGTTTCTAATGGTTGAATTTTCAGAACTAGATTACTAGGTCCTTTTTTCTGGGTGTGCTAGAACCTCCAATCTTTCAATTAACAGCTGACTTCATAAACTATATGTACCACCCAGGGATCCTTCAGATGATGAACTGAGGAAAGTCGTAAAAATACTTAACATAGTACCTTGTTTATAGCGAATGTTCAGTAAGAATGATCTATGATGATGATAATAATGAAATATAGATGAATGCCAGGGAGCACATTCTAATTTATATTGCATAACACATTTATAACATATTTCACAGGTCAATTATCTTATAGTGGCATTTCAAATATACAGCTCTCTACTTTTCCAAGAAATGACAACCTAAAAGGTAAGACCATAGTTTTGGAAAATGACCCGTGTTTTTAAGAGTAGTGGGCTGCCTTGTCTTTTTTATTTTAATTAAAAATGTCTAGCAAGAAAAAAAAAATATGGATTCAGATAAGTTTGTTCAATATCCTTCATAATTTGCAGTTTTTATCTATATAAAACCTTGCATTCAGAAATAGTCTCTGCCTGAGAAAGCATGTTTTTGACTGCTAACAAGGTGCTAATATCTGCACCACCACACCATACCTTTCTGCCAACTGACTCAGTTTGGATTTAATTAGACCATAAGACACTAGGTTGAGTACAGTGCCAGTTATGTAAGTTTTGCAATTTAGATCTCGTGCTAACTGTACCTTGCTTTACAGTAGAAAGCACAATTGAATTTATGGGCCTCTTAAAACTGCAATGATTAATACAAGCACTAGATTGCTTTAGGTTGAAAAGACAAGAGAATTTGAGTTTCTTTCTTTGAAGATCATATATGCATTCTGCAGATGTATAGTTGAAAGTATACTCAGACTAAATTTTAAGGAGTTCTTCTGATAGGAAGCATAATTTTTACTGCAAGAAGAAGGAAGCCTCAGCTAATTTTGATAGGTAGTGAGATCTTTAAGTAGTTGCATGAAACAATAAGCTAAAATAAAAAATTAGGTAGCTTCCCGTAAAAAAGCAGGGTGGATCCTTCACAAAACACTCCCCTAAAAAGCAAATCATCTCTTCATAATTTTGAAATACCTGCCACAGGTATGACAAAGTGGTATATGGAGAAATGTAACATGTATCTGGTAAATGTTGTATCTATAAACTGTTTCAACCAGATCATTGGTAAACAAATGCAAATACATATAAGAGAGAAAACGGTTTCATAATAATCTTGAGTTCTCTTTCTGTAACTGGATATAATGATTTTGGATTCAAGCTCACCAGGTATGTTGGGAGTATATTTGCTCTTGTTAGATGCCGACTCATAGTGACCCTATGTACAATAGAATGAAACACTGGCTGGTCCTGTACCATCCTCACAGTTGTTATTAAGCTTGAGCCCATTGCTGCTGCCACTGTGCCAATCCATCTCATTGGGGTCTTCCTCTTTTTTGCTGACCCTATACTTTATCAGAAGGAGCTCTGGTAGCGTAGTGGTTACGAATCGGGCTGCGAACCTTAAGGTCTGTGGTTCGAAACTACCAGGCGCTCCGCGGGAGAAAGATGAGGCTTTCTACTCCCGTAAAGATTTACACCCTTGGAAACCCTGTACAGGGTCGCTATGGGTCGGAACCGACTCGATGGCACTCAACAACAACAACAACATACTTTATCAAGCATGATGTTCTTCTCCAGAGACTGCTCCCTCCTGATAATATGTCCAAAGTACGAGAGATGAAGTTATACCATCCTGGCTTCCAAGGAGCACTCTGGTTGTACTTCTCCCAACACAGATTTGTTCAATGAGGACTAAATGTCAGGCACTGTGCTAAGTATTTTATAGCGTTATCTCACTTAATTTAATTCTTCCCATGATGTATGTGTTGTTAATCTTCATCTTACAAAAACTTTGAGGCTCAGAGAAGTTAAGTGACTTAACCTGAGACCACACAATAAACAGCGGAGTTTGGACTGACATCTAGACTGCCAACACCTGGGACTGTATAGTATTAGCTCCTTGTGATGTTCAAGTACTTAATGCTGTACCTGACACATAGTAGAGGTTGAGTAGATGTTCATTTCTTCTCTTTATTTAATTTAAGGTGTCCTACTCTTGGTGTCCTGGGGTGGCGCTGTGGGCTAACGTATCAGATTGCAAAGTCGCTTGAACTGCAAGGTTGCTGGTTCAAGCTCACCAGCTGCTCCTTGGAAACCCTATACAGGGTCGCTAGGGGTCAGAATCAACTCGACAGCACTTCACAACAACAACTCTTGGTGTGGAGTCCTGGTGTGGTGTTGTGGGTTAGTGCAGTGGACTATAGGGCCAGTTTGAACCACAAGGTCAGTGGTTCAAACTCACCAGCCACTCCTCGGAAGACCCATACAGAGTCGTTATGGGTCGGAACTGACTTGATAGCACTTAACAATAACAACAACTCTTGGTGTGGCGCAAAGCACTAGACCAGACCGCAAGGTCAGTTTGAACCACAAAGTTGGCGATACAAACTCATCAGCAGCTCCTTAGAAACCCTACACAGTGCCCCTATGAGTTGGAACCGACTCGATGGCATTTGACAACAAACAACAACTCCTGGTGTGGCACTATAGGATAAACACTGGACCACTAAGTGGGTGGTTCAAACCCACCAATCGCTCAGAAACCCTGTACAGGGTGGCTATGAGTCGACACCAACTCGACAGCACTTAACAACAGCGCTCACAATTTATGCCTTAAATTCTGGCCTCAAGATTTTGTCCACTCAGTCTTCCACCTGAAACATTTCTCCATAAATCTTTGCCAGTAAAAATTTCTCAAGGTGTGGTTTAAGCTACTCCCCATAAAGTTCACCCTAATCACCTGTTACATTCATCTCACTTCTTAGCTCATCAAATTTTTGTTGGTTATAGGGGTGATTTGGCAATGCCTTATTTTGTTGCACTCTTTGTTAACAATTCATACTACCATTTTGAAATATAAGGGACTCACTTCTCAAGAAAAGTGACAGGCTTCTACAATGGTTAAGAGGACAGACTCAGGAAGTAGATTGTTGCACCTGTTAAGTGCCATCCAGTCGGCTCTAACCCATAGCGACCCGGCATAGGGTCTCAAGAAGCAGTTGGTGAGCTTGAACCGCTGACCTTGTGGCTCAAACCGACTTGCAATCCAGCGCATTAGACCACAGTGCCGATTGGCCAGTTCTAAATCCTAGTTTTGCCACTTCATAAGTGACTTAGGAGAAATTATAGAAACTATGCTTCAAATTTCTCACTTATGAAATGGACTTAAATATTGTTGTCGTTGTTGTCATGTTCCGCATGGAGTCAGTTCCGACTCATAGAAACCCTGCATAGGTTTCTGAAGCTGTAAATCATTATGGGAGCAGAAAGCCTCATCTTTCTCCCGCAGAACAGCTGGCAGTTTCGAACTGTTGACGGTGAGATTAGCAGCCCGATTCATAACCACTACGCTACCAGAGCTCCTTGGACTTAAATATAGGTATTATTTGATCACAATGGCTGAGTGAACTACTGTTTGCAAAGAATTAGAATGAAATGTGACACATAATTAGTTCTATATAGTGTTTTTCTAATAAATCTTCATAATCAGATCTTTGTCAACTACTACATAATGCTTAAAATATACTGTTAAGTGCCATGGATTCGGTACCTCAAATATTTGTTGACTAATTTATTGGCCATTTATTGTGTTACTCATCTAAATTTAATCTGTAGTCTCAGTTGCCTATTACAGATGAGGTGTACAGTTTGGAGTTGAGGATTCAAAGATGTTGTCTGACCTCAAAGGATTCAAAATACAAAAAAGGCAAATAAACATGTAATTATACTTTGCGGAGTCCTGGTGTGGTGATGTGGGTTAATGCGCTGGATTGCAGAGTTGGTTTGAACCACAAGGTCAGTGTTTCAAGCTCACCGGCTGCTCCTGGAAACCCTGTACAGGGTCACTAGGGGTTGGAACTGACTTGATGGCCCTTAATAACAGCAATAGTGATTAGTTACTTAATGGGGTGATGTTGTTGTCGTTAAGTGCTTTCAAGGTGATGACTCATAACGACCCTGTATAGGGCTTCCGAGGAACTGCTAGTGGGTTTGAATAGGGCTCCTTAGCTAATGTCTAAACTCTACGAGGTTTACAATATTTTTTTCTCCTTATCTTCTCTATAGTGCATTAAGTTTTAGCACATTTCTGTATGTATACACCTATTAAGGTTGAATACTATCATTAGCTTATTTAACATTTATTTGGTGTTAGTACAAAACCTAAGGTCAATGAGACATGGATCCTACCCTCTTGAACTTTACAGTTCAGTGTTGATGTCAACAAATAACTGACTACTCAAATACAACTGACCAACTGTTTTTGTAAAACAAAGTCTTATTGGAACACATCATGAGAGCTCAATTACATATTGGCTATGGCTACCTTTGTGATACAATGGTAAGTTAAATAACAACAACAGAGATTTTATGTTCCATAAAGTCAAAAAGATTTATTATACAGGTCCTTACAGAAAAAAATGGAAGCCTATACAGGGTTGCTATGCATTAGAACAGACTCGACGGCACTTAACAACAATCTGGTAGTAAGGAGTCATGGTAATACTGGAAGTTAGGCATTGGGCTGCTAATGGAAAAGCCAGCAATTCAAACCTATTAACCACTTTTCAGGAGAAAGACGAGGATGCCTGTTCCCATAAAGATTTACAGTCTCAGGCACCTTATACAGGGTGGCGATGAGTTGGAATTGACTTAGTGGCCATGGGTTTAGTTTTTGTTTTGGATCTTGTAGTAGAATGTACCAAACTACCTCTTTTGGGTAAGGATATGGTTACAATCTCATGATTGCTAAGTCTGAGGCTAGTTGTTATCCTGAACTTCTATAGAGAACTGTCCAAAGTCTCAGATCTGATTGTGAATGGTTGGCTACACAAAGTTAGTGAAGAACAAAGGATTCTTGTTTGTTTTCCAAGTTTGAAACAGCTTTTTATGTCAGATTTCCACCTAAGGCAGGTCCTAAGCAATTCTTAAGTCAAAAAGTATCAACAAAGAGAACCATGGTACACTACCACAGAATAATTATCAAGGGTCCTGGTGTAGTGCTGTGGGTTAATGCGCCAGACTGCAAAGCTGTCTGAACTACAAGGTCGACGGTTCAAGCTCACCAGCTGCTCCTCAGAAACCCTATACAGGGTCGCTATGGGTCAGAACTGACTTGACGACACTTCACAACAACAACAGCAAGGCATTCTTCTTCATCTCTGAAATACTAGAAAATAAAACTGCATAGAATATAATACTACATTGCAAAGGTGCAAATTTTCAGGCATTTTACATTTTATATTTTAAAATTGTTAACGTACTGTTTATACCAGTAAAATCTAAATCTCAAAATGCTTTGATATAATATCAACTATTTGAAAAAAATTCATGAACAAATAGTTCTTAAAGAAATTTCGTATCTATATTTTTCCTTGAATTCATTCTTTCATTTCACCTCTTCCACAGGATTTTATTCTCATGTCAAATTTTTCATTTTTGAAAGTATCTCATTGATCACCTGGTTTTATTTCTTTATAACAAAAAGATTGTTTAGTTGAATAATTTTTTCCCTGCCAACATAGTATCTAAAAGTTAAAATTTCATTTGGATTGAGTCATTATTACTATTATTATACAGAATATCTTCTATATTAATATATTTGTATGATTGATAAAGGTCACACAGATATGCCATAAAATTGATAGTTGCTACACATACAAATACATACTTAAAGAAACATTATTTTTTAAAGAGTTACATGGAAACTTTTTTCCCTTGTAGTTTAATACTTGACCGTTATTCACTACTAGAACGTAATGGTGGTGGTAGTGGTGTGCCAGAGAGTTATTTCTGACTCATAGCAGCCTTGTACAGGTTTTCTGAGGCTGTAGAGTAGTGGTTACAAATTGGGCTGCAAACCGCAAGGTCAGCGGTTCGAAACTACCAGCTGCTCCGTGGAAGAAACATGAGGCTTTCTGCTCCTGTAAAGATTTACAGCCTCGGAAACCCTGTTCAGGGTCACTATGGGTCGGAACTGACTCAATGGCACTTAACAACAACAACAAATATTTACAGGAGCAGAAAGCCTCATCTTTCTACTGCAGAGCAACTGGTAGATCTGAACTGCTGACCTTGTAGTTAACAGTCCAGCTCAGAACCAGTATGCTACCAGGGCTCCTAAGAATGTAATAGAGTTTAGCATTAATTCCATTCTAATTTTTGTTTCTAGAAATATAAGTGCTGAAAGTATACTCACATAAATATGTAGATGGAAGTATAACTAATTTTGCCATAGCATTTTAACTCACTTCTTCAAACTTCTTCTGTGGTATATACCTCAAAATAAATAGCATTCAATTATTAAAAGCTATTTGTCATGATATATAACTATTTGTCTTTCTACAATTATGTTGAAAGTAAAACCATCTGACTTGCAAAAAGATGTTTGGTACATTCATTAGAATCACTTACATTAGAATTTGACATTAAAGTATCAAAGTAATATTTTGAACTGTCTCCATTGTAGGGCAATGGAAATTTGTCCATCTTAGGAACCATGCACCACAATGAGCTTTGAAATGAATGACTTAGGTCTTTCTTTTGTTGGGTGGAACATTATAATGATCAAAAGAGGACTCCAGTTTCTCAGGGAACAGTGAAGATCTGGAAACTGACTTCATTTAGAATGCTTTCCTAATTGTTGTTCTTTAGTGCCATTGAGTCAGTTCTGACTCATAGTGACCCTGTATAGGGTTTCTGAGGAGCTGATAGTGGGTTTGAACCACTGACCTTGCAGTTCAAACAGACCTTGTGGTTGCGTGCTTATCCTACAGTGCCACATCAGGACACCTTACTCTCTTAGGTGTTGGTGGTGTGCCATGAGTCGGTTCCGACTCATAGTGATCCTTCATAGGGTTTCTGAGGCTGTAAATCTTTACAGTAGCAGAAAGCCTCATCTTTCTCCCGTGGAACAGCTGGCAGTTTCAAACTGCCAACCTTGTGGTTCAAATCAACTTTGCAGTCCAACACACTAATCCACAGTGCTACACCAGGACAACACTATTACCTAACAGCAACCCCAAATGGATCAACAGGTGTCCCAGGGTGGGGAAAACTGATAATACAGGCAGCTGACTGCTAACAGAAAGGTTGGAGGTTCAAGTCTGCAGAGGCATTTTAAAAGAAATTCCTCGTGATCTACTTCTGAAATGTCAACCTGGTAGGTAAACTGATTGAGTATAAAGCACAGTTCAACTTCTGTCAGTGACACAAGGTTGCCATAAGTCAGAGTTGACTAGAACGATGTTAGTAAACACAAATCCGTTCCAACAGTCTTATAGGAAAACTGGGACTCCGCCCTTATCTCAGGTTTTTGTTGTTGTTAAGTACCGTCAAGCTGGTTACAACTCATAGCGACCCTGTGTAGAGTTTTCCAAGGAACAGCTGATGAGTTTGAACCACCAATCTTGTGGTTCAAATTGACCTTGCAGTTCAGTGCTTTAGCCCACAGCACCACACCAGGAGTCCTTATCTCAAGTCATAGGAGTATTTAAAATGTCCCTATAACTCTAAAATAGGAATCAATTCATTCTTCACCTTCTTGTATTTTATGACTTGTATATGTCTGTGAAGGACCTCTGATAGCTTAGTGGTTACGAATCGGGCTGTGAGCCTCAAGGTCAGCAGTTCAAAACTACCAGCGGTTCCGTGGGAGAACGGTGAGGCGGTCTGCTCCCATAAAGATTTATAGCCTCGGAAACCCTGTGTAGGGTCGCTGTGAGTCGGAACTGACTCCACGGCACATAACAACAACAACAATATGTCTGTGAAGGTACTCTGGTAGCGTAGTGGTTACGAATCGGGCTGTGAACCTTAAGGTCAGCAGTTCGAAACTACTAGCTGTTCTGTGGGGGGGGGGAAAGATGAGGCTTTCTGCTCTCGTAAAGCCTCGGAAACCTATGCAGGGTCACTATGAGTCAGAACCAACTCCATAGCATACCACCACCAGCATATGTGTAAGTTGGGGTTTTTCAACACTTTTAGAGATATCAGAACTTCACAGTTTTGTCATGGGATAGATATGAGCTGGTTTAACAGAGGTTGCATTATGAGTATCCTGGTCTTTTTTCCAGCATTTGAAATAATATATACCTCAAATTTTGCTTGGATCCCCAAATAACGCTCATGAAAGTAGCAGTCAAGCAATAAAACAATATACTGCAGAAGCAAATTGGCTGCAAAAGACCTTTTTAAAGTGTTCAAGAGCAAAGATACCAGTTTAGGACTAAGGTGTTCCTGACCAAAGTCATGGTCTTTTCATTCACCTCATATACACATCAAAGTTGGACCATAAATAAGGGAGTTGGGTGAAGAATCTATGCATTTGAATTATGGTGTTGGCAAAGAATATTAAAAATACTATGACTGCCTAGAAGAATAAGTAAATCTGTCTTGGAAGAAGTACAACCAGATGTTCCTTAGAAACCAGGATGGTGAAACTTTATCATAATTCAGACATGTAAGTGGAGGTCAGAGAAAAAGATGAAGAACACAACGAGATGGAATGATACTGTGGCAGCAGCAATTGCCTCAAGTGTAACAACAGTTGTGAGGATGGCATAGGACCCATAGTGCTTCATTTTGTTGTGCATAGGGTTGCTATGAGTTGGAACTGACAATAACAGCTTAGTATACCTCAAATTAAAATGAGCCATCAGAGACAAGAATATCTGGATTAACCAACTCTAAATACAGTAAGGTATAACCTCTTTCTGTCCCAGTCACGGTGAAAGGATTATTAAATGCATATTATTACTATTGTTGTTGTTATTGTTAAGTGCTGTAGAGTTGGTTCAGACCCATAAAGACCCTGTATAGGAGTGACTGGTGAGCTTGAACCACCAACTTTATAGTTCAAAGGGCTTTGCAGTCTGGTGCATTAACCCACCACCACACCAGGACTCCAATATTATTACTATTAGTTGTCTTAAAGTGCTGTGGAGTCGGTTTTAATTCATAGGGACCCAGTATAGGGTTTCCAAGGAGTGACTGGTGGATTTGAACTGCTGACCTTGCAGTTCACACTGATCTTACAGTCCAGTGCTTATCCTACAGCACCACACCTGGACACTTACTACTCGTATTAGATTATTAATATTATTACTATGTCCAGTACCTATTGCAGCTTACAGTATATAATTTTCAAGAAGGCTAGAATTAAGTAATTTAGAGGATGGGAATAAATCATGTTCATTCTTGTACCTCCAACGTTTAGGATAGTTCTCAGTGTATAAATGGTTCATTGATAAATGTTTGATGATGAATGGATGAGTAGTTGTACAAATATAAAACAAGCTGATATTTCTCAATGAGTCATTAAATTTTCAACCTTAACCTTATTAACACCATACTAGCTGACCTCAGGCAAGTGAGCCAAAATACAATGAGTCATACATGAAGTAGGACCCTCATTACTTTGTCAGAGTCACTGAGCATCCACTTTGTCTTACACTTAGGACTTGTGGCTGTGTGCCGTGGAGTCGGTTCCGACTCATAGCGACCCTGTACAGGGTTTCCGAAACTGTAAATCTTTACAGGAGCAGAACGCCTCATCTTTCTCCCATGGAACAGGTGGTAGTTTCGAACTGCTGACCTTGCGATTCGCAGCCTGATTTGTAACCACTATGCTACCAGAGCTCCTTACACTTAGGACTAATATACAAAGAATACGTGGGAAATTCAGCTGAGGTAATAGTTTAGAGCAGATACATCATTTGCCAGTGTCCCACGGTAGCAAGTAGCACTTGAACTCAGTTTTGTCTAATTCTGAAGCCTAGGCATTTTCTACCACACTGAAGACGTATTGGTTATCATTATCAACAAATCTATTCTGACTTATGGTGTCCCCACATGTTACAGAACTGAACTGCTCCATAGGGTTTACTTGCCTGTGAGCCCTGGTGGTCCTGTAGGATAAGCATGGGAAATTTTTTAAGAACACACAAACATTTGAAGAAAAAATGACCAAGCCTTAATATCCAAACATGACTTTTAGCCCTTTAAATTTTTTTTCAATTCCTTTATATGCATTTTACATGGTCCAGAAAATGTTGTTTTCAGAATTAAAAAATATAAAATATATATATATATATATATATATATATATATATTGGTTTTTAGATTTAGTGAGGTCAGGATCATGTCACTTTTACTTCCCATTTTATCCCCAGTACCTAAAATTCATTGTCAGGTACATATAGAGACTCAATGCACAGTGAAACACATGGAATGCATGATCTGTACATATGAGGACATACTGACTATGCAAGGGCGACAGACAGAGCATCACAAAATTCTCCCATAATGATAGAGGCATCATAATGAGGCTGCACAGTCTTTACAGAAGAATTCTGAGGTATAAGTTCTTGTTGGCACTTAAGTTTATTTCTTTTGGAAAAATTCCCAGAAAGTGAATTACTAGGTCAAAGGATATGATCACTTTTAAGGGTTTATGTTCAACATACTTTCCAAAAGATCGTACCCAATATAAATTGCCACTATTGAGTATGAGAGTGTCTAATTCAGTGCACCCACTATAATTTGGAATTACTGCTTTAGCTCTTTAATAATAAGCGTATATACCTTTTCCCCTCAAATGTTTATTATATAATTTTCTTCATTTATAAAACTGATGGCTTATGTATTTGCTTGGGACTATTTTTTCAAATGAAGACGCTGCAATTTTAAGCTGTTTCAGAAAACATGCATTATAGCTTGTGTTTTTCTTCAGTTCAGGTATTCAGGGCACATTACCATTCCTACCTGTCCTGCCTACCGTACAAGATTGCTGTGTGGATCACTGACACAGTATCTTGAAAAGCTCATTGAGAACTACAAAGCACTGAACACAGGGAAGGTATTATGAATTGCATCTGCTATTACATTTGTAAAGAGGTGAGACTGAATCTGTCAACTCCTTTCAGGTTTACATAGTTCTTTTCTTAAATATTTTCAGGATTTTCCTTCAGAGCAGCTGCAGTGCAAAGACAGACAGAATTAATGAGTATGAAGAAATAAACCACTATTTCTAAGAGACAGAACAAGCAAAGAAGGCATTTTACATTTAGTAAAAGAAAAACACACACCAGAGGTAAGTCCACAATTCTTTCCAACCTGGTAGTGTTAAATGCACTAGATACTTAATATGGGATTAAGACAATCCAATGCAGATCCGGACTCAGTCTACTTTATCTTTAACAAAATAGTATCTGTGGTCAAATCTACTTGAGTTGTGGGAGTCAGGACCATTATATAAAAAGATCAAGTTGAGTGTTGCAGAATAAATGATAGGATAGAGTCAGTGTTTCAAGCTATGTTTTGTTCAGTACAAGTTATGTTGAAGAGGCTTGAAAAAAATCAGTTAAAAGTGGACTAATAAAGGTGCTTTAAAGAAATGTGAGTAGACTTAATTGGAAAGCATAAAAATTAACTACCTCAATGATGATGTAAGGAATATTATGCTTCAGCCAAAATGCAAAACACATTAAATTGCAATGTTGTTAAAGGAGGAGCGGAACTCAGCATTTCTTTAGAATCAACCTCAAATTTAATTGGCTTTTTCTTTACATTGCTGGGCATAATTAGATGTGGCACCTTCTTCATGTTGTCAAGGTTAATTCTTTAAGAAAATATTGTGTGCTCTTATAAAACAGAAGTGGATAGGATGATAATAGGCTTTTGACCATAAGCAGCATGTTTATGGAAACCTCAATTCTACTCAATCAGAAGAAATTCATTAAACTCAAGAGAGTAAATGGTCGCAGTCCCTAGGTGGTTAAGTGCTCGATTACTAGTCTAAAGGTTAGCGGTTTGAAAGACAGGCCCTGCTATTCTGCTTCCGAAAGATTTTAGCCTTGGAAACCCTATGGTGTAGTCCTATTTTGGAAACAACGGTTCCTGTGAGTCACAATCGACTGGAAGTCAACTAACAATAAGTAAATTATTTTGTTTAAAGTGTTTGTAGCTGGAAATAAGTGGTGCTGTTAAATGCCAACAAGGCTGTTCTGACTCATAGCGACCCGAGGAACAGTTGGTGGATTTGAACTGCCGACACTGCACAGTTAGCAGTCCAGTGCTTATCTTACAGTGCCTCATCAGGACTCCAACGCTCCCCTGGACAGACATAAAAGCCTGAGAACAAAATGAGCAAGCAGAAGGAAGAGTGAATTCATATCATAAACTAATAGGAAAGTGTATTGAATGAAGAGGAATCCTTTTTTAGCCAGCTTTTAGTTAATTTCCATAAAATTGGTTCCTTAAAGTTGCTGTTGTTAAGTGCTTCTAGCTGGTTAGACTCATAGTAAGCCTGCATAGGGTTTCTAAGGAGTGGCTGGTGGATTTGAACCACCTACCTTGTGGTTAGCAGCCCAGTGCTTATCCTACAGTGCCACATCAGGACTCCTTAAAGTAGAAGGGGTGAAATCTGAATAGATGCAAGTTCATAAAAATGTTGAAATCTATGTAAAATAAAGACAAATTTTAGTTTATGAATTAAATTTTTGAACTAATTATGTTAAGAGAAATTACTATATATACTTTGATGTTGTTATTATTTTGCTTGGAGAGGCCTATTCAGAATCTCTAGCTTCTTCCATCATAATGTTAATCCTAATTATCATTATTTTGGCACCTTGTGACTGAATATAAAATAATTTTACCCTACTTTTCACTATTGTGAAAACTGAAACACTCACTGAGAGTAGAGATTTAGTCAATAGGTTTGACCTTGAAGGTGAATACTGGTCAAGATAGTACTGTAGACAGTATTTGGATTTAGTAAATTTGAATGCCATAATTGATTAATGATGTCCACTATGGGCATTGCTAATGTTGTTAAGTGCTGTTAAGTCGGTTCCGACTCATAGTGACCCTGTATAGGGTTTCTGAGGAGCAGCTAGTGAGTTTGAACCGCTGACTTTGAGGTTCAAACAGACCTTGCGGTCCAGTGCTTTAAGTATCTTACAGTGTTGTTGTTATTGTTGTTAAGTGCCATCGAGTCGGTTCCGACCCATAGCAACTCTGTATGGGGTTTTGGAGGAGCGGCTGGTGCGCTTACACCAGGGACCTTGCAGTTCAAAAGGTTTTGCAGTTTGGGGGACTTTGGACCCAGAGAGGGAAAGGGACTGTGGGCCGAATACTGGGGGGGAGGAGGGGGAAGTGTAGGGGGGCGGGTTTCTGGGATATACCCTTTGGGTGGTTGATGTTGCATGGAGGGGATTGGAACCATGGCAGTGACATGATATATCATGGAATGAATGTAAAACTAAAGTTCTCCCATGTAAACTATCATATAATTCACAATAAAACATTAAAAAAAAAAAAGGTTTTGCAGTCTGGTGCATTAACCCACTGCACCACAGTTGTTAAGTGCAGTGGAGTCAATTCCGACCCATACCAACCCAGTATAGGGTTTCCGAGGAGCAGCTGGTGGGAGTGGTAAAAAATAGAATAGCCTGAAAGGAAGACAGAAAACACAGGGTAACAACTTGGCAGTTAGCAGTTCAGCACTTACCCCACAGCGCCACACCATGGCTCTGGCCAAGATATTTTTAAAGAAATAATTACTAACAAATCATCTAATTTTCTCATTTTACAAAAATGTATTATCAACACTGGACATTTGATAAATACAAATGAAACATTACCTAAGGAATTCTTTGAGAATTTTACTTAAAAAATTTTTGTTGTTGTCATTCTTGACATTGTGCTCTTAGATGGCATTACTTATAAGTGATCAATAATCAAGATGTGTTGAATTACATTTAAATCTGATCAATTTTTGGTGATGTTGCCTACAACTTTGCCATATACTTCTTCCACTGTCTAGTCATTTTATTATGATATAAAGGTAGGCTTTGACTCTAAATCAACATTCAAGTCAATCGTGTTAGGTAACCTTTCAAAAATCATTCAAAATGAGGATGCAATGAAATTTTGGTGAAAAGGAATTCGAAATCAATCAATTTCATTATAAAAGAGCACTTTCTAGAACCAGTAACAAAATTTTAATTTGTTCTGATATGATATGGCCAATGTCCAGAATTATAGCTAATTTTAATAATATTAGCAATAATAACAAAGCAAAAACAAAGCTGGAAGGGTATTAATACCACCTTACTAGCATTCTGTGGCGATTTGCTTCACAGCCAAGAAAATTCTATGGAACAATTTTACTCTTTAGCACTTGGGGTCACTCTGAGCCAGAATTGACTCAACAACAGGCGTTGTGGGTTTTTGTTTTGTTTTGGGGGAGCAGTTACTAGCATTCTTATTATTGATACTTCTGGGTTGTCCTTGGAAAGACTTACTCCAACAGCCCTTTTCCTTTGGTACTTTTTTTCTTTGTCTTACAAGAATGAAAATACAAATTTAAGAGTTGTTGTTGTTAAGTGCCCTTGACTCTGTCCCATCTCTGTCAGGAGTGACCGGTGAGTTTAAACTGCCAACTTCTTAGTTAGCAGTCCAGTACTTATTCTACAGCGCCACACCAGGACTCCTGTAAGGATTTGTTGTTGTTGCTGTTGTTAAGTGCCACCAAGTTGATTCTGACTCATAGCAACCTTGTACAGGGTTTCTTAGGACCAGTTGGTGGGTTTGAACCACTGACCGTGTGTGTGGTTCGCAGTTTAGTGCTTATTCTATAGGGCCACATCGAGGACAAATATACTTAAAAGTCAATCTTGTATAGTCAGCATTTAAAATAAAATAAAATGAAATATTGTACTGGTTATTGTAAATTTTGTTTTATAGCAAACTGATCAATAGACTAGAATTCTAAATATATACATATAAATGAATCAATTTAAAATATTTTGTTTTTGTAAGAAAAAAAATTGTGCCAAGAAGCACTATACCTTAATGATACAATGTGTTTTTCCTGAACAAATGTTCCTCTTTTCAACCAGACTGTGTGGCATTTGCTCATATTCAACAACCGTGGAAATTTGGAATAGGGTCTCTTCACCTTTTCTTTCTTTCTTTCTTTCTTTCTTTTTTTTCTTTAAGTGTAATTCCTTTGCTATGTGCCAGGCACAACTTTTATATAAATTAACAGAAAATGTTCTTCCTGTGTAATAATTTTGTTATTTAACCTGAAAATGATAAAGACAGCCAATTATTTATTAGAAACTCAACATGTCTAATTTCTTTAAACTTTGTATGTTACGATTGCTTCTGGAATCGAGAAGTCAGCAGCTGCTGGATGGTAAAAAATAATTCAAGTGTTCATTCTGGCTCAGTTCTATAATGGAATTTTTATGTGGGAAATTTAAAATATGCGTTTTCATGCTAATGTGGTATTACAAAACCCTTATGAAGCACTTTTATGATCTGTGCTTTGGACAGGTGAAATGGAACATATTTTAAATGTCATTTGTCAAGTAACTAGTTTTACTCATTTTCATCATAATATTTGCTCAAATAAAAATATTACTACATCTGAATTCGATGTTCTCAGAGTTAATTACAGGAAATAACACATTCTTATCCTATTTCATGAGATAGTCTTTAAACAGTCTTTTTAAGGGACAGATCAAAATAGTGGTTTAAGCAGGGCTTCCAACCTATTAGAAATGGTTCATTCATGGCCATGGGAAAGCACAGCAAACTTGTTGCATAGCAGCCAAATCTGTTGTGTTTTGGCTTTTCACCTGAGTAGGAAGATTCTGGTGTGGTGCAGTGGATAAGCACTGAACTGCTAACCACAAAGTTGGCAGTTCAAACTCACCAGATGTTCCCTGGAAACCCTATACAGGGTTTCTATGAATTGAACCAACAGACAGCACTTGACAACAACAATAACAACAGAAAACAGGCAGTGGTGACCCCCTCAGAGATAGTGGCTGACTGCGCACCTTTTAGTCTGTGTAGCTCTCCACTGTCCTGCCAATAATCCAATCTCAAGCATCAGGAAACTTTCAGGAGCCGGTTGTGAGAGACTGGATTATTGGTAGGACTATTCAGAGAGACACACGTTCAAAAGGAGAAGGATGGCTGACTTCTTTAAGCAGGACACTGTTGCCTGTTCCCTGGTGGTGGTGTTGCTGTTAAGTGCCATCAAGTTGGTTACAACTCATAGCGACAATCTATAGGGTTTCTGAGGAGTGGCTGGTGGGTTTGAATTGCCAATCTTGTTGTTAGAAGTCTAGTGCTTATTGCTTATTCTACAGCGCCACTAGTCAATAGGCAAGAGATTTGGTTGCTATGCAACTTGTACACTCTGCCCTTGTTTCCATAGGCCATGACTAAACCTTTGGAAACGGTTTGAAGCCCTAGTTTAATGTTTACTAAGCACTAAGCATATTTCCATAGACGTCAGAGTGAGAAACTAGACTTTTTTATATTACATATAGCACTTCAAAAGTAAACCCAATGTTCTCCAAATGTTCAATCCACACTTGTCATACAGAATAGTATGCTGACCCAGACACAATGTGAAGTGGCAATATGTGTTCACTGTCACAGAACATATGAGCACCAGAAAGAAAGTGCCATAAGGGACTGGGTGACATATTTTATATATCTATATATTATATATATATATACATATATCAACCCATAAGGTGGTTGTTGTTGTTGTTGTTAAGTGCCTTCGAGTCGGAGCCGACCCATAGCGACCCTGTACAGGGTTTCCGAGGGTGTAAATCCTTACGGGAGTAGAAAGCCTCATCTTTCTCCCGCGGAGCAGCTGGTAGTTTC
>NW_006408532.1:20783456-20801459 GCF_000296735.1 Chrysochloris asiatica | reverse complement strand
AGGGTGACATATTAAATAACTGTTCAATCCAAGTTCTACTGGTAGGTGGGACCCTTAAGAGCCCTCTCTTCCAACTTTTCACAGTTAAACAAACAAACAAACAAACAAACAAAAACAACCCAAGAGTTGAGACTATTCAGCCATTCTTAAATTCTTTTTGATCTGAAAAATAAACAGATCAAGTCCAATTGCCATAAGGAAGTTCTTAGAGAAGAAATAAAAAATTCCAGAGTCTAATAAGTTCCAGTGAATAATTGGAATTTTCAAAAGTTATCTCTTTTTCAAGACTGAAAATGCATTAATCTGTGTTCATTGTATAAAAATGTGAAATTGAGCTTCATGCTAATGCAGAGAGGGTTGAGGCCAAAAGTGACAATTTGGCTCCCTGGAAATCTAAAATGGCGGCATTTAATTTTGTGACTTTTCCTCAGCTCACAGTCTCTGGTTTTCAGCTTTGTACTTTCAGAAAGTTGATCTTGTCAATGTTTCAGAGTGAGTCAGACTTTAGTATGAGGACTCATGCTAAGTTTACAAGAGCTAATGTTTAAGAATAAAAGCCAAATTATTGGTTAAAAACGGGGCATGGAATTGTGAGTGTACTCAATATTTGTTTCAGACCGATTAGGAATTTCTCTAGAAAGTTCCAGAATAACATGGGCATTATGTGTCTCTAACACTTAGGTGTTGTTGGTTTTTTTGTTACCTAATAAGTCTCAGAATCTGCCTTCTTTAAATACGCTCAGAAGTCAGCAAGAGCATTATGTGCTGATTTTATTGTTTAATTTTCTGAGTACAGTTTTACATCCAAGTCCTTGGGATTAAAGAGTTGAAGTGGATCACTATGGTCCTCAGGCACTGCCTGCATACTCTTATTACCTCAAGGATTTTATTCTCCCTGATATCTAGTAATCTAAGATTCTCTCTAGAGAAGATATCACTACTTTCAGGTAATAACTTAAATATTAAAGAAAATGAAACCCAATACATATCAACCCATTCCGACAAAAATAAGAATTTCTCTTATAAAAACAATTGGATAAGGGTATTGTATTTTTCCTTAAACTTTATGTAATGTTTTTCTTAGGTTATTATTCTTTTCTCACACTGATAAGACTCATGATAGATTGTCTTATTCAGCAATCTATTATTTCTAATTTAAGAATGACCTTATACTTGGGAAAAGTCACTCGAGAATCATTTTACTAGTAACCTTTTATTTTAAAACAATCTTACTACTTTTTCTACATCATGATATTGTCTTTTCTGGATAGCTCTAAGTCAATGCACTTAATTTCACAGAGTATTAACTATAAAAGCAACTGGGCAATACAACAAGCAATACTTGAATAGTCCTGGTGGGGCACTGTAAGATAAGCACTGGATGGTAATGTCGCTATGAATTGCACAGTTGATGGTTCAAACTCATTGGCTGCTCCTTGAAAATCCTATACAGGGTCACTATGAGTTGGAATCAACTCCACAACACTCAACAACAACATGTTAGACAAACTAACCAAAAGATGGACTTCTGTTGATCCTTCTTGTCAGTTTGCGTCAAAGATCACATCACCTGTGAGAACTATTCTGACTTTCTGATAGCTTCTCCATGCATTCTGCTTTGCTCTTATTTAAATCTTAGCTTTGACCATAACCCGTTGACTTTGCATTATCAATTAATTTGAACATCCTCTGGTTTCAGTCCTGTGTCTGGCTTTGGTTGGATGTTCAATAAACTACGAATAAGTAAATGTATGACTCATATATATTTCTACTAGTATATATGTTGTTGTTGTTATTAAGTGCCATCGAGTTGGTTCTGACTCATAATTCCTGTATAGAGTTTCCAAGGAGCAGCTGGTAGGTTTGAACTGCTGCCCTGGTGTTTCGCAATCAAGGGCAGATTCTACAGTGCCATACCAGGAGTCTACTAGTATATATAAGGCTATGGAAGACGAGATTTTTGAGCTTGTCCCTTGAAAACTTGAAAACTGAAACTGTAAATGTTTGGGAAGTTGACTTTAGTCTCATACTCAAGAGTGTAGATTAATTTGAATTCCTTGGAATGAGCATGTCAGTAAGTTTGACACAGTTTTCAGAAAACTGAGAATAAGCTTCTTACTGTTGGTAAGTGCAATCGAGTCAGTTCAGATTCATAGCAGCCCTGTATAGTGCTGGTAAGTGTGCAGTTCAAATAGACCTCGCAGTCCAGTGCTTATCCTACAGTATGACACAAGGCTTAGTCAGTTCCAAATACGAAAAGAGATTTGTATATAAATATGATATTTTAAAAATTGGTCAAAATATTAACATGAAGTTAGATTCTACAGTATTTTTTTTCCCCTCAGTTAATATTACTCAGGCCAAGTTTTAGTTAGAAATGTCAATACCTATTTTAAAAGGGGCTTACTGTTTTATTTTTTAAGGACAATGTTGTACTGAAATTCAGTGTACCTTTGACATTTGCAATTCAATATTATAATATTTTATTTATGCTGTCTCTTAATTACAAAATAATTTGAATGAAAGATTTTTTAATTTGGACAGCTGTATAACTACTAAGAATATATATAATTTTAAATTGGCTTAATGTAATATTCATTGGAAAAAAACTTTACTAGGCAAGAAAAGTTTTTGCTAAACTTTGAAGCAGTCGCCATCTTTCATATACCAATTGGGTTGACATGAGCGCAGAAATAATGAGTTATCTAGTGCTAAAAAAGTAATTCAGTCAACAACCAGATTGATTTGCTCTTTACTAAAGTCTCTGATTCCTCTAACTTAATAGAAATATGAGGATAAGACAAAAAATATTGTTACAAAATCATAGAAACCTTTATTAAATAAAAATATCATAATGTGAAACTCTTGTTTTTCAACATATCTTCCTTCTACTTAGGTCTATATACTTTTGAAGGATGCAAGGTCAGCAGTTCAAACTCACCAGCTGCTCTTTGGATACCCTATACAGGGTAGCTATGAGTCAGAACTGACACAACAGCACGAAACAATTCCCCACAGAATTCTGTGCTCTTAAATTTACACTATGTAAGCTGCTCCTCGGAAACCCTATACAGTGTTGCTATGGGTCTGAATCAACTTGATGGCACTTTAACAACAACAAAAATGGCAGTTTGGGCTTTAGGATGGATGAGGTAAACTTTTCCAACAAAATTTTCCTGGACAGTTCTTACTCCCCTCCAAGAACAGGTGCATTGTCGTCGTGAGCAACCTCAGAGCAATTTTCCTCATCTCTTACTCATCAATGCAAGCTTCAATTTTCTTAAAATTTCTTTATAATAAGCCCTGGTGATCATCCTGTGTCGTTCAAGGAAACCCCTTGGAATTCCATAAAATAGTCCCATAACCATCTAAACTGACCTCTCTGCCAGCTGATCCTCTTGAAAGCCACTATTTTGATTGGACCTTTTTTTCAAATGTACCTAAGGAGGCGAAGACAAGTGTATCACTGAACTTGTCTGGAGCCATCCACTAATCACAGAGACAGGTTAAAACACCTTTTGTTTGGAATAAGCCTGTGTATGTATTAACTAGAACCCTAGTCACAATACTTTTTGACTTATCCTTGTATAACCCCAAGCTACATGTTGCTGTTATTAAGTGCCATCCAGTTGGTTCCAACATAGTGACCCTGTATAGGGTTTCTGAGGCTATAAATCTTTACAGGAGCAGAAAAGCAAGCCTCATCTTTCTTACAGAGAAAGGGTGGTGGGCTCAAACTGCTGACCTTATGATTGGCAGTAGGTGCTTATCCTAGAGAGCCAACCCACCACTTTCTCAAGACTATGATCTGATAACTAATCGCAAATGATAACAAAATATGGCATTAATGATACCCTTTATAGCAATTTATAAAGTCAGCATATTCAGTTAATAAACTATCCAATATGCATAAGTGTCAAAGCAAATTACTTTTTGCTTCTTCATGAGTAGGTTTTTTGAATAAGTTTTTATCTTCATGTTTTGTTGAAGGATCACATATTCCTTTTGGCTGTTGTAAGAACATGCCTGTGCCAAGAAAACCTCAATTTTAAAGCAAAATTTATCCTATAATAATGCATGTTACATTAAGTAAAATACAGTATACTTACTAATATTATTTTTAAATGCTTACTATTGTTGCATCAAAGGAGTGTAGTGGTTATGAATCGGGCTGTGAACCACAAGGTCAGCAGTTCCAAACTACCAGCTGTTCGGCGGCATAAAGATGAGGCTTTCTGCTCCCGTAAAGATTTACAGCCTCGGAAACCCTTTGCAGGGTCGCTATGAGTAGGAACCGACTCCATGGAACCCAACAACATTGTTGCATCGAGTCAGTTCTGACTCATGGTGGTGGTGGTTGTGTGCCCGTGGAGTGAGTTCTGACCCACAGCGACCTTGTACAGGGTTTCCGAGGCTGTAAATCTTTGAAGGACCAGAAAGCCTCATCTTTCTCCCGTAGAGGGGCTGGCAGGCTCCAACTGACGGTGCAAAGTCCAGTGTTTATTGTATGTAGCCACCACATTTCCCAAATGTTTAAAATATAAGGTATAAAATAATTCTGGGGAAAAATATATTGAATAATATTTTAGCTGCTTAGATAAAAATTAATAAAATTGAATTTCTCGTTGAGGCACTAACTTGAGAACTTGAAATATTGATGATATATTGTTGTTGTTATTGTTAAGTGCTGTTGAATCATTTCCAATTAATAGAAAGCCTGTAAATGGTTTCCGAGGAGCAGTTAGTAGGTTTGAACTGTCAACTTTGTGGTTAGCAGTCCAGAGCTTATCCTACAGTGCCACTCCAGGATTCCTAAAGTTTAAGCACCAGATTCTTACAATAGACAGTATTTTAAGGTGAATTGAGAAAGTAAAAATTGGAGGTGGTTTGAAACGCATGATTTTGTGACATGGTGATCACAAGATTTCTTTTCATAGGAATCGACCCCTCAATGTCATTAGATAACCACCTGGTTGTTATATTTAGTTTGATTCACTATAAATGCCATTGCAACACCTGTGGTTTTCCTCATTAGGAAGTGAATGTACGGGGTCAGGGGTTGAAAGGGCACTGTATGTGTTATGCAAGAACTAGTTAACACAGCCTGTTTTATTGGTGCACTGGTAAATCTCATTTCTATTCATCAGATGATTAGTTCAATCAATATTTATTTCTCTATGCGCTCTTTGTCTTATGTGACAAAGGAGAGAGACATCTTCAAATTCAGGGCATAAACCTTGTTATCTATGAATTTCTTGCTTAATTTGCGACAGAATATTTTTATTTATTTGGGTGTCCTGAATTCTTTAATTCCTTCTCTCTCTAATTATCATTAGGTAGTATAGTGGAGTTTTGTGTAGACCATTTATAAATAGATTCTATTAAGTTTCCTTTTTATGTGGATCAAGTGCCATGTGTAGTCATCTCTTTCCTTTGCTCTGTCTGGGAAGTTGCTTCTGTTTCTCTAAATATGCTTGAGTTTGGAAGTCTGGATTGTGAATGCAAAGATAAGAATGATTTTTTCTCAAATATTCATTCTTCTTGTCTGAGTGGGTGGTTATAGGCACATACATATACATATTGTGTATCAGTGTGTATCAACAGACGCCTCCAAAGACTGCTATTATGTGTTACAGATTCTGTTAAGTCAGAGATTCTATTCAAAGTAAGATACATATTTGCAGAAAGCTGTAATTGGAAAATGATTACAAAATTGCGGGGATAATATTTTATGTGTACAGTGCTCATTTTATCAAAGGTCATCATTCATTACATGATAAAATAATTATTTATTAGTTTGTCTAATTTCTATCCTTTGGAAAGAATGGATGACATAGTGAATTATATCTGGGAGAAAAAGCTCATATTAATTATTAAGCATGTTGGCCAGTCCTAATATTTACTTTTCCAAATTTTTAACAGCACAATAAAATACTTTGCAAATGCCAATTAAACTAAAATAATACCAACCAATTTAAAGTACTTTACAATTTTTGTCGTCTTTGTGGAACACACACAGACATGATTTAGTCTAAGAACATTCTCTTAATATTACTAGAATAATAAAAATAGTTATCTTATCCACTTCAATCACTAATAACTTTGACGCAAATAACAACATCATTGCCTGAACTTGTCTTAATTTCAGCTTTAATTTTCTTATTTCCTGAAATGCTTATCTGTAAATCTTTGTTGTCATTAATATAAATGGCACTAATGTTATTGTTCACAATGTTAAACCTTACTTTACGTATCCATTTGCATAGAAAGCCAGCTGACTCTGCATATTGTGTTTTCATCTGAATAATTTATTAGAATAATTTTACTCTATATGAACTGAATGGCATAATATGTGCTTTACTTAGATCAAAGAGATATTAGTCATTGCAGTAAAAAAAATCCAGTTGATTTGCTTTGATTCACATTTTTATTTCATTGCACTATTATAGAAAAAAGTATTAAGGATTACACAGGCCATAGAATATATGTAGAGTCAATAAAAGTTTACAAAATGTAAATAAATCACTTAAACATTGGTGAAAAACAAAGTTTTGAGTTTTTTTTTATCTCGAAAATCATTCTGAACTGAATTATTTTATAAAAATCTGGTGACAATTCTCTCTATATTTCCTATTACTAGAAAATAATAGGTATTATTACACATTTTACATGTCACATTCATGAAGAGAAAACCTATAAATACATATGTTCTTGGTCTGATAAAATGTTAGTTTCTGTAAAATTCTGTTTAATGACTTGGAAACGCATACATTTTAAATATAATATATGCAAACGCACATCTGAATAAGTGCTTTTAAGGCTGTTAATATTCAGAATTTAACAAACTGTTACCCAAATAAGTAAATGCTAATATTTATATTTAATTAAGAGTATTAACATAAATATGTTGTTTATTGTTAAATAAAACTACTACACAAAATCAGTAATGATTAAAAAAAATTTTTTTTAGGATTTCTTTGTAGCAAAAGTGATACTATAGTGTTGATGAAAAATCCAGTAATTCTAAATTTTGAATAAAATAGTAACAAAAGAGTTTCAACCTTGTATTTCTCATGTTTATGAAGCCTGATTCTCCAAGTTTTTCCCTTTTATTTCCACCCTGACTTCCCAATACCTGATTACCAGAAAATATAAAGGGTATATCCCAGAATCCCTGAAAGTGTCAAACACTTTTGTATCATATTTATTACTAATGCCCTCAGGATGGTGTCTGTGTGTGTGTGTGTGTTGTTATTGGGGTGCAGCAGCTACGTGGAGAGTCACAAAATGCAACTAATAAAATATATTATTGTCTTTCTATATAGTTTTAAAACCATATTTACAGTACAGCTTTAGGATTTTTCTTCAAAGTGTCTGTGTGTTTACTTTTCTAGGAGTAAAGATAAGTTTCCTGAAAATGACTTAATAATTATTAATGTTCTACTGACTACAGAGATGTCCATCAAGCAATGCTTTGTAATTGTGGAAGGAGGGATGTTGATTAGAAATATTTAATTGGAATTTGTAGAGAGAATGAAGACCAAGAAATTGCTTAGGATACTTGAAGCCCCCTTAGAAATACGTTCAGTGTTTCAGACTTCTAAAGGACTTCCCTACCTCTGTGAGCAAGTTGCTCTTGATGTTAGCAGTTAATAAAAATTCACAACTAGCAAATTATAGATACGAATGGGACTTACGAAAAACCCAATCTCAACTTCGTTTACAGCAAGCATAAAACCAGATTTCTAAGCTTTCCTAGTGATAACCTACTGATTGTAATGACATCTGTTTCCCTGCTTTTGGAAGCAGGGTTTTCTACAAGGCAGAACTGGAAAATGGGACGTTGGAAGTATTCCGGTGTAATAAACAGCTGATAGGCCTCTCAGGAAAGAGTCTTGAAACCCACTTCTGGGCTCATTCTTTTATCATCTATGGACTGACCCGAAGAAGTACTCTTTTCTGCCTTCACAAGTTGTTATTCACAATAAAGCAATCCCAGGTGGTCCACAAGGAATGTCTCTAGAACTCAAGTGGTACCCTAGCAGACAAAGACTCTGTAAGACTCTAAATACAATTCTCTTCTCTAGGCAAGATTAACACTGAGTCCGGGACATAACTCAGTTGTAGGGCAAGACAACGCTTCTTAAAGATCAGAACCTTCCCCGCCCTTTCTTACCTTAGAGTTTCACTGAGAATAAGTCTGTTAACTGTCCCAGAGAGGGCAGGGCGGGGCGGGGCGAAGAGTGGTGTGGATTGAGTTTGCTGGATTGGCCACAAGGGTGACAATGCAATTCTGGATCATGTCTTGCAAAGCGCCAAGACTGACAGGCTATTGTTGTTAAATGCCCCGAGTCAGTTCCGACCCATTGTTGTTGTTAAGTGCCTTCGAATCGGTTCTGACCTATAGCGACCCTGTAATAAGGTTTTCGAGGAGCGGCTGGCGAACTTGAACCGCCTACCTTGAGGTTCAAACCGGCTTCATAGTCCAGTGCATTAACCTACAGCGCACACCAAGACAGGTACCAGCTGCAAAAGGTACTGACTGAAACCACCTGGCGACAGCGAACGTGTAGCGCGCATGCGCGTATGTGTTTTGAGGGATGCAAGGAGGGAAGCGAAAGGGGCACACTTCAAGGCCGAGTTCAAAATCCGCTCCATCCCCAAGCGAAAGTCAGTTCCTTTCCCAGCTCTCTCTTCAAGTTCACACTCCAGTTCAACTCAGACTCCCCACCAGACCTCTGAAATAGCCTGGATCCTTCTAGTATCGAGGAAGAGAGCTGTCCTTGTTAAATGCAAAAACATCATGGAGTGATAAGGAGAGATAATAATAAAAGCATCAAAAGAGAGCCTGAAGTGGAGGGCATGGGTGGAGGGGGGCTGCGGAGGTTTCTCAAAGAAACCATGGGTTACGCCTGCATTTTCTCCAGTTAGAACTTGTCATAAGCAGTTCTTAGTGGCCTGGAAAGGGTCGCGTTCACATTGATGAGGATGTGGATTTTTCAAATTTAGCAAGAGGATAGCGCGCCTGGCTTCCAGCCCCTTCATACTTCTGGAGTCTCAGAGTCTGACTAGTAAGCAACATCGAGTCGAAGTGGAAATTTGCTGCAAACTGCTACTTCAGGAGAGGTGTGATCAAGGTACAACAGTGGCTGCCTCGCACTGCTCTCCTTTCTACAATGTAAGGAAAGTGCGTAAGGGGTTTTTAAGCTCTTGGTCATAGTGCTGCGCCCTAGCTAAGGAGGTTTCCGACCCTCTGAAATTGTGAAACCAGCCATGGGCAAAAGGTTGGTAAGACATAAGAAAGGGAAGGAAGATCTGGCAACCCTAGATAAGAGTAGGAGAAACCGAAAAGATAGTAAATAGGATGGTGAGATGGGACAGAAAATAAACACCAAAAATAAAACAAAAAATGAGTATCTCTCACTAAGTAAAGGCGCTACACTCTCCAGTTGCACATGCTGAGTTAACCAGACAATTTGGACCTTTGAGCACGTGATCAACCCTAAACTCCGACACTCACCTGGAGCCAACACAAACGCGCGACCCTACTCCCAGCGCTGAGCTCCACCAAAACCCTCCAACCTAGACATCCCTCTCTTTTATCTACAGCTGCCTCCACAAATGGATAGATGAGCCGCTCTCTAAATTCTTCCTCCTCCTCTCCCTGTCTCATTTCAGGGCCAAACCAGCTAACCCAATCTCCTCTTGCTTCAAAACTTGGGGCTCACCGCTTTTGGCGCATGGGAAAAAGCCAACCGCCCCCTCGGAACGCTCCTTGAAGGGCGTTAAGAGGGCAGTTGAGAGGGGAGGGGAACACAGCCCAATGGAAAACGACGAGTGTTTGTCTCCCAACTCTCTGAAGTGCTTGCTGACTATTACCTCTCACCGAGTCTAAATGCAGAAGATCCAAAGCCAGCTCTCTCCAACTTCAAGTTGCCAAAATGTTGGCAACTTTGGGAGGTTTAAAGAGAGGGAAAGTAGAGGCCCAGAGAACCGTACGTTGGTCAGAAAGCGAGATTTGGGGTATCCAGAGGCTTGCTCAGATGACCATGACAAGTGGGCACTGGCCCGCTCTCCAAGAGAGAAGTTGTGGCCAAGCGGGAAGCAAAAGGAAGGTCCCTGGCTGATTGCGCAGGAACCCTGGAAGTCCCAGGCACTGCAAGGGAGGAGATAGACAAATTGACTCCCGCAGAGCGGCCGAGAAAGCAACCGGAGCAGGTGTCTTGCCCCTGCTGCCAGAGCGCCTTCCCGCTGCCACCAGTTCCTCCGGGGCTCCTGTCTCTGCCGCAGCCGGGGGGGTCTTGGCCTCAACTAGCACCCCTAAATGCCTCCCATGGCCGACCCTTATTTATGAAAGAATTCGGGACTTCGCGACTCCCCACCACGGGTAGCACAGGATCTCTCCTCTTCTCTGGAACTTTCTCCACCCAACTTTTATGGGGTCGCGCTCTTTCCTGAATAGCGCAGACACCGGTACGCTGAGCTGTTCAGGGCGCAGCGTCGGCGCCAGAGGCGTGCGCAGTCAGTGGTCTCCGCATCTGTGTATGGCTCCACTACACCGCGCCTCTGCCTCTCGCTTCCGAGAGGAAGACGAGTTTGCTGGCGGGGACACCTGGTGGGTTGTGTAACCTGGCGAGTGTGTGTCCCCGCGCGTGGCCGCCCCACCGTCCGTCAGTGCGCCCTGCGTGCCCGCACAGGTCGGGAACCACTGCGCGGACGCTTCCACGTCCTTCCGCGGAGAGGTGTCCCTCTCTCGCCTCTCCCTCTCTCTCGCCTCTCACTCCCTCCCGCGTACGCTTCTGCGCCCGAGAGAGAGGTGTAGAAAACATTCAGTGCAACTCTAAGGACACGGAGGAGACAACCAACATCGCTTTCTTCTCCCAAAAGCGCCCTCCCGCGTCCCTCCAGAACTCGTGAGAGGCATCAACACCTTCCCGCAACTTTCTACTCCGAGGCCTTTCGGAGCCCCATCTGGGAGCGCAAACTCCACGAATTGCGCCCAGCCAAAGCTCCTTCCCCTTGCACTGGGTGACCTCCCCTCCCCCATCTCTGCGTCTGACTGGATTTGGCCAGAGCCCGGCGCCTTGGTGCCCGCGGGCTTGCTTACCTCGCATGGTGTAGCCGCTCTCCCGCACCGCGTAGTCATGAAGCTGCTCCCAGCCCGAACCCCGGAAAGCCCAAAAATCCCCGCTCAGCACGAGTGCAGAACGTGGTCGGTGAAGAGCTGCTCAGCCGAGAAAACCATCCCTTTAGGCGGACGCCTTGGCCGGAGGGTGACGTTTGCCGCCGCCGCTGCTGTTAACAGTTTTGATGATGGTGGTGGTGACTGTTTTGTTTTGATGTTTGTTTGTTTGTTTGTTTTCAGGAAGAGTTAAAAAAAAAATGTTCTGACTTGCTGGTGTCTGGGTTTTGTTTTGCTTTTTTCCCCTTCTCTCCAATGTGCTTGCTTTTTAAAAATGCCACCGCCTCCGGCTCAGAAGATTTCTTTTGTGATCACTTGGACTGAGGAGGAGGAGGAAGGGCAGCAGCAGGAGGAGGAGTTGGTGGTGGTTTTGTTAGTTACAAAGAAGGGGGGAAAAAAAGGAAGCAGAAAGAAAAGAAAGAAAGGCGGTGTGGATGGCAGAGCATGTGCGTTTTCACATGACATCTGTGCCTGTTAGCGGATCCACAATGTGAATTTTCACTGTTCAGTTACAGGGAGGATGGGAGCTGGAGAGAAAGAGGAGAGAGATGCAGAGAGAGTCGAGAATGGGGCTTATACGCCAGGGCGGGTTTGGCCGGGACTTCCAGGCCCCGCCTCCTGTCACGCCGTCGCCAATCGGCGTTAGGCAGTGCTTGGCGGGGCAGGGAGCGCCGGGGGGAGGGGAGGGGACCCTACTGGAGCCTGGAGAGTGTGGGGGTTGGCCGGGGACACTGAAGCCAGAGACGGCCAGGGCTAGAAGAGGACTGTCCGAACTTGGCAAAGGAGGAGAAGGACCGCCCGACTGAGGGAGTCCAGCAGATTTGCAGGTGACAGTCACTTCCGACTCCAGCGGGAGGGAGAACGCTGATCAGTCCTTAGGGGGCTAGAGACGCGAGACTCCCTGAGTCCTACGACCTATCCTTCCTTGCAAAGATTGCGAGCCCCGGATAGTTAGTTTTGAATTTATGGCACCGCACCTCTGGAAGGGACGTTTTCGTAAGCAGGACCCTTGAATGTTAGTGGTGGAATAATAATATAAATCCAACTCTTATCACTTTTTCACAACTGAAATGAAGTTCCGTGTAGGCAGCCCCCACTTCCTCTAAAAACAGATTTCAGATGCTCACCTTCAGCCTTAAAATTATCAAAGAAAAACTGACGGCTTTCATCTGATTTTTGTTTTTTAAAGTGCTTTTCTTTTGTCAAGAAAAGGAATTTTTATTAGAATGTGAGGAATCCGCCCGCTACAGGAAGCAGGGCTAACAGTCCAAATTGGTCTGGGTGGCCAACTTAGAGATGGAAACCAAAGGGACTGAGGGCACAAACTATGAGGGTGTGAGCCCTGTGTGATGAAGGACTGTTCACCTTATTTGCTAACAGATGACATTTACCTATTTAGAAGAGAGGGTCAATGAAATGCAAATATTATTCGTATTCCTTAGGTGAAAATTATCTTCTATGCCCATTCATTCATTTAAAAAAATAATCTATTGCATGTTAGCAAAACTGTAGTTTTGCAAGTGTTTCCCTTCTCATTGGACAAATAATATATCATAGAGATGATTACATCTCCTTTCCTTCCTATAATGGGGAACTTCTTCAGTACTTTGGCTAATGATCACACTGAAAGACAGAAAGGTGAAAAAACTGGTTGCCATGAGTCACAATGACTCAGGGCAACTAGAAAAAACAATAACTCAATTTTAACTCAATTCTTCTACTCATTAGCTTACCTGTTGGCAGAGCAGGCCTCATCATTGTTAAGGCATCTACTAAATAATTTGATTTAAATAGTACTTATTCATACTATGTCAGGTAACACAAAATACAATGTAGAACTGGCAATGATTTAGTTAATTAGATCACTCTATACTGCCAAAGGAGACACCTCCATCCCTAATTAAATAAGAAATGGATCACTTGCTGAATCTTCACTAATGTTAAATGGATATAGTCTGTGGCATGCCCTCCCATTTGCAAGCCAATGTGTAATTCAGGAAAATTTTTAGTGTTGAGTGAAAGCTGATTGACTCATTAATTAAATGAACAAAAGGAAGTTACTGTTCAGAATAGTTATTCCCATATAAATACCTTTCCCCTAGATTTGTAATTGACATAGTAGTTAATCTTTTAAGATAATATTTAAGGCTCCCTGGTTTTATCATTTTTAATCAAGTAAAATATATTCATCATAACTACATTAAAGCTGTACTAAGTTATGCCTAATTTAGTTGCTTCATTAAAAATTACTGAATATAAAATAGTTAAGAAACAAATTGTGACTATATCATTTTAATTTCATGTACTTCAAGCAGAGATATAGACATGCTGAAAATTCCAAATCCTTTGTAAACAATATAATTATTATTATTGTTTTAAATTTATGTTTTCATCTGAGGAAACGAGGAATTTCAAAATTCAATCATTTTAACTCTCTCATGTAATCTTAAATTTTAAAACATTTATTAAATTCTGAAATTTCTTTTTACTGTTTAAGTATCTGTAATCCTAAAGAGATTAGTCGTCACAAAACAAATTTATGACATATATTTCCCCCTCTAACATGTTTTGTGTCCTTGATTTGTGTGTTCTGAATGTATAATTTTGCTTAGTGATACATCCCATTTCTTAATCCTTTCAGAATATCATTGGAAAAGTATTCATTAGAAATAAAGACTGTAAGTATGCTATTTAAGTTTTCAAAACTGTGCATGCAATATGCTTCGTTTATGGAGAGGTACAGATTTGTTCTTTCTTTCTTTTTTGTTATTGTTGTCAAGTGTTATTGAGCCAGTTCTGACTCATAGCGACCCTGTATAGGGTTTCCAAGGAGCAGCTGGTGGGCTTGAACCACTGACCATGCTGTTTGCAATTCAGTGCTTATCCTATAGTGCTACACCATGGGTCTTTCTTAGAGTAGAATAAATGTTAATCACTGGTTATTGTGAGTCTTAGTTATCTAGTGCTAATATAACATAATAGGAGCTCTGGTAGCGTAGTGGTTACGAATCAGGCTGCGAACCTAAAGGTCAGTGGTTCGAAACTACCAGCTGCTCCGCGGGAGAAAGATGAGGCTTTCTACTGTAAGGATTTACACCCTCGGAAACCCTGTACAGGGTCGCTATGGGTAGGAACCGACTCGACGGCACGTAACAACAACAACAATATAACAGAATACCATCAATGGGCGACTTTAACAAGCAGAAATGTATTCTCTTACAGTTTAGGAGATTAGAAGTTCAAATTCAGGACACCTGCTGTAGAAAGCTTTCTCTCTCTGTCGGTTCTGGAGGAAGATCTTGTCTCTGAGTTTCTGTTCTGTACAATCTTCATGTGGCTTAGCATCTCTCTTCCCCAATCTCAACTTGCTCCCTTGCTTATTTAGGATCTTTATTTTTTTTTTTTTTGATATCTCAAAAGAGATTGATTTGAGACTCATGCTACACTAATCCTGGTGTAGCGCTGTGAGTTGATGCACTGGACTGCAAGATCAGCTTGAACTGAAAGGTTGGAATGTCAAGCTCACCAGCCATTCCTCAGAAACCTTACATAGGGTTGCTATGAGTGTGAATAAACTCAATGGTACTTAACAGCAACAACAAACATTAATCTTGTCTCATTAGCAACAAACACAATGCAATCCCAAATGGCATTATAACCACAGGCATAGAGGATCTACAACTCATATTTTGGTGGGACACAGTTCAATTCGTTACATAGATCATTGTGGATCTTCCTAAGAATTTTAAAACTGAGTTCTTGACTGTTTTCTAATAACTTTCAAATTGATTTCAACTGGGTAAGACCTATTTATTAAAATAAATCTTCATGATTTAAGTGAAAGAAATCAACATTTTCTAAGAAGTTACCAAATGCTTTTATATAATCTGATGCTTTTGTAACCTATATTGTTGTTGTTAAGTGCTATTGAGATGGTTCCGACCCATAGCAACCCTATATAGGGTTGCCAAGGAGCAGCTGGTGAGCTTGAACCACCAACCTTGCAGTTCAAACGATTTTACAGTCTGACGCATTAGCCCACAGCGCCACACCAGGACTCCTTTAGACCAACCATCCATATTGCTAGTGATATTGTCAGGAGGGACCAGTCGCTGGAAAAGGATATCATGTTTGGTCAGAGAAAAAGAGGAAGACCCCCCAATGAGATGGATTGGCCAAGTGGCAGCATTAATGGACTTAAGCGTGGCAACAGTAGTGAGGTTGACCCAGGATCCGGCAGTGTTTCGTTCTGCTGTGCATAAGGTTGCTATGAGTCGTTACCAACTTGATGACACCTAACAACAACAACAAGTGATATAAGAATGGTGTATTAATATTTTCCTTGTTCATAGGCCCTTGTTGTTAAGTGCTGTCAAGTTGGTTCCGACTCATAGCGACCCTGTGTAGGGTTTCCAAGGCTGTAAATCTTTACGGAATTTGAACTCCCCACTGACTCGACGGCACTTAACAACAACAACCTTTTGGTAAACAGTCCAGTATTTATCCTTCAACATCACACCAGGACTATGAAGTTCATGGTGATGTTGTGTGCTATCTAGTTGATTCTGACTCATAGGGTTTCCAAGGCTGTAAATCTTTAGGGGCTCAGAAAGCCTCATCTTCCTCCCGGAGGAGTGACTAACTGGTAAATTCCAACTCTTGGCCCTGCATGTAGCAGGCCAGCTCAGAAACCACTCTGCTAGATTTTGATAAGTTTATATGGCAATTAGCAAGTCACATTGCACTGTACCTAGTCTCAAAAATTGACATAATTTCACACAGGCTTCCTTGTTTCCTTGTTTCTCCCTATACCATCACCCCTCATGCTTAGCTATGAGGTCATAGACCAATGACAAGAAATATTCTAATCTGAGTCAAACAGGTAAGGCAACCATGAAAATAGGTATTTCAGTCTTAAATGGCTTGACTCAAAATAAGTAGGAATGGTTCACAATATTCTGAGCTGGTCAAGCTTTATAGTTGTTATTGTGTTGAGTTGTTTCTGACTCAAAGTGACCATGTGCACAACACTGCCCAGTCCTACGCCAGCATCACAGTTGTCTTGTTTGAGCTCATTGTTGCAGCCATTATATCAATCCATCTTGTTGGGTGTCTTCCTCTTTTTCGCTTTGTCAAACATTTAAAATTCTCTGTAGAGAATTTTAAATAATTATGAATTTTAGAGGGACATTGGCAATATTATATAATAACAGTATTACATAAAAAATGATGAAAGATAAAATGTATCTAGTCCAGTTTATGGCATGGTTATTGTTGTGTGTCATTGAGCCAGTTCTGACTCAGCGATCCTATACAGGGTTTCTGAAAATGGCTGGTGGTTTTGAACTGCTGACCTTGTGGTTACCAGTACAGTGCTTATCCTACAGTGCACCGTCAAGATTCTTAGATAGCAGTTGTTGTTAAGAGTCATCAAGTTGTTTTCTACTCATGGTGGTGTGCCATGGAGTCGATTCCGACTCCTAGCAAACCTGAATAGTGTTTCAGAGGCTGTATATCTTTATGGGAGTACAAAGTCTCATCTTTCTCCTGATGAATGGCTGGTAGTTTTGCACTGCTGACCTTGAGGTTCGTGGCCCAACTTGTAACCAGTACGCTACCAGAGCTCCATGGAGGTTGTATAAATGGCTGTGAAAGAAACAGACATAAAATTGCCTTTACATATCAAAAATGCCAGAAAAATAGAAAAACGTGACAGTTGAACCTATTTAAAATGGAAATGACAAAGTAGTGAGGTCCTTGTTGCTAGAAACACCCATCATGAGCTGAATGAAAGACTCTGGGAAAGATCATTAGTAAAATTTTACTCAGTTTAATAATTTTCTTGGTATTATATTTTGGTGAGTTTCCTTTCTATTTATCATGCCCTTGATAACAAATTCCCATTTACATCAGTCAGATTGAATAGATCTCCTTTCTTTGTACCCATACAAAATTCTACCTGAGCAAGGATCTACTGACTTTCACTGTGCTCCAGATACTAGATATTAAAAGATAATTATTTTTATTGAACAAGATTAAAGTATTTTGAAGTTTCTTTAGAAGAATACCACCTGTGAATAAGTAATGAGATTTAAAAATGTAATAGTCCACAATGAATTTAAATGTATAAAAATGATTAGCTAAAATTTGGAAAGAAAGCAAACTAACATTCTAATAGTCATTAACTAAGCAATTAGAGAAACTGAGGATTATGACACTTATACCATATATTTTGTATTGTTTCATTTATTTTCAAGAAACAGACATTACTGTGCATTGCCTATGTGAAGATGCATGCATGTGTATGATGAAAAAGTTTTTCAGGAGAAGAAAAAAAGAAAATAGTGCATGGAACTTCCTTACCAAAATTTAGTTGCCCTAATAATATTTCAATACAAATAGAACATATTGACATAGAAGTAGAGAAACAGTTGAGCAAAGGTGAGCAGAAATTAATTTAAGACTATATCAGAAATTTAAATAAAGGCCAAAGTGGAATTTTAGTTCTGATTGGAAAATACTATGCTAGCCTAATTGACTACTTAAAATATAACAATATTATATTCTATTTTACATTACATACAAATTATATTTCAGATTTAATTGTAAGTAAATACATAAAGTAATAAAATTGTATTGTGATATGTTATAAATCTTTTAAATAGAGGCAAACCATTCTAAATCTGGCAACTTGCATACCATGAAAAACTAGATATGTTTTCTCTATATGCACATTTAAAAGTAAGTATTTTTAATGGCAAAGCAAGCTAAAGTACAAATAATTGTTGTTGTTGTTGTTATGTGCCATCGAGTCGGTTCCG
>NW_006408532.1:20780432-20783271 GCF_000296735.1 Chrysochloris asiatica | reverse complement strand
ATATATATATATATATATACATTCTCTGAGAAAGTATCCCTCATCACATCACTTATAGGAGAGCTCATCTGTAATGGAATTCTTTATCAGAGCATGTTTTTGTTTTATTTACAGCTGTTGCTAAGTGCAGAAAAGTTGGCTCCAACTCATATCTGTCCTGTACTACATAGATCATAATCATTGATCTTTTAAATTTTTATTTTATTATTTAAAAATAATAATAATAGCCTGGTGTGTGGCACTGTAGAATAAGCACTGGATTGCTAACCAAAAAGTCTGCAGCTCAAACCCATAAGCTGCTCCTTGGAAGCCCTATACAGGGTTGATGTGAGTCAGAACCAACTCCACAGCACTTAACAACAACAATAAAGGAAATCAGTTAATTTCTTCTCTTTCAGAGAAGATTGGAGTGGATGAAGTAAACAGAGATGCCATGACAGTTTTGGAGATCTCAGTTTGAATAAAACTATTGTTGCAATATGAAAAACATTGCTACTATAATTTCAGTTCATACATGCATGGGTTTATTTATTCTAAACAGAATGTATTTAAACATGTGTCTGTGATTTAGTGATGACTGCAGGCAAGTTCTCTCAGTAATACACTTGTCTTTGTCTCAGCAGGGTGCTTCCAACACAAAGGTCCCATCAAAACAGTGACTTCGGAGGAGGTCTGCTGGGCCTGTTAAATTCAAGGCAGAGAGATTAGTTCTGAAGACTATGGAGATTGTGTTTTGGAATTCCAAAGGAGTAATCTTGATATATTTGCTCAAAGGACACAAGGTAACTATGGGGGCTTGTTATGAACAAATTTTAAGAAAACTGGAAACTGTGCTGATGAGAGAAAGCCAGGAAAGTTGCAGTTGCAGTTGGGACGCTTCTCTTTTTTTTTTCCTCATGACAATGCACCTTCTCATTCTTTGAGGGTAGCAAGGTCTGTCCAATAGAATTTCACGTGATCTTGTCCCTCCAGACTTACTTTATTTCCAAAAGACACTTAAAATGAAAACAAATTTGAGTCCCTTGAGGAAGCCAAAACTACCATGTAACCAAAGAGCCTAGACTTCTTTGGGGAAGGGTTTGTTGTTGTTGTTGTTGTTGTTATTAAGTGCTGTCAAGTTGGTTCTGACCCGGGAGCAACTGGTGGGCTTGAGCCACCAACCTTTTGATTCACATAACTTTGCAGTCAAGCGCATTAACCCACAGTGCCACACTAGGCCACCCAAGGAAGGGTTAGACAGATGGAAACACTGCCTAGGTGTATATACCTCAGTGGAGGATATGTTGAGAAACAATAACCTCACATTTGGTAGCAATATTTTTTGACTCACCCTTAACCTATGGCATTTTCTATTAAGATTAAATTACTTCCTATGTGTTTCCACTTACCAAATACAAAACGGTTACTCATATATTGTTGCGTGTTTATGATCGCTTCCTTCAAAGAGTACTCTTGTTTTTCAACTCACTCATTAAAATCAGTCCAACTTTGTATTACAAAGTATTATTTTATTTTTCTGTTGCTCACAGAAATAGATTAGTGGATTTTGCTTTTTTAAGGTGTTGCAAGGGCACATCCTTGGGACTTAACATAATTAATTTCTTTTTTTGAAGTAAAGAACGCTCTCGACTAACTAAGATTAAAATGATCATTCTCCTCCTTTAGGATGAATTCACACACTTGCAATGGGATTGCTTAGTTTAAATACTTGACAGACCTCAAGTATAATGGCTTTTTTTTACAAAAGATGCACATGTTGTTGTTGGTTGTTGTTGTTGTTATGTGCTGTGGAGTTGGTTCCGACTCATAGCGACCCTGTACAGGGTTTCCGAGGCTGTAAATCTTTACGGGAGTAGAAAGCCTCATCTTTCTCCCTCGGAGCACCTGGTAGTTTCGAACCGCTGACCTTAAGGTTCGCAGCCCGATTCGTAACCACTACGCTACCAGAGCTCCTTAGGATGGAGAAAATATTTACTACCACACGTGATAGAAGATATAAATAAACTTACAAACTGAAAACAATGAGACAAAAACCTCAAAACTGGGGTTGGTAGAGAAGGAAGGGGAACTAATTTAGTGAGTCACTATTCTTTTTCTTATTATTTTCTTATGCTATGGTTTTGGTAGAGAGGAACAATTTCTTCTTCGTATTTAGAAATTTGTGAATGCTTTCAGGAAGCCCTTTCCATATCACTTAACAGAAATTTAAAATAATTTGCTGTGTCTATATTAACATCTGAACTGAAGTATAAATATAGTCATTTGTTTTTCTTTAATAAATTCACCTTATTTGTTGATACACTCTAAAATATATCTTGAATTGGCCTTTTTTTTTTGTCCTATCTTCACTGCCTCAGCAATTCAGGCTATTGTATCTTTCCTACCTAGACAGTTACGGCATTCTCAGAATTTGGCTCTTACCTCCCCTCTTGCCTCTTACCTGAGCAAAGATTGTCCAATTTCCAGTTAGATAGAACTTTCAGAAGTATACTCCAGATCATAACCATTCTCCTGCTAAAACAATCATAGTGTCTACCTGTCTTCCTATTTTATTGAGAACCTAGCCCATACTTCTTACATTAGTATGTAAGTAGGGTGAATAATCATTCTGGTTTGCCCAGAAATGCTACATAATTATTAAAAATGCCCCTTTTTATTCTCAAAAGTGTTCAATTTGAGGCAATAAATAATCTAGTATATATATAGTGTATATGCACTATATATATATATGGAGCTCTGGTAGCATAGTTGTTACGAATCGGGCTGTGAACCTTAAGGTCAGCAGTTCGAAACTACCAGCCGCTCCGCGGGAGAAAGATGAGGCTTTCTACTCCCGTAA
>NW_006408532.1:20772396-20780000 GCF_000296735.1 Chrysochloris asiatica | reverse complement strand
CTGTATACGGTTTCCGAGGAGCGACTGGTGAGCTTGAACCACTGACCTTGCAGTTCAAACTGACTTTGCAGTCCAGCGCATTAACCCAGTCATAAGATAGTCGGTAAGTGAGAAACTGTTACTATCTGGTGCTATGGCATCAGTTCCAACTCACAAGAACCCGGTGCACAACAGAAAAAAACACTGCCTATTCCTGTATCATCCTCACAGTTGTTGCTATATCTGAGACAATTGTTGTTGCCACTGTATTAATCTATCTCACTGGGAGTCTTCCTCTTTTTTGTTGACCCTTCGCTTTACCAAGCATGAGGTCCTTCTCTAGGGACTGCTCCCTCCTGATGTCTGAAGTCTTACGAGCCTGAAGTCTCACCAGAATGCTTCTAAGAAGCATTCTGACTGTACTTCTTACGACACAGTTTTTTTTGTTTTTCTGACAGTCCATGGTACTTTTAATATTCTTCTCCAACACCATAATTTCAATGCAATTGTTCTTCACGGTCTTCCTTATTCATTGTCCAACATGAATACGAGGAGTAGGGGCATGAAGAAAAGGCCTTGGAAGAAAGAATGAGTACAGATGTTTTCAACAGAATAACTAATGTATATTGTAGTTTTCTTTTTTAAACTGTTTTTTTTAGTTGATTCCCATTCACTGTGATCCCCACATTTTTCAGTTTGATTCTGAGTCCTGAAGACCCCATGTGTTTCAGAATAGAATTCCATTTCATTAGGATTTAAATTACTGTGATTTTCAGACGTAGAGCACCAAACCTTTCTTCTAAGATGCCTCTGGGTGGATTTAAACTGTCAACATTTTGGTTGGTTGTACTATCCATGCATTCAATATTGTACAGTTGTTATTGTTGTTGGTGGTGGCCGAAGAGTCGGTTCCAACTCATAGCGACACTCTATAGGGTTTCTGAGGCTGTAATTCTTGATGGGAACAGAAAACCTCATCTTTCTCCCATAGAACAGCTGGTAGTTTTGAACTGCTGACCTTATGGTTAGCAGCCAAACTTGTAACCACTACACTACCAGAGCTCCTTATTGTATACTTAGTGGGATATATTTCAGCTTGTAATTCTTTGATAAATGATGAAAAGTAGGGCTGGGGCATAGAGATGGAGAGTAGGAAAGAAAGAGAAGGGAATAAAGAAAAAAGAAAAGGGGAATTTCTATTTGTTTGGCTTGGCTATTAGCATCTGTGAAATGGTGGTTGATTACTTAGGACTGGAGCCAGTTGTTGACTTTCATCAAGAATGCTAAAAATAATAATAATAATAAAAAAAGCAACCACCTTTCTAAGGTTTTAAATATTGACAATTCTGTTCAAGGGTGTTCTCATAGTGACACTGCTGGCTGTCATTCCCTGTCTTTGCCACTATAATCTATCATGAGAAAAGAGCATGGATGGGCTTTTCTGCTTGGCTTAAGTTTATGAACTTTAAGTTTACAAATATGAAACCAGCAATATAGGTCACATTGTTGTTAAGTGCCATCTAGTTGGTTCTGATTCATAGTGTTTCAGACGAGCAGTTGATAGGTTTTAAACCCCCACTCCCCCCCACACACCCTGTGGTTTGCAGTCCAATGCTTATCACCCTATAGTGCCACACCAGGAATTTACGGAGTAGCACTGGCAGGTCCCAAAAAATGTTTCAGAAATGACTTGGTTTTACTTTTCGCTGCAAAATAAACACGTAGCTATTAACAATGTTGTTTTATGTATGAGTTGTTTCTTTGTGTTATTTCTGTTTTGGTAAAGCTAGCATGACTCTTTGGGGATTATTTAAATTTAGTACTAGTACTATGAGATAGTTATATCCTAAAAAGACGGAAAAGAATTCCTTCAAAATATCAGTGAACTGATCAGAGGTGTAACACATTAAAGAGAATTATTATTTTCTTCTTATTTGATAGGTTTGTGGCACTCAAAGCATACCAGAGGCAGAAGCAAATGAGCTTTCCAAAAGAAAAGTGTTTTCTAAAAGCCTCAAAGGGTTTATGTAATCAAAGTTACAGCAGAAAAGTATGATGAAGTATTTAAAAATAACTGGTCCCCCCCAAAAAAAAAAGCTAAAGAGGATATAGAGAAACTCTGTTAACTGATGGTATGTGGAGGGGATTATAATCAATGTAATGAAACAAGGTATATGAATGTTTGAATGTGAAACCAATGATGTGCCCTGAAAACTTTCACTCAATCCACAATAAAAACCTTAAAATAAATAAATAAATAAAATAACTGGTACCTAGGTCACATTTAGGAGTCCTGGTGTGGTGCTGTGGATGAATGTGCTAGACTGCAAACCCAGTTTGAACCTCAAAGTCGGCAGTTCAAGCTCACCATTCACTCCTCGGAAACTCTATACAGGGTCTCTATGGGTCGGAACTGACTCTACAGCTCTTGACAACAAAAACAAGATCATATTTGGGAGTCTTGGTGTTGTGCTGAGGGTTAATGTGCAGGACTGCAAAGTTGGTTTGAACCACAAGATTGGTGGTTCAAGCTCACCAGTTGTTATTTAGAAATCCAGTACAGGATTGATATGTGTCGGATCTGACTTGACGGCACTTAACAACAACAGGTCATATTTGGAGAGCACAGTGGCTCTTTGGGATAAGCACTGGACTGTGAACCACAAGTTTGGAGGTTTGAGCCCACCAACTGCTCCACTATAGAGACAAAATTAGAATTTCTGTTCCTGCAAAAACTTTATAGGCTCGGAAACCCTGTACAGGGTTGCTATGAGCCTGCACCAACTTGACAACACTTAACAGCAGCAAAACAACAGGGTCCTACTTTGACCCATGCTCATGTGGGTCTTCAGAAAAGGCCAGTGAGGCTATTTTATGTATTTAAACGGAATAATTTGGCAAATCGTTGTAGAGATCTGCTTATGTTCTTGTAGCCTCTATTTTTGCTTCTGAAGATATTGGTAGGGTAAAAAGGAAGTGGACAAATTGAGTGGGTTAGGGAGTAATGTTTATCCTCAGCCTTAGTCAAACGGTTGGTTGCAATTATTCCTATTCCAATAGATTTGGAAATAGATGAAGTACCCAGAAGCTGAAACCAGGAGCACTGGACCTGGACCTGGTATAGCAACTACTTTAAACCTATTGGATTAGAAGGAACCAGAGAAGCTGACCACATGAAAGCAATGGTAGTAAAAGCATCCAGCATATTTCCACACTTGGGGAGCGAATTGTAACCAATCATATTCATTTCCCTTAAAAGTTGTTGTTGATGTCTTTTTAATAAACTAAAGTAGAAGAATGTACAAATGAGAAGCTCTCAGGGAAATACACACCTGGGGTGCTGTGGATTAATGCGTTGGGCTTCAAAATCGGTTTGAACTACAAGGTTGGTTGTTCAAACTCACCAGCTGCTCCTTGGTTGCTATGGGTTGGAACTAACTCAATGGCACTTAATAACAATGACAATGTTGTTTTAAAAAGATACTTTCAAGAATATTTTAATACACTATGCTTATATTTCTTGCATTTTATCTGTCCATGGAATCATTTCTGCCCCCACTGCTCACTTCAACACATTCTAACCTTTGTTGTGTTTAAATGTTGAAACTGATAAGTCTTTTTATCTTTGGAAGCTACTTTTTCTGTGTGATATTAGATCCTTACATGATTCCACGGAGTCCTGGTATAGTGCTATAGGATAAGCACTGAACCACCACAAGATCAGTTTGAACCACAAGATGGGTGGTTCAAACTCACCAGGTGCTCCTTAGAACCCTATACAGGGTCTCTATGAATCAGAAATGACTCAATGGCACTTTACAACAGCAACAACACTATTTCACAGAAATCTCTATGGTCCCATGGGGGCCGTGTATTCTTTTTTCCTAAAAGATTAAAGAACCTGGCAAAACCAAAAGGGACAGTTAATGGAAACTTTAAAATACCTAAAGGCAAGCAATTTTTAAGGCTGTGGATAATGGTGGACAATGCCTACCATAATCTTGGACTTGATAGATAAATGTAGATGGTATAATCACAAATTATAAGAAAAAATGAAGAGGTTTTTTTTTTTTTCAAAGCATAGTTTTTTAAAAAACTGACTTAATGAAGTCATAAATATATCTATATGTAAGTTTTTCATTCATTTAAAAGTTAATGAAATTAAGATTTAAATAAAATCTACCATTCCAATCACTAATACATTTTAGAAAAAGTCAAATCATGGGTAAATACAGTCACAAAGATAAGTCAGAAGGTCTTGTTACAGCATTTTTCTATCCGAATGTGTTAAACAGCTTTAGATCTGAGAATGTCACAGCAGCTTTTAGATATGTCACCAAAGAAACCGAGGCCACTCGGAGAGGTGAAGCAGAGTTTCAGATTTTTTTAAGCCAGCTGGCTCAGAGGAGCTAACTTCTCCAGGTTCTGAGCCTTGAGTGCAGGGCAGTGCGGGCTTATATGGGGTCAGAATTGGGGAGGGGCTAGGTTGCGGACCTGGTTGAAGACAGGAGGGAAACCAGAAAATTGGTCTCACTCAGTAACCTGATTAGCATTGTAGCTTGTCTCCTGGGCAGGGAGGATTGGTCCAACTCAGTAACCTGATTAACATTCCAGTTTGTCTCCGGGAAGGAGAAGGCAGTGAATGTTTTTACCTTTTCCTGTTCAGTCTGAACTATTTATTTAATAGACATGCTTCTACAAAATATTCTAAGATTCCCATAAGCTTGCTGTAGGATAAGCACTCAACTGCTTACCACAAGGTCAGTGGTCCAAATTTACCAACCACTCCTTGGAAACCCTGTATAGGGTGGCTATTTGTATGAGCCAACTCTAGGGCACTTAGCAAAAACAACAATGTATATAACTCAACTTTAAAGAAATTATACAGAAAATATGAAGAATCTTACCAAAAATAGAAATAATCTAAAACCAAAAAATTAAGCAAATGAAATAATAAACGTAGAACTTACTGATAATGCATTTTGATGAATTATATTAAAATGATCATTTTTAAGTTATAAATCACATATAACAATCAACACAGGAAACCTAGAGAAAAGACAAAATGTTTTCCACAGTCATTTCTATATTTGGCCACCCAAACATTTTTAGTTTTACATTCTCTTCCTTCTAGGAATTTTTTTTCTTTCTTTCCAATATGCTCTGCTGGTGTAGTGGCTTCTATATTGGGCTGCTAACCGCAAGGTCAGCAGTTCGAATCCATCAGTTGGTCCATGGAAGACAAGTGAGGCTTTCTACTCCCATAAAGATGTACAACCTTGGAAACTCTATATAAGGTCACTATAAGTTGGAATCAACTCAATGGCACACAACCATCACTACTATGTATTTACAATTTTTAATATTTTAACATGCTGTAATATAATTATTGGAGTCCTTGTGTGGCACTGTAGGTTATTGCGCTGGACTGCAAAACTGGTTTGAACTATAAGGTGGGTGGTTCAAAACCACCAGCTGCTCCTTGGAAACCCTATACAGGGTTGCTATGGGGTGGAAACGACGGCACTAACAACAACAATATAATTATGACTGTAATTTATTAAAAATGAACAGCTATATTATAATTTACTTAAATCATTTAATTATATTGGATATTTATGTTACTTCCAGTTATCATGCTACATGCTTTTAAAGCTTTTTTTAAAAAATAAAATACGTTTGTAGATGTATCTCTTTATTTTTATATAGATCTTTAAGTTGAAAATACAAATTTTACTAAGTCTTATTTTTGGTAGATTAAAATTTCCTATGTTTGAATCCTGTGTGGCACTGTAGGATAAGCACTGGACTTCTAACCACAAGTTTGGTGTTTCAAATCCACCAGCCACTCCTTGGAAACCCTACACAGGGTTGCTATAAATTGGAACCAACTTGATGGCACTTAACAACAGCAATATGTTTGAATAAGGAGCCCTGGTGGCACAGTGGCTAACCATTCTCATTGCTACCTGAAAGGTGGGTGATTGATATTCACCAACCTCTCCATAAGATGAAAGATGTGGCAGTCTGCTTGTGTTATGATTGGAAACCCTATGGGGAGTTTGACTCTCTTTTAGACTCACTATGAATCAAAAGCAACTCAATGGCAATGCGTTAGCTTAATGTTTGGAGTGCAGAATTATATTGCAGAAAGATTTTTCTAATGATGCTACTACCTATAATGCCAAGGCTGGGCGGTTTCTTAAATTAACTAGAGATGCTAGACACTCAGATGCTTTTAATGTGTAATAAAATGCTGACAAGTTTTGTCTGCTGGTGGAGCTTCCCACATTTGGTAATTAATTTGGAGGCGATTTGAAAACCAAAAGCTAGGTTGTGTCTACTAGGGATACAGCTCTGCCTGTTTGAGGGGGTCTGATTTCAATCACATCTTGAACGTCTCAGAGGTAGCACAGTTTTGAACTCTATTATATTCTTGTTATCCTGGTGTTTCTAGTTAGAACCTTAACATTTCTGTGATTTCTCAGAAATCCTCTATGGGAGGGGAGCTTTGTAATCACTTTACCATTTTAGAAAAGCCTGGTTGTGTTTCTGAGCAAGAGGAAGGATGACCCAGAAAGAGTCAGAGGCCACTCATTAACTTCTCCTCTTCCTTGTCCTCATCTGTAGTCCCAACATTCAGGACTTTTAAAAATTATATTAAAAATTATACATGGAAGCAATCAGTACTTACTTATTATTACCTGAACCTTGATCTGTTTCTTGGAGCAACTCCTCTTTTTTTATTGTCGCAATATTTATACAACAAAACATTTGCTAATTCAGCCATTTTTATAGGTACAATCCAGCCACATTACCTATACTCCTTTCCATGTTGGACAACCATTGCCACTATCCATTTGCAAATTTTTGTTTTCTCTATTTCCTTTTTACCCCTTCTTTCCTTTCTATTATTTTATTTGTGGGGCCAGTTCCCAATGGTTTGTCTTATTGATAAAGTGAATATACATTGTTTCCCATCTATTACAAGAAAAAAAACCACACACACAAAAATTTCCTATCTTTTTTCTCTTCTTTTTTTCCTTCCTTGTCTTTGAGTGGCCTACTGCACTAAGAAAATTAGCACATGTTTATAGTCTACCAGTGAATAATTCTCCCTTCTTCCCTCCCATCCCTGGTAACCATTGGAGAATATTTAGTATAGAATGAAACCATTTTCTAGACTTTTTCAACAATAGTGGTCTTGTCCAATATCTGTCCCTTTGGGACACACTAATTTCACTATGTCCTCCAGGTTCCCCCATGTTATTTGGTATTTTTCAGATTCATCATTATATTTCAATGTTGTTTAATATTCCATTGTGTGCATGTAACAAAGGTTGTTCAACCATACTTCTGCTGATACGCATCTAGGCTGTCTCCATTTTTTTTTTTTGCTATTATGAATAATACCACAGTGAACATGGGTGTCCATTTATCTATTCACATCATGTCTCTTATTTCTTGAGGATATGTACCAAGTAGAGAGATTGCTGAGTCATATAGTATTTGTATATCCTACATGTTGTTGTTGTTGTCAGGTGCCATCGAGTCGGAACCGACTCATAGTGATCCCATGCACAGCAGAACGAAACAATGTCTGATCCTGGGCCAACCTCACTACC
>NW_006408532.1:20732765-20754535 GCF_000296735.1 Chrysochloris asiatica | reverse complement strand
GTCTGTTGAGAGTGATGTTTGTTGTTGGATTTGTATGTATGATTTTAATTATGCCAGAAATTTTCCTTCCGTTTCTATTTTGTTGAGTGTTTTTTAAATCAGGAATGGGTGTTGCATCTTGTCAAGTGCTTTTTCTCCTTCAAATGATATGATCATGTTTGTTTTTTTTCCTTTGTTTTATTTATGTGGTGAATTACACTAATTGTTTTTCTAAGATTGAATCTGTTAAGAATCCCACTTGATCATGATGCTTTTTTTTTTATGTTTTGAATTCTATTGGCTAGGATTTTGTTGAGAGTTTTTGCATCTATGTTCATGAGGAATATTGGTCTGTAGTTTTCTTTTGTAGTGATGTTTTTGCCTGACTTTGGTATTGGGTTATTCTTGTTTCATAAATGAAGTTGGGAGCTGTCTATCTTGCTCTATATTCTGGAATAATTTGAATAGAATTGATGTCAGCTCTTCTCTGAATGTTTGGTAGAATTCACCAGTAAAACTATCTGGGACCAGACTTTTTGTTGTTGTTGAAAGTTTTAAAATGATTTGATGAATTTCTTCTTTTGTTACAAATATTTCACGTTTTCTGTTTCAGTCTGTGCTAGTTTAGATAGTTCATGCGTTTCTAGAAATTTGTCCATTTATTCTTCATTTTGAATTTATTGGAGTACAATTCTTCTTGGTATGCTGTTATTATCCTTTTAATTTTCCTTAGTAAGTTGTGATGTCACTCTGTCATTGATTATTCATTATTTATATCTTTTCTTTTTCTTTTGTTAGATTTGCCAATGGTTTATAAATTTTATTAATCCCTTTAAAGAAACAACTTCTTGTCTTGATTCTTTCTATTATTTTTCTATTTTCTATTTCATTTATTTCTGTTCTAACCTCTATTATTTATTTTCTTCTGGTGGCTGTCGGCTTACTTTGCTGTTCTTGTTCTAATTGTTAGAGATGTTGTGTTACTGTGCTGATTTTGGCTCTTTCTTCTTTTAGGATGTAGACATTTATTGCTACATATTGCCCTTTAACTACTGTCTTTGCTGCACCCCTAACGTTTTGGTATGCAGTGTTTTCATTCTTGTTTAAATCAAGGAAACTTTTAATTGAATTTTTAATTTTTTCTATTATTCAGTAGCTTTTAAGCAGGGTGATATTCAATTTCTGTGTATTTGAATTTTTCCCTTGATCTCCCTATTGTTGATTTCTAGTGTTATAGAATTATGATCTGAGAAGATGTTTTGTATTATTTTGAGGTTTTTTTAAATTTATTGAGTTTTGCTCTGTAGCTTCAAACATGATCAATTCTGGAGAATTTTCCATGTGCACTGGAGAAGAGTTGGGTTGAGTACTCTGTATATGTCTATGAGGTCAAGTACAACTATTGTTACTCACTTTTTAAAATTCATGATTTACTGAAGTTTTTATTGTGAAGGGGAAGTCCTTCTTTGTTATTTTTGTGTGGTCAGCATTTTCTTGGTTGTGACAGAAACAGCTTAAGTGAAAGATGAAATTTGCTGGTTTATGTCCAGAAGTGACACAGTAGGATTCAGAACCTACCACAATGTCATCATTCTCCTTTCTTCCAATCTTTTATGTTCCTTACTCTGTGTTGACAGTCTCAGTTACCATGAAGTATGTTAAAACAAAAATCCTATTAAGCAAATAATAGAAATTGCAATTCATTGAATATATATGATTTGCAGATTCACATAAATTTCAAATATGTTCCAAAGATTGAGTGCTTCCAAAGATTTTTTTCTCTTATAGTCCTTGTTTATATGACCAAATCATAATTTAAATTTATTTTATTGTGTATATGTTGGAAGTTTACACTGCAAATTAGGTTGACATTTATTAAATTCTATACACACTTTTCTTTGACATTTTTTACATTTTCCACATTTAGTCAACATTATCATTATTTCTACTCTGGTGGTTATATATTTCATTGATCTAGTTTCCCTACCTCCACCCTTTACCTTTTCATCTTTGCTTTAGGGTAAATGTGGATCATTTGATTTCAGAGTGATGACTTTTTTTTCCCTTTCTTTCATGAACACAGTACTCATAGGTGATATTCTTTATTTTATGAGCCATTCTGTTATTTAGCTGAAAGTTGGTCTCTAGGAGTGGTTGCAGTTAGAAGTTTAAAGAGTATCTCAGGGTTATAACCTTAGGGATTCCTCTTGTTGTTGTAGTTGTTGTTAAGTGCCATCAAGTCAGTTCCAACTCACATCAACCCTGTATAGGGTTTTCAAGGAGTGACTAGTGACTTTCAACAATTGAACTTATGGTTCAAAGCAACCTTATGGTCCAGTGCTTTATCCTATACCTCTATACCAGGACTCCTAGGAATTCCTTTAGTGTCTTCCATAAGCCTGGACTTTTTTTTTTTTTAAGAATTTAATTTTTTTGTTCTACAATTTTCTCTCATTTTACCAGTTACTATCTATAATGTCCCCTGTTCAGAAAAGTTGGTAGTGGCAGCTGGGCACCATCTAGTTCTTCTGCTCTCAGGATAGATGAGGTATGGTTGCTGTAGGCAATTAATCAAGTACACTTGCTTTCCCTTTGAGTCTTTCTTTCTCTTTAGTGCCAAACAAGTCGAGAAAAAAAGTTTGTCTGCTCACAATGTTTTAAGACCCCAGATGATACTTACTAAACTAGGATGTAGAATATACACATGTGCCAATTGGTAAATTGTCCTATGAGATGATAATCCTAAACCTTCAAAACCAGTGCATCAAACCTGCAAGGTGTTTGGTTATGTCTGGGAAATATCTATGACTGCCCTCTTTCTGCTTAATATACAAGATGGCATCAAAAAGTATATGGAAAATTTCATTATATTTTAATTTCATTTCTAGCTTTTTGAGGTAGCACCATGCTGTTTTCCATAGTGGCTGTGTCATGTTACAATCCCTCTAGAGTTCCAATCTCACCACAACCTCACCAGTATTTATTACTTTCTGTTTTCTTTTTAATCAGTGACATTTTTGCAGAGTTTATATGGTATCTCATTGTTTTGATTTACATCTCTCCAATGGCTGATCATCACAAGCATCTTTTCATATGTTTCTTTGATGCTTGAATGCCCTTTTTGGTGAGGTGTCTGTTCATGTCCTTTGCCTGTTTTTAAATTGGATCATTTGTCTTTTGTTGTTGAAGTTTTCTCTACATTTTAGAGATTAGAACTTTATCAAGAATGCCATTCCCAAAGATGTTTTCCTAGTCTGTACATTCTCTTTTTACTCTTTTGATAAAGTCTGTTGATGAACGTTAGTATTCAGTTTTTAAAAGGTCTCAGCTATCTAATTGTTATATTCTTTCACCATTTTTATTTAACCTGTATGCTGAGCAAATCAACCAAAGAGCTGGACTTTGTGAAGAAGAACGCAACACCAAAACTGGAGAGAGATTCATTAACAATTTGCCATATGCAGATGACACCATCTTGCTTGAAAGGACTTGATAAAGATCAATGCAGCCTTCAATATGGATAATATCGAAACATAAGGAAAACAAAAATTCTCACAACTGTACCAATATGCAATATCACAAACAAAAAATGTTGGAAAAGTTGTAAAGACTTAATTTTACTTGGATCCACAATCAGTGTCTAAGCAAATAACACATTAAATGACAAATTGCATTAGGCAGATCTGCTGCAAAATTGCTCTTTAAAGTGTTAGGAAGCAAAGAGGTCACTTTGAAGACTAAGGTGTGCCTGACCCAAACTGTGGCATTTTCAGTCACCTCATTTGCTCGCAAAAGCTGGACAATGAATACCGAAGATAGAAGAAGAAGAATTGATGCCTTTGAATTATGTTTTGACAAAGAATATTTAATAAACCATAAATAGCTAGAAGAACAAAATATCTGTGTTATAAAGTGTGCAACCAGAATGTTTCTTAAAAATTAGGGTGATGAGACTTTATCTTATGTACTTTGGATATGTCAAGGAGGGACCAGTTCCTGGAGAAGGACATCACACTTGGCATAATAGAGGGTCAGCAAAAAAGAGGAAGATCCTCAACAAGATGGGTTTACTTAGTGGTTGCAATAATGACAGTGAAAGTAGCAATGAGTAGTAGTGACTGTGAAAATAGCACAGGACTTATCATTGTTATATTCTGTTGTACTTAGGGTCACTATGAATTGGAACTGATTTGAGTGCACTACCATTGAATCAATGTTTGTGGGTCTTCTTAGTAGGTCTGAGTCATACAGTAACCTTGCAGCAGGGCACCTCTATGGGGATTATTTCAAGGGGATTCTTTGCCAAAGGAAGACTGAGTTGGGCAGGTGAAATAGCACATGTATACTGCTCATCCCGATGAGCAGTATACATGTAGCCCTTTCTAAGGAACACAACAAGGGAAGAAAAGAAGAAAGAAAAAAACACAAAAATTTGCATACATTTTCATTTGGTCTACTCGGAGTAGAGTACACACTCCTGAACCAACTGGCACCTCATTTACAAAAGAGTCACCTTATGGATGAGGAAGAAGAGTTGCAGGCTTCTCTCTGCACCTGATTCAGTTCTATCACATTTCCATGGACTTCTCTGAGAACTCTGAATAAGTTAACATTATGTTTGTGAATAACAGAAAGACCAGTTTAACCACGGGCTAATCAAATAGGGAGTTATTATTACTTGCAAGAATTTCAGAGATAAATAGGCAAGTGCTTGTACAGTGTCTTCACAATGCCATTGGGGACACAGGCATCTTCTTTGCCTTCATCAGATTATTAATTATAGGATACGGTTTGTGTCCTCATGCTTTCCCACTATAGCTGCCAAAATATATCTCCAGCATTAAAATGGGGAGAAGTGGAAGGACAGAGGGCAAAAGATACATGATAGTTAACTGTTGTCCCTGAGAAAGAGAAAAGGGGTCCCTGGCAGCTAGGAACTAGCCTGGGTGCTTCTTAGATTTGGCCTGAAACTCATAGCTATGTTTGGACAGCTGAAAGGAAACTCCTAGAGATGCCAGATTTATAGTAAATTTTGCAAAGAAAACAGGTGAAAAATCTAACTTCTTTCACAAGTTGAGATGAGTTTGATCTTACTCAACAGTATACTGCCCACGTGAAACACTTTGAGTATGGTCCAAAAAGTCATGGGTTATGTTATTATTGCTGGATTATGTAAACATTGTCACTGGATTATGTAAATAATCTCAGAGAAAGCAAATTGAGAGAGCAAATGACAAAACTGTGAAATACAGTTATATCTGAAAACAGGAAAACCTAGTTTTGACATTTTCTTAAATAGCCAAGATTTATTCTTTAAAAAATTAAATAACATAAGTGATACATAAACACATATGCATTATGAAAAATTCATATAATATATAAGGATATAGAGTAAAAACTGCCCTCCCCTTTTACTTCCTCCACTAGCAGAAACTTCACTGCATTTTTATATTGTTGTTGTTGCTATTAAGTGCCATCCAGTCATTTCCAATTTAAAGCAATCTTGTATCGGGTGTCTGAGAAACAGCTTGTAGGTTTGAACCTCTGACTTTGTGTATTGTAGTCCAGTGCTGATCCTACAGCACCACACCAGGAGTGTATTTTTAAAAAATAATAAATGCACTAATAATATACTGTACTGATATATATTAGTATAATATGTTGTTGTTGTTGTTAAGTGCCGTCGAGTCGGTTCCGACCCATAGCGACCCTAGACAGGGTTTCTGAGGCTGTAAATCTTTACGGGAGTAGGACGCCTCATCTTTCTCCCGCGGAGCGGCTGGTAGTTTCAAACTGCTGGTCTTAAGGTTCGCAGCCCGATTCGTAACCACTACGCTACCAGAGTATATTAGTATATTATATTATTAGTGCATTTTTTATTTAAAATGTTCCCTTTATAGTCATACTCATAATTTTATATTTTATTTTATAGTTATATTCAAGATCCTACAAATTGTTTTCTTTCTTCTCATAACAAGTGAAATTGCTGGGTCAAAGGCAACATTTTACATTTTTGTAAATATGATTAAACCCTAAAATGTGGTATTGTAATTTTAATTGTCAGGAATGCTGTATGAAAGTACTCATTTCTCTTATCGTCACCTACCCAAAATCATCCCTAAGCACTGGCTTTTTATTTTTGGGGTTGGGGGAAGAGGAAGGAGTGTCACATTCACTTAAAAACTTATTTTTTATTGTGATTTTGGGGAAAATTTACATAACAAATTATATTCTCATTTAATAATCTCTATATTTGTTACTCTGGTAGCGTAGTGGTTACGAGTCAGGCTGCTAACTTCAAGGTCAGCAGTTTGAAACTAGCAGCTGTTCAATGGGAGAAATATGAGGCTTTCTGCTCCTGTAAAGATTTACAGCCTCGGAAGTCCTATAAAGGGCCTCTATGAGTCGGAACTAACTTCACGGAACTAACTCCACGGCACACTACCACCACTACTATCATATGTGTTACTCAGTGACATTGTTTACCGCACTTTTACAAATAACGCGCACCTTCTAAGTTTGTTTGACAAATGCTCTCTCTTTCTGGAAAGTATTTTTTAAATGCTACTATACCAACTTTTTTTTTCTTTCTTCTACATATTGCTGTTAAAAAAAAAAGAAAGAAAGAAATTAGCATAGCATGGGGGAAGAGGATGGTTGGCAAACAAACATTGAAAACGAGTTATTTGCATAAAAGCATAGTACACTTTTCACAATATGTCATTATTTCCATTCTGGTTGTTCTGTCTCTGTGTTCCTTCTTACATTCTCATCTTTTGTCTAAGATAAATGTTGACTGTTAGGTCTCTTTAGATGATTGCTTAGAGGAGTGCAGTACTTACAGATGATCTTATTTATTGTATGAGCCACTCTATCTTCTGGCTGACAGATGACCACTGGTAGTGGTTTTTAGTTCTAAATTTAATGGGTATTTTAGGACAAGAGTCTCAAGGTTTCCTCTAGTCTCTGTGTGTTCAGTAAATCTGGCCTATTTTAGGAATTTGAGTTTTGTTCTACATTGTGTTCCATCACCAACTATTGTGTCCCTGGTTGGAATGATTGGTCATGGTAACTGGGCACCATATAATTATTCTGGTCTCAAGGAAAGTGAGGCAGTGGTTTGTGTAGATTATTAGTCCTGTAGATTATTTTCTTCTTTATGTCTGTGATTTCCTACTTTCTCTTTTGCTCCAGATATGTAGTGACCAAGTTGTATCATATATGACTGCTTGCAAGCTTTTAAGACCCTAGATGCTACTTACCAAACTAGGATGTAGAACATTATCTTTATGAGCTATGTTATGCCAACTGATTTATTTGTCCCAGTCCCTCAGACTATAGTCCCATTGTTGGTTTAATTTTCATTTCCTTCATTGATACTGAAGTTGAAGACATTTTCATATGTTTATGGACCACTAGAAATTATTGTTCTATAGATTGGTTTGGTCTTTATCATTCCCTTGCTGATTTATAGATACTGCTTAACTAGGTTATTTTTTTATATATTAATTCCTTGCTGTTACATAAGTTGCTGATTATTTCTCTCACTTTGCAGTTTATCTTGTAATTTTTAAAAATCAGTTTCAGTCCAGGTGATTCTAACTCATAGCAGCCCCATGTGTAGAGCAGAACCTTGTTCCATAGAGTTTTCAATGGCTGACTTCTCACAAGTAGATTGCCAGGGACTTCTTCTAAAACACCTTAGGGTAGACTCAAACCCCCAAAGTTTCATTTTGCAATGAAGTAATGAAATGCTTGCACTTCCCAGGACTGTGTTTTTTCTTGTAAGTTATTTTATTTTTATGTGACTTTTAAAAACTATTTTAATTTTCACCTCCGGGGTTTGTGTTTAATTTTAACTGAAAGTTTTTCTTATAAGAATAGTCTCCCATATTTTATTCAAATACTTTAGAATTTAGCTTTAGCATTAGCCTAGAATCTGAACTCCATTGTTTGGTATGATACAAGTAGGAATCTCATTTAACGTTTCCAACATTAGGTAATAGAGTCTGAATGCTTTGCTTCCATGCACAGTGATTAAGTACTCAGCTGCTAACCAAAAGATCAGTAGTTCCCACCCCCCAACTATTCTTCAAGAAAAATCTGTTTCAGTCTGTTTCTGTAAAGATGATAGTCTTGGAAACACCATGGGGCACTTCTACTCTGTCATTTGGGATTGTTATGAGTTGGAATCACCTTGATAGCAAATGCATTTGGGTTGGTGTTTTTTCTGTCTCAGTTTCATCATGATAAATTTGGGCAACATTTTACCTATCTCATAGGGTTCTGTGTTAGAGGAAATGAAGTATTTATTATATGAGAAACACTTAAAATAGTTCCTTGAACACAGCAAGACTTTCACAATAAATACTATTTGAAAGCACCCAGAACAAGCAAACAAAATACAAAAGCAGTACCACAACTTCCAATTCTTCTCTACAGAATTGACAAGCCACATTTACTATAATTGGCATACATAAATGAGTTTTTCTGTGGGGGCATTCTTTTCTGTTCCATTGATTTCTTTGTTTATTTTTCTGCCACTTCTAACTGTTTCAATTACTACAACTTTAAAGTATACAAGGGTATGTAAAAAAAAAAAAGTATTGCTACAAAATTGTAGCAACCTTTCTCCAACAAAAAAATATCAAAATGTAATGTTATTGTTTCTCAACAAACTCTCCATCTAGGTCTATACACTTCTGTAGGCAATGTTTCTGTCTCTCTTACCCTTCCCCAAATAATTCTATGCTCTTCAATTTATACCATATCAAGATGGTAGTTTTGGCAACCTCCAGGGACTCAAATCATATTCTTCTTAAATATTCTTTGATTATGGGGAGTAAAAAGAAGTGTGAAGGCACAAGATCGGGGCTGTAGGGTAGTCAAGGGTAAAGTTTACACCACAGTTCTTGTAGAACAGCCCTTGGTATCCGCTGAAAATGAGCAGGTGTGTTGTTTGTTCAGGGTTTGAACTGCTGATCTTGTTGTTAGCAGTCCACTGCTTATCCTATGTACAGTGAGTGCCACACCAGGAGTACCCCCTCGGAATTCTAAAGGACAATAGCCATAGCCTTTTGAGCTGACCTCTCTGCCTTAAATTTAACTGGCCCAGCATTTGACTTCCCAGGATCCCCTTAGAAGCCACTGTTGGATTAGACTTTACTCTCTGTACTATATTGGTAAATGTAAAACTGCCCTTGGTTAACATTTGTTTCATAAAATGGTCATCATTAGCTTCCGTCTTACTTAAAAGACTAAAGGAAAGATGATCTCTTTGAGTTAGCTGATCTTTATGCTTGCTGAATCCAAACTGTTTAACTAAAGTTGAAAATGCTGAACCATACGAAACCCCAACTTCAGTAGCTATCGTATCGATGGTAATTCTATGGTTTTCAGCTATCAGTTTGAGGACTTGAGCCACAATTTCTTCATTCTTCGAGGTTGGAAGTTGTCCCTTTCTTGGTTCACCTTTGAGATTTTCTGACCTCTCTTAAAATGCTTGATCCATCTAAAAATTATTGTTTTATGTGGGACAGCATTCCTGTAAGCTTTGTTTCAAAGCTTCAGTGATATGTGCGATGTCTATTTGAGCTCTGTTAAAAATTTGATACTAGCCCTGACCTCAAATTTTTTTTTCTACAGCACAAAAAGTATTCTTTTTATTGCAAAAACCCTAATGAGACTAAGACAAGTGTATTACTGAAAGAACATGTCTTGTTTGTAATAAACCCATGTGTGTAGGAATTGAAATCCTTATAGCAATATGTTTTGACTTACCCTGGTGGTGAATTGGTCAAAGAGCTCAGCTGCTAATTGAAAGGTCACAGTTTGAACCAATGAGCCACTCCATGGGAGAGAGCGGTGGTGACAATCTGCCTCTGAAAAGACTGAATATCCTATTGGGCAGTTCCACTCTGTATTACAGGGTTACTATGAGTCAAAGACTAGATAGCAACAGGATTTTTTGTTTTTTTGTATGGTCTAAAAGAAATGCCCTTCATTTATTTTTAAATACATGATTCTTGCTAGCATTATAATTTATTTTTACAGATGGAGTTTTAGAAATATCTTTTAAGTCCCGTAAGAGTTGCTTTGTGAAGTTCAATAAGCAATCCTGTGTCACAGGAATCTGGTTTAGGATTGCTTTACATTTATACATTAGTTTGTGGAGAGTTGATATCTTTACAATTTTAATTTTTCCTCTTATCCTGGGTTCCCTAGTGCTGCCACAATGAAACACAGCATAAGTGGTTGATCTGAAGAAACAGGAATTTACTGTCTCACACTTTTGACAGAGATAGTCTCTCTCTCTCTCTCTCTGTCTTGGTTGGGTCTTGGGGAAGAATCTTCCTCGTGGGTAGCTTTTCCTTGACATTCCTTGGTTCCTGGTGTTTCTTGGATTGTAGACAGCTGTTCATGTGGTCCATTCCCTTTGTGTGTATTTATTCTGCTCATTTATAAGATAGCACTTAGGAGAGACGATGTTTGGGACACACCCTACTCTAATATGACCTCGTTAACAGCTAACAGCCATGGAGAACGAATAAAACACTGCCTCGTTCTGCGCTATCCTCACAATGGCTGCTATGCTTGAGTCCATTGTTGCTTCCACTGTGCCGATTCATCTTGTTGGGGGTCTCCCTCTCCTTCACTGTCCTCCACTTTACCAAGCATAATGTCCTTCTCCAGGGACTGGCCCCTCCTTATATTAGGTACAAACTATGACACACAAAGCCTGGCCCTTATTTCTAAACATTGGGTTTGTCTTTGCAGGTATAGAATTTAAGATTGCAATATATCTTTTTTGAGGGCATAGTTTGATCCATAACACCTGCGAAGGTATGAAAATGGTATGCTGCTCCCAAAGTCATCTTCTATGTATGCAGTGAAATGCTGTTCTTTAAAAAAAAAAAAAAATGTTTATTCAGATTTTCAGACAGTGGGGACAAAGGAAGTAGTTTATTTTTCAATTAGCTGGTGGGAATATTCTAAGTAGTTTTTTTTTTGTTTTTCTGGACTGTAAGTAACAAATTAGCAGTGATCAGTTTTTCATTGACTTATAGGATCCTCCTATCAATCTTTTGGGACTTCTGGAGAGACTCAGCAATGAAGTTGTATGCCCCAGGCTTTGCCAGAGAGACTAGAAGTCTGGGTCCCATTGTGTTGTGAGGAACAGGAACCTCCTACAAATCCTGTGTGATCAATCTCTAAACCAGATCCTTAGATGTTTGCTACGTCTCCTCCAGGCTTTAGCAGTGTAGGCAGTTCCCAAGTTACAATGTCTGACTTTTAGACAACTTGTACTTGTCCTTAAATGTTAAGAAAAATTTGCCCTTATTTTGAAACAGTTGAGTCAACCTCTATTCAAAACAGATTCTTCATCATAATCACCTTCTCTTGCTACATATACAGCTTTTACACCATTGAAAAGGCTTCAAGACTTTTCTTGCACTAGAAGCATACCAAAACCCAAATGCATGTTTCCTCAAGGTGATTTCAACTCACAGCTATCCTATAAAGTAAACCTACAAGGTTGTGAAGCTTTACAGAAGCAGGTTACCATATTTTTCTTCCTCAGAGTGATTGGTTGGTTGGAACTGCTGACTTTTTGGTTAATGTGATTCCAGGCTCCTTTACTGTCAGTAAAGTAAAGTTAAATAAGCATGCACCTGTTCTGACTTACCTTCAAATTTGGCTTAAAGATGCACTTAGGAACTGATCTCATTCGCAACCTGAGGACTGCTTTTATACCCCAACCCCATTTCTTCCGCAAACCTTTAACACACCAATTGCTACTTGAGTCTCCTCAGCTGTAAGTTGGCTGAGAAAGGAAGCAAAATATTTGTATTCAAGCCAACATTTTCTAAAATTACCTCTGATTTGTCTTTTGGTGGGAATATAATCAAAAGATTCTGAAGATACTCTAAATACAAGGCAAACACAAGGCATATTTTCCTTTTTAAAAAACTTTTCATTGTGAATTAGGTAAAGGTTTACAGAACAGATCAATTTTCCATTCAATAATTAATATACATTTTGCTTCATCTCATTTATTACAATCCCCAAAATGTAACATCATTATCCTGTTGCCGCCCTGCATCCCCTGTATTCTTTCCTAGCCCTTTTGAAATTTGTCCTGGGTAAAAACCACCCTTTTGACTTTAAAATGATTGATTATTCTAAGGTTTGTGTGTCTCACTAGTGTCCTTGTTCCTATCATAGACCTGTCTGGTGTGGCACTGTGGGTTAATGCGCTGGACTGCAAGACTGCTTTGAATCACAAGGTTGTTGGTTTAAGTTCACCAGCCGCTTCTCAGAAACTTTATACATGGTCGCTATGAGTCGCTACCGACATGGTGGCACTTAAAAACAGCAAGCAATTGTTTGACTAAAAATTGAGCCACTAGAGGTAAGTTCACTTCCAGGCCTGAGAGCTAACTAAGGTCATAGTCTTGGGGGTTCCAACAGTTTCTATTAGATCTGTAAGCCTGGTCTTTTTTTTTTTTTTTTTATGATTTTGAGTTTTGTTCCATATTTTTCTCCTACTCTATTCAGGAACTTCTAATGTGATACCTTTCAATGCAGTTGATAGTAGTAGATGGGCATCATCTAACTCTTCTGGTCTCAGGGTAGTGGAAATTGATATTTTCATGATCCATTAGTCCATAGACTAATTGTTTCCATGTGTCATAGATTTTCATCACTCTTCTTTCCTCTGGAGAGAGAAAGACCAATAATTTGCTTCTTAGATGACCACTCACTCATAAGCTTTTAAGATCCCAGTCACTACTCACCGAAGTGTAGGATGTAGAACATTTTTACATAGATTATATTATGCCAATTGATCTTGTTGTCTCCTGAACCTATGATCCTGAGCCTCTAGGTCCAGCTGTGCATCCCCTGAAGGTTTTTGGTTATATTTAAGAAGTTTTTATAACTGTACACCCTGTGTATATTTTACCACATTCATGGATATATTTGCAACAAAGATAACACTTGAAAAACGTTTTGTATTTCTGAACCTTTGTAACCTGAGATGCTTTATTTCTGTTTACTTAGGTTTATGCTAGGCATCTGTGCCAAATAAGTGTTTTTCAGAATAGATGAGGATCAGTAAAAAAGTATTACTACTAGGGAATCGTAGGTGCTGCAGGATAAGCACTGGACTGCTAACAACAAGGTCAGCAGTTCAAACTCACCACCCACTTTTCAGAAGCCCTATATAGGGTCACTATGAGTCAGAAACTACCCAATGATGCTTAACAACAACAACTAGGGGACCAATTCATACATGCATGGGTTTATTCCAAACACAACATATTTAAACATGTCTTATGGCTGCAGACAAATTTTACTAGTAATACCTTTATATCAATCTCATTAAGATGTCTTCAACAAAAATGTCCAATCAAAACAGTGACTTCTGAGGGAATCTGCTGGATCAGCTAAATTCACTGCTGAAAGGCCAGGTCAGAAGGTTATGGTGGACTGTTTTTTGTTTTGTTTTGTTTTAAATTCCAAAAGAGTAATCTTGATAGATTTTTCTCAAAGGACACAGATTGATGGTGGGGGCTTATTATGAAGAAGTTTTAAGAAAATTGAAAACTGAATTGGTGAAAAAGGCCAGGAAATTTGCACTGAGGAATTTTTTTCCATCATGACAATGCTTTATTAGAGACTCCTGGTGTGGCGCTGTGAGTTAATGTGCCAGACTGCTAAGCCATTTGAATTTCAAGTTTGGCAGTTCAAGCTCACCATCTGCTCCTTGGAAACCCTATACAGGCTTGCTATGGGTCGGAACCAACTTGACGGCACATAACAACAACAACAGCAAGAACTGTCCTTTGAGATTTTGTTCAGACACCTTACCCCACCTACCCTTCAGCCCTCATCCTGTTCCTTCAGACTTCTTTGTGTTTCTCAAACTAAAAGAACATGGTTTGAATTCCATTAGAATTCCAAAACTGCCATTTTGATGTAGTGTAAATTGAAGAGTGCCAAATTATTCAGGAACTAGTCAGAGAAAGCTAGAGAAACATGAGACTTTCTGCTCCCATAAAGATTTACAGCCTTAGAAGCACTATATAAGATTGCTGAATCAGAACTAACTCAACAGCACTTGACAATAACAAGGTAGAGTTATGGATACACTGCCTTCAGAAGTATGTAAACTGGAGACTTACAGCTTGATGGCAGACTAGGCAGACATGCTACACAGACCCTCTGCAATAAAGACCTGGTGTTGGCAACTGGATACCATTTTCAGAAAAATGAAATAGAACCCACATCTCACATCATATACAAAAAGGAATTCAAGATGGATTTATAGACCTAAATTTAAAAGTTAGAGCCATAAAGATCATCAGTGAAACAAAAATAGGGACAGATGATGATGTAGTAGGCAGATGCATTAAGCAGACCCTCTGCAACAAAGACATGGGAGATCAAGAGTTATAGACATGGTGACCCAGAAGCTCTGAGAATCAGAGGATAGGACAGAAAGGTTGATTGAATGCTGACTGAAAGAGGAAGAAGAACAGGAGCAGTGATAAAGAAGAAAAAAGAGTGGACTGTAGGTTGCCTGGTATGCTTTTGTGAGTGGCTGTCAATGCAGTAGTCTGTGGGCACAGGGTGAGGCTGGAAGTTGGCGGCAAGAGGGTTGCAGTTCTCCCTTTTTCCCTTGCCCTACGGGTAGGTGGAGCCCTGCCCTCGCTAACTCATCAGCTGGTGACACACCTTCCTGCACAGGTCTGCTCTGCCTGGACACATATGAACCTGCCCTGAATTATGCTACATAAACAGTGAAAGAAAATTGCCTTCACATTTCCAATCTCGTGTGGCGCTGTGGGCTAATGTGTCAGATTGCAAAGTTGTCTGAACTGCAAGGTCGGTGGTTCAAGCCCACCAGCTGCTCCTTGGAAATCCTATTTCCATAGCAGGGTTGCTATGGATCGGAATTGACTCAATGGCACTTAACAACAACAACAACAACATCCACCAGGAGACAGGTTGGTGATGAGTGCCTGAGAACACACCAGTATACAACTATCGGTTAATATAAATATGATACCACAATGTCTTAAAGACAACTGGCAAGTTCAGCTTACATGAAGAAATAAGAGAGAGAGAGTGCCTCAAGCAAGTGACCAAAATAGAGAGTCAGAAAATATAATTCCAGAAATGGTATAGGAATAATTTGATAAGGGATTAGAAAAAAATGCTATTAGGCACCCTCAGTGGATTGAGACAATGATGGAGAAAAGTGAAGATGAAATCAAGGAAAACATAGACAAAACTATATTTCAAAAGGTAGCATATGATCAAGAGCCAATGATACTGAAGGAAGAAGTCTAATAGGAACTACACTGCACTGAAGGTATTGACAAAGAACAAGGCTCTGGGAAGTAATGGACTACAAACTGAAATCTTCAACAAACTGATGCAGCACTGGAAACACTTAATTATCTATGTCAAGAAATTTGGAAGACAGCTACTTGGACAGCTAATTGGAAGAGATCCATATTTGTGCCAATTCCAAAGGGAGGCAAATCATTGGACAGTATCATTAATATCACATGCAAGTAAATGTTTCTAAAAAGAATTCATAAATGAGTGCAACAGTACATTGACAGAGGGCTGCCAGAAGTTCAAGCCAGATTCAGATGAGGATGTGGAACAAGGGATATCATAAATCTGATATCAGATGGATCTTGACTGAAAGCATAGAGTACCAGAAAGATGTTTGTCTGTGATTTATTGACTATGCCAAGGCTTTCAACTCTGTAGATCATGACAAGGTATGGATAACATTGTGAAAAACGGGTATTCTGGAACACTAAATTGTGTTAATGAGGAACCTGTACATAAACCAAGAGGCAGTCATTTGAACAGAACAAGGGGACACTGAATGATTTAAAATCAAGAAAGGTGTGGGCCATGGTTGTATTTGTTCAGCATACTTACTCAATCTTTATGCTGAGCAAATAACCTGAGAAGCTAGATTATATGAAGAAGAACTTGGAATCAGGATTGGAGGAAGACTCATTAACAACCCACAATATGCAGATGATACAATCTTGCTTGCTGAAAGTGAAGAGTACTTAAATACTTACTGATAGAGATCACAGGCCACAGCCTTAAGTATGGATTGCACCTCAATGTAAAGAAAACAAAAATCGTCACCACTGCACCAATAAATAACATCATGAAGTTGTCAAAAACTTCACTTTGCTTGCATCCACAATCAATAGTTATTGAAGCAGCAGTCAAGAAATCAAATGACATATTGCACTAGGCAAATCTGCTGCACAAAACCTCTTTAAAGTGTTCAAGAGCAAAGTTATCAGTTTGAGGACTAAGGTGTGCCTGACCCAAGCTTTGGTATTTTCACTTACCCCATATGCATGTGAAAGTAAAGCCGTAGAAGAATTGATGCATTTGATTTATGGTGTTGGAGATGAGTATTGAAAGTATCATAGGCTGCCTGACAAAGAAACAAATCTGTCTGGAAAAAGTGCAGCCAGAATGCTTGTTAAAAGCCAGGATGGTGAGATTTTGTCTCTTATATTTGGACATATAATCAGGAGTAACTAGTCCCTGGAGAAGTACATCATGCTTGGTAAAGTGGAGGGTCAATATAAAAGAGGTAGATTCCCAATGAGCTGAACTGACACAGGGATAGTAGCAATGGGCTCAAGCATAATGCAGGACAGGGCAGTGTTTCCATTGTACATAGGGTTGTTATAAGTCAGAACTGGCTCAATGACACTTAGCAACAACAACAAAAGACTGACAAAACAACTAAAAAAAAACTAGCAATGATACAAAAACAGTAATTAGAAAGCCAGAAGATTAGCACTATGACTTCGGAAATAGTATGCTGAAAGCACCAAGAAGTAGACTTGATCAATGGAAGACTGAATTTCTAAGCTTGACAAAAAAAATCTCTTGATACTGATCTGCTAGAGGAACAATCAGAAAAGGGAACAAAAAAGTATCTGAAGAATGCCAAGGATTTATGTGAGACACTATGAAGCAGAATGACTTACACGTGGTTGGAATTCCAAAACAGGAAGACAAAAAAATCCCATAAGGAATAGTGTTGGAAGAAAACTTTCCTAACATCATAAAAGATGAGAAGGTAGCCATTCAAGAAGTTGCTCAAACTCCAAACAGAATGGACCTGAAAACAACCACCAAGACATATTATAATCAGAGTTTTCACAAGTGAAGACAAGAAAAGAAATGAAAAGTTACCTGTAAAGGAGCACTAACAAGACTAAGTGCTGATTTTTCAGCAGAAACCATGAAGGTTAGAAGATAATGGGATGACATATATAAGACTCTGCAAGAAATAAATGTCAACCAGTAATCAAAACCTAACAAAAGTGTTCATCAAATATAATGGTGCAAGTAGGTCATTTTGAGATCAACAGAAATTAAAAGAACTTGTAAAAACCAGACCAAATTTACAAAAAGTACTTTTGAGGGGAGTTTTTTGGACAGAGAACCAAAACTGGCAGATAATAACCTTGGACTAACATACACTACAATATCATAAGACTGAAAATAGAGAACCAGATATAGTTGCAAAAACAAACAAAACCATAAAGTAAAAAAAAAAAGGAATAATGTAGTTACAGAACTTCCAAACGAAGAGGAAATCAGATAGATTTCAATAAATAATATGAACCTAACTGTGACCCTAAAATCTAGACCAAGCCTCACTCCTAGACTCAACAGAAACCTTACCCTCAACATTAACCCTAGACCTAACCATCACTCTAACATTAAACAAAAGAAAAAGTGGAGACAAACTTAGGGTCTTTAGCACATGGCATGATTACACTATTGATCATAACTGAACACATACAAACAGCAGAAGACAAACTAGATGACTGGCCTCCTAAAAAGCAGACACTTACATACATCAAAATATTTTACCAAAAGAATATAAATAGAGTCCACAGGTTGGAAAAAATTTTTGACAATGACATATCAGATAAGGGACTAATCTCCAAAATTTATAGAAATCTTCAACTCTTCAACAAATAAAATAAATAATCCAACAAAAAAATGGCCAAAGAATATGAACAGACACTTTACCAAAAACAGATATTCAGGCTGCCAAGTATGAAGAAATTCTCTCAAATCTTTATAGTCGGTACAAAGATGTAAATCAAAAGAACAGTGAGTATCATCTCACTCTAGCTTTAATAATATTGGATATAGAAATAACATGTGATCATGAAAACCCTCTACGTGGTATATATCCTAGAGAAATAAGATCCATGGCGTGGACTAGATATATGCCCACTTCTGTTTGTTGCAGCACTATTTACTATAGTCAAAAAATGGACATGCCCATCAATGGAGGAATGGATAAACAAACTACGGGACATCCACCAATGAAATCCTGTTGTTGTTGTTAAGTATCTTCGAGTCAGTTCCAACTGATAGCAATCCTTAATAGGGTTTCTGAGGAGCCGCTGGTGGACTTGCATGGCTGAACTTGAAGTTAGCAGTCCAGTGCTTATCCTACAGCGCCACACCAGGACCCCTGCATAACAGTAAAGAATAATAATACGTTGGTAAAACACTTCATAACATTGATGAACCTGGGACATTATTGATGTTGTAGTTATTCAAAATGAAATGGAGGACATTATGGTGAATCAATCACAACGGTTAATATTGTATGAGACCATTATTATAAAAAGTTAAGAAAAGGTTTTCTCACTAAAAGAAACATTCTTTGATAGTTACCAGGGGTGGATGGAGTGGAGGGTAAATTACTAACTAAAGGTTAGACATATATTAACTTGAGTGAAGAAGAAGGCAATATACATTGTTTAGTTTTCATGAGCATTCATTCTACAAAATTATTTATTCATTAAACAATGGTTTTGGATGGCTTCCTTTTGTCAGTCAATGAAACAGTGGAGAATCTCCATATCATTGGGCAAAAACAAGGCCAGTTGCAGACTGTGGAACAGATCATCAATTGCTCATATACAAGTTCAGGATGAAGCTGAAGAAAATTAAGATAAGTCCATGAGAGCAAAGATATGACCTTGAATATATCCCACCTGAACTTAGAGACCATCTAAAGAACAGATTTGATGCATTCACACTAATGACTAAAGATCAGAAGAGTTGTGGAATGACATCAAGAGCATCATACAGGAAGAAAGCAAAAGGTCATTAAAAATGTAGGAAAGAAAAGACCAAAATGAATATCAGAAGTGACTCTGAAACTTGCTCTTGAGGTTACAGAAGCTAAAATGAATGGAATTGCCTAATAGGATCTGTGTTCGGTGTAGGAAACTGGTCTCAGAGTGACTATGTGCGTCTGATTGCACTTGTTTTTATTTCACTTAAGGTGTTTCTACATCTATTTTGTTGTTGGTAAGTGCTGTTGAGTAGGTTCTGATTCATAGCAACCTTGTATAGATGCTCATCTTTCTCATGAGTAAGGGCCAGTGTGCTTCAACAGCACCTTGTGGTTAGTAGTCCCATGCTTATCCTACAGCACCACCCACCAGCGATCCCTACATCTATAGTGTCTATATAGTGGTTATTAGTCAGGTGTTGGAGGAAAATATTGAAAGTGCCATGGGCTGCCAAAAGAACCAACATCTGTGTTGGAAGAAGTGCAGCCAGAGTGTTCCTTGGAGGCCAGGATGGCCAAACTTCTTCTCTCATACTTCAGACATATTGTCAGGAGGGACCAGTTGCTGGAGAAGGATCTCATGTTTGGTAAGGTGGAGGGTCAGAGAAAAAGAGGAAGACCCCCAGTGAGATGGATTGGCAAAGTGGCAGCATCAATGGACTCAAGCTGGCAACAATAGTGAGGTTGGCCCAGGACCGGGCAGTATTTAGTTCTGTTGTGCATAAGGTCACTATGAGTTGGTACCAACTCGATGGCACCTAACAACAAAAACAACTACAGTCAGGCTGTTAACCTCAAGGTCAGCAGTTCAAAACTACCAGCTGTTCATGGGAGAAAGATTAGGCTTTCTGCTCCCATAAAGATTTACAGCCTCAGAAACCCTATTCAAGGTTGCTGTGAGTTGGAACCTACTCCATGGCACATAACCATCACCACCAATAAGAGATAGATAAGTGCATAGCTTCCATTGAGATGTCTGTGACTCAAAGCAATCTTATGAACAACAAAATGAAATGTTGTCTAGTCCTGTGTCATCCTCACTGTTATGTTCAAATCCATAATTGTGGCTATTGTACCGGTCCAGCTCTCTGAGTCTCTCCTGTGCCCTCACTGACCCTCTACTTCACCAAATGTGTTCTTCTCCAGTGAGTAATCCCTCCTGATGATACATCCAAAGTAAGTGAGTCAGACAATTTTCTTTTGCTATTCATAAAGGTTTCATTGGCTGATTCTTGGAAATAGACTGCTAAGCTTTTCTTCCTAGTCTGTTTTAGTTTGGAATCTCTGCAAAAACCTGTCCATCAGAGGGAACCCTACTGGTATTTGAAATACTGCTGGCATAGTTTCCAGTATCACAGCAACATACAAAGCCATCCCAGCCTGGGAAACAGACAGACAGGTAATGGATATTTGACTATGTTTGTCTGTATCTCTATCTGTATTAGGAAGTCCAGTTAATCAAAACTAAACACAGATTTTGGTGAATTTAATGAACTCCCGAGCTGAATATTATCTTTCGCATGTATTAAGATGAGATTATTTGCGTTAGGAGGAAAAGAGGCTGTGAGGACTACATTGTACAATGGACACCTCTTCTGAATCCAAATGTAATGAACTAGGTGTGACCTCCTTGGACATTCTCCCCAGTTCTGTGGAACACAATTTGGTTTTAGTGCATTGATGACTGAGAAGAAGCTATCCTTTTGTGATAACTGGAGGTTCTTGTTCCAGGACGCTACAATTTAATACATGGCATCAACAGATCCTAAAATGGAGTTACAGGCAATGGAAGCAAGTTGGGGAAAATAATACGATCAGGCTGTCAGTGAGCTCAGTGTAACACCATGAAGAGTGACAAAACTAATGGTGGGAGAGCAGAAAGTGGGACCCTACCCAGGGAAGCAGTGACACCGGAGATGGAGGCAGAGACAATGATGTGGAGAGATGGAACAGATGGGGACTTTAGACACAGAGAGGGAGAGGGGCTGTGTCCTGATGACCAGGGGTGGGGGTGGGGGCAGGCTTGCAGGGTATACCGTTTGGTTGGGTGATGATGCATGGAGGAGATTGTAACCATGGAAATGAAATGATACACTATAGGATGGATGTAAAACTAATGTTCTCCCATGTAAACTATCACATAATTCACAAGAAAACATAAAAAAAAATAACAACTAATGGTGGGGAATTTGGTTGGGGTGAAAGTAGAAAGAAAAGTGCATATGAAGACGCTTAGATACTGAAATCAGATCTTTTATATTCATATGAACTTATTGGTACCCATTGACTGGTGGAGTCAGAAAGTTTTAGGTTATTGTAATAAATCATTTATCAACAATGGCCCTATTCATTTAAAAAAATGTATGCTAGTTAAATATGAAACAAAACTATTGTTAAGTAAATGCAGTCATTTTCAACTCATAGTGACCTTGTATAGATTTCTGAGGCTTTAAATCTTTCGTAGGTACAGAAAGCCTTATCATTCTCCCAAAGATCAGCTGTGTTTTCAAATTGTCAAGGCTGTGGCTCACAGTCCAGTGCTGAGGGAAGATATTATGTGGTGCCACATTGGATAATGTGCTAGACTGCAAGGTCAGCTTGAACAGCAAGGTCTGTG
>NW_006408532.1:20726614-20732101 GCF_000296735.1 Chrysochloris asiatica | reverse complement strand
GGTCCTTAACAACAACAGCATGTCTAACTACTAAAACATTCCTTATGGAGTTAGATTTTTTTTTTTTTATTGAACTTTCTATTTTTAACAAACATACATGCAACAACAACCAAAAAACTACCTGATTAAAAAAATAAATAGTAAGTCAGTAAAAATTATAATGGCATTATATCTGGAGCGACATTTACCTTCATTAAATTGAGCACTCATTAATTTAACATTAGCTAACAGGAGTCCGGGTGTGGCACTGTAGGATAAGCACTGGACTGCTAACTGGAAATAGCGTTTCACACCCACTAGCCACTCCTCAAGGAGCTCTGGTAGCGTAGTGGTTACGAATTGTGCTGCTAATCTCACGGTCAGCAGTTTGAAACTACCAGCTGTTCCATGGGAGAAAGATGAGGCTTTCTGCTTCCGTAAAGATTTACAGCCTCAGAAATCCTATATAGGGTTGCTATGAGTTGGAACCAACTCCACAGCCCACAACAACAACAACAAGCCACTCCTCAGAAACCCTATATAGGGTTGCTAAGACTCAGAACCAACTTGATAGCTAAAAATGAAGGAAAACGGTAACTCTCATCCTTTGGAGTCCTCCAATTTTCCTTAGTTAGCCTCCCACTTACCTGACTACTCGTTTTTGGTGATCTAAACTTCTCAACCCTAAATACAAATATTCTTTAAGGGTCTATCTATCCTTATCTCTCTGCTCATGATATTTTTCTCAGATAAACAAAATCCAACCCAGCACTGTCGAGTTGATTCCATTTCCTATAGGACAGAGTGGAACTGTCCCACAGGGTTGTTGTTGTTGTTGTTGTTGTTGTTAAGTGTCGTCTAGTCAGTTCCAACTCAGAGCGCCTTTGTATAGGGTTTCCAAGGAGCTGCTGATGAGTTTGAACCAACAACCTTGTGGATCAAACCAACCTTGTGGTCCAGTGCTTTATCCCACAGCGCCACACCAGGACTCCATAGGGGTTTTGAGGTTATAATCTCTATGGAAACAGATTGTCACCTCTTTCTCCCACGAAGTGGCTGGTGTGTTTGAACCACTGATCTTTTTGGTTAGCAGACAAGCGCTTAACCACTGAATCGCCAGAATTCCTTTCTTGTCTCTGATAAATCTTATTTAATCTGATGCTCTGAATAATATGGATACTTCTCCCCTAGCTTTTTGTTTTACCTTCCTTTCTATGCTTTTTCCAAGAGTGCTTCCATTTTCAGGTTCATGGGCACCTCAATTTTCATATCCCGTCTTCATCTCAAACACTATCCAAATTCGAATTGGTCAACTTCACTGTATCTATTTCTTTTACCTTAACTCCCTTTCTTTGTAGATGACGTTCAATTCTGGTTACTATCTAATACATCGAGCCAGTATTTAACTTCCATCTCCTTTTGTACATTAAACCCCAAAGATTGCCAAGTCCTGAGGCACCTATGGTCTATGAATGTCTTGCAGCTGTTCCTTCCTATATACTCTTTCTGTGGCTATTCTAGTTTAGACATCATTACCTCTCGCCTAGACCACTGTACTTGTCAACTCACAAGCCTCCATTTTTATTCACTTCTATTTGCCTTTCAGTTAATCAACTACAATATGTTTGTATTTGCAACCTCCAAATGTTTCTGATTCCTTCTGAATATACCCTCAAATCTGTATCTGTCAGTCCATTCCCTTCAGGTGTGTGATCAAGAGGTACCATTCTGAATATATTTCCAACTGATTATCTTTGTGTGCCACAGAATCTAGTCAAACTACTAGATAAACTTCCCTGTATGTGTCCAATGAGTTCCTGCCTCTGTTTCTTTTTTAATCTGTATGCTTGTAGTCTTGGATATTTTTCTGAATCCTTGTTTTAATAGATTCTCCATTGAATTCAGATAAAATCTATTGAGCATTTGTCAAATTTAATATAGATTATATGTTAAGGATGGAGTCCTGGTGTGGCACTGTAGGTGAATGCCCTGGACTGCAAAGTCAGTTTGAACTGCAATGTCAGTGGTTCAAATTTACCAGCCACTCCTTGGAAACCCTATACATGGTCACTATGGGTTGGAACCAACTCAGTTGCACTTAATAATAACAACAAGAATACTAAGGACATGAGCTCACTTAATTATATCACATTTTATTAATCTACCCATTTTACAGATGAGGAAATTGAGGCACGAAGAGAGGTAAGTGATCTGACCAGGGTCATATAGCTAGTAAGTCCCAGTACTTATTGTCTTATTCTCCCACATATCCCTCATCATTTTCCTTCAACCAAGGAAAGTTAATATCTCTCTTTTCCCAACATCCATAATATGTTATCTGTACCTTTATCTATTTTCCTCTTATGTGTCTTTTACAAAACGAGGGTGAGGGCTATATTTAAATCATCTTGGTAGTACTCATACTTTTGGGGGTGAGGCCAATGCCTAATAAATATTAATGATAAGTAAAACATATTGTTAATGTATTCAGTGGTTCTATTCTATTTATGCCTTTTTTGGATTATCCAAAAAAATGAAAATAAACTTAAATATCTATAATGCAATTTTTAAATGAAAATAAAAATGAGAAAAGAAAAAAATAACATAAGCCATATGGAAGATTGGTTCATGAAGTAGCCATGTGTTGTGGTCTTATATAATTTGCCAGAGAGAAGCCACAGAATTGGTGTTACATCAAGGCAAAGCATGAAAAATAATCACTCCTTTACATTCAGAATAATGCTCATGAGATGAAAATAGGTAAGTCACTTAAGAGAAGCCCACTTCTTCTTGGTAGTAGACCTTGGAAGACATTTTTTCTGAGATGTCTTCAGAAGGAAGATTCTGTTTGATGTAGCAAATCACATCCTCAACAACATACTTGAGGAACAATAAAAAATGAGTTAGCTAGAAAATAACCCAAACTTATCCTCGATACTACTCTCTCAAGAGTGATAGGTAAGCTCCCACAGAAATAACAGTACAAGTAATGGACCTATTTCTGGGAATGGTAGAGAAGATCGTACATTATTCAGGGGTTAACGGTATTGAGCTATTTCATACAATTTTTAGAGGGCTTGATGAGATACTTCATATACTCTTTTTCCTTCTTTTCTCTTCTTTTTTTAAAATACAAAGTGAAAAAGCAGTTCAGTTGTGCTTGGTTTCTCAAAGGTCATAGAAGTCATTAGCTACTTAGGGGGTCCTTGTTACAATCTTTCCCCACACAATGGAAGAAATGACAAAAACTATCATGTATGATTATACATGTCTGTGATATAAAAACCACAGCACAGATGTTGTGGCCAGCAATTTCAGACAGTAGTAATAATATACACATACACCATGTTGTTGTTGTTATTAGGTGCCATCAAGTTGGTGCCGATTCATAGCGACTTTATGTGCAGCAGAAGGAAACATGGCCCTATCCTGGGCCAGCCTCATTATCGTTGCCACGCTTGAGCCCATTGATGCTGCCACTTGGCCAATCCATCTCGCTGGGATCTTCCTCTTTTTCTGTGACCCTCCAACTTACCAAACATGATGTCCTTCTTCAGTGACTGGTCCCTCCTGACAATATGTCTGAAACATAGTTCTGTACAAATAAGACACGTGTTGCACATTTTTGCATACCATGCAACCCTCCTTAAGTTAGTTTCCATAAGGGTAGTATATCTATGTTTTTTACATGTGGTGATTTCAAGTTCAATTTTTTTTTTCTTCAAGCCAACAGATTTAATGTGAAAGTTTCATCTTGGTGCCTATTGTTGTGGACTTACGGTTTCTAGCAGCAGACCCTCACAAGCCTACCTTTGAATTTCTAAAGCCCCCCCCCCCCCCAACACTTACTGCAGAGTTCCTTCCTTGTTCTGCAAACTAGTTTCTCTAGTGCAGGAAGAATTACTTTCCACCCTGGAGACAGGTTTCTCCTCGCTGCATGTATTAGCCCTGAGAGTGCTTGGGTCTGCCACCCTGGTCCTGAGAACCCACTCAGTCACTTGAGGCTGGGGTACTGCAAATATTCCACCCTCAGGTTCAGCAGGCCAGCTGCAGTGTTTGGTCTGCTTGAATGATGCTATGGGGTGGATGTGAAAGTCATGAGTGCAGAGGAATGCCATGTCTCTTGCTTGGGTAAGACAGGTCCACCTGGCTGGGACAGTGCTCATGCAAACCTGCACTGTCCTGCCATCTGATTTCATGTGGTGCCAGCAATATGGGATGCAGGTGTGTGCTGACAATAGCCTTTGCCCATTGTTTGTCCAGTTTGTACTCAGGCTGTGGTAGCCCTTGTCTGGCCCTCTGCAGTCTCTGTGCTACCTTTCTAGGCATTGATGGATTACAAGAACTCCACCACTCTCAGGCCTGACCTCAAAGTACCCCGGAGAAAACATACAACTTCCTGGTGTTGTGCTGGACTGCAGGGTCAGTTTGAACCACAAGGTAGGTGGTTCAAACCCACCAACTGCTCCTTGGAAACCCTATAAAATTTTGCTATGGGTCAAAATCCACTTGACAGCACTCAACAACAATACCACCAAGCTCAATTCATGACTTTAGCACCATGGTTTAATCTCATTATTTTACAAATCTGATCAAAACCAACATTTTTCTATTATTGAATGGTGATGAATGAGGCTAAAATTCACTTCTGGAAATATATTGAAACATGCATGGGCAATATATGCATGCACATTACTTACATGGGTGCACTATTGTGAAAATATGATATTTTTTTCCAGTATTGTTTCATAAAATATTTCATAAAGTATTCTATCTCAAACTATTGAACTCAGCTTTCTTCTCTCTCAAGGCCTAATCCTTTTTGTCAGATAATTGTCACATATGTTAATTATTCTGCCTTTGAGATGATTAGACATGTTTCATTAATACAAATAAAGAAACTTCTTAGCAGATTATTCTTCAAAAGTAAATAAGAAACATTTTGTGCTTGCATCAAAAAGCCCTTGAATTCCCTACCTGGTGTTTATTGTCAAAAAGGACGATGCACATTTGGATTCGCATAAGGAAAAACTCTTATTTATTTTGTTACACTTTTTTCATTTATGTGAAGACCAGTCAAAGCCTAAAAACACTGGGAAGTATGAAAATAACCCTAATTTTGAATTTTCAAAATGCTCTTGGCTGGAAACTCTTATGGATAACTGAATATATTTTGTGAAAGAGCTTCAGATGGCATGAAAGTCTGGATTAAATATGAGTCTTTCATTTTGAGGAAAAAAGGTCTTTCTTCTTACACTATTTCACACTCTGATGAGTCTCATCTACCTATGTCAGTGGTGAAAACCGAAGGGCTTAGTTGAACAGCTCCATAATGCTTGTAAGTTAAATATTGTTAGCCACCATCAAGTTGGTTCCAACACATAGCAATCTTTGTACAACAAAATAAAACACTGCACGGCCTTGCACTGTCCTCACAATGTTTTCTGTGTTTGAGTTAATCAAATGGCTACAAGCATACATTGACAGAGAACTTCCAGAGGTTCAAGC
>NW_006408532.1:20723695-20725469 GCF_000296735.1 Chrysochloris asiatica | reverse complement strand
GACTTGATGGCACCTAACAACAACAACAACAATCTAAACGGTGGAATCTTGGTGTGGTGTTGTGGGTTAATGCACTGGACTGCTAGGTCAGTTTGAACCACAAGGGTGGCAGTTCAAGCTCACTAGCCACTCCTCGAAAACCCTAAACAGGGTTGCTATGAGTCAGAACTGACTTTACAGCACTTAACAAAAACATGCAATTCCACAAGCTTATCTGTGTCTCCCTCTCCAAGACTCTGGAATAGAAAAGCCTGTCTGGTGTGTACAGCATGTTCCCCCCTCAGGCTTCTGGACTGTGTTTCAGTGTGAACTGCAGTTCTGGTACCCATGACTCATGCCCTATGCCCCTAGGCTATTCAGCGGGCTGGATTCATTTTCTTGCTGACAAATCTGAAGTTCCCAAGAAACTCCTTCTGCCTTTTGCCTGGTTTAAACAGCAGATGCCTTAGCAGAGTCTAAGTCAGAGCTGTCCTGAATCAGTGCTCCTAGGTCCATTGTTGCTTCAAGGAACCACCTTTATTCAGGGACAGCAGTTCAGAAGGAAACCAGGTAGTTATGAAATAATAATACAAGTCCAAACATTAGCTAGGGTTCTTTCACTAAGGAAGTAAAAGAAATGTAGCCTACATTTACTCGTATAGTGAAGAGCAGATGGTAAATTGAGGCACTTAATAGAATCTAAGAAGCAGACCCACCACTCATCTGTCAGTTTGTCGAACTGTGGTGGCTTGTGAGTTGCTGTGATCCTGGAAACTCTGCCCTGGGTATTTTAAATACCAGCAGGGTCACCCATGGAGTCCTGATGTGGCACTGTGGGATAATACGTCAGACTAGCGAAGCCATTTGAACTGAAAGATCGGTGGTTCAAGCTCGCCAGCTGCTCCTCAGAAGCCCTATACAGGGTCACTATGGGTCAGAATCAACTTGACAGCACTTAATAACAATAAAGGGTCACCCATGGTGGACAGGTTTCAGATAAGCTTCTAGATGAAGACAGACTAGGAAGAAGGAATAACGAATTACTTCTGAATATTTAGTCACTGAAAACCTTATGAATAGCAGAAAAACACCGTCAGATATAGTGCCAGAAAGTGAGCCCCTCAGGTTGGAAGACACTCAAAATGCAACTGGGGAAGAGCTGCCTCCTCAAAGTAGAGTTGACTGTGATAATACAAATGGAGTAAAGCCTGTGGGAGTAAAGCCTGCAGGACCTTCATTTGCTCATGGGACACAATTCAAAATGAAGAGAAATAGCTGTAAACATCTATCAATAATTGGAACATGGAATGTATGAAGGATGAGTCTAGGAAAATTGTAAATTGTAAAAAATGAAATGCAACACATAAACATAGATATATTAGGCATTAGTGAGCTGAAATGGACTGGTATTGGCCATTTTGAGGCTGACAACCACATGGTTTACTATGCCAGTAATGACAAATGGAAGAGGAATGGTGTTGCATTCATTGTCAAAAAGAACATATCCAGATCAGTCATGAGGTACAACACTGCCTGTGATAGGATAATATCCCTGTGCCTACAGGGAAGCCAAGTTAATACCACCATAATTCAAATTTGTGCATCAATCACTAAAGCTAGTGAGGATGAAATAGAAGAATTCTACCAACTTCTTCAATTTGAAATTGATCAAACATGCAATCGAGACGTATTGATCATTACTGGTGATTGGAATGCAAAGGTTGGGAACAAAGAGGAAGGATCAGTAGTTGGAAAATATGGCCTTGGTGATAGAAATGATGCTGGAGATTGCATG
>NW_006408532.1:20720288-20722795 GCF_000296735.1 Chrysochloris asiatica | reverse complement strand
GGGCTCAGGCGTAGCAGTGATCATGAGGTTGGCCCAGAACCTGGCCGTGTTTTCTTCTGTTGTGCATCAGGTTGATATGAGTCAGTACCAACTCAATGGCACTTACCACCACCACCACCACCAAGACCCTGACTTGGTCTTCAGTCTCCTGAATTGTGAGAAAATACATTCTGTTCATTAAAGCCATCTATTACAGCATCACTAGGAAACTAAGACAGGTGGATTTTGGTCATACGCCCATTCTTGAAGCAGTCCTGATGACAAGACAGTTGGGAAAAGATTGTCATCTGGCTCATACTTAAAATAATCCATTGCCATTGTGTCAAATCCAATCCATATGACTCCACAGGCCCATAGGGATTCCAAGACTACAATCTTTCCAAAAGGTGGCTGTCGGATCTTTTTTCCAGAGAGTGAGCAATGGGTTCAAACTGCTTACCTTTTGGTTATAAATTGTACACTTAACCACTACATCACCAGGGGCCTTTGGTGAAGCATTGTTGTTGTTGTTAAGTGCCGTCAAATCAGTTTTGACTCATAGTGACCCTAGCTGGGATGTTGTTGTTGCTGAGTGCCATTGAGTCAGTTCTGACTCATAGAGACCCTGTATAAGCTTTTCAATGAGCAGCTGCTGGGTTTGAACCACTAACCTTAAGGTTCACAGTCCAATGCTGATACCACAGTACCACACCAGGAGTCCCTAGCTGGAGTAAGCACCTCCAAAATCACATGAAAAAGAAAGGGGAGGAGTGATTTCCCAAAGGAAACTTAACGTCGTGTTAGGAAAGGGAAGAGATACTAGACAACCCTAAAAAAACATATGCACTGTATTAACTCAGCTTAAATGGCAGCAAAATATCACAGGCAGTAGAAATAAAAAATCACTGCATTGCATCCGCCATAATAATTATTGATTCTTGCAAGAAAATCAAAGAGTGAAAACATGTTAGGAAATGAGATACTCATGCTGTTTCAAAGTATCCCTTTATGTTGTTATTGTTAAGTGCCACTGAGTCGGTTACAACTCAGCAACACTATACAGGATTTCTTAGGCTTTGAATCTTTGCAATAGCAGAAAACCTCATCCTTCTCCCAAGGAGCAGCTGATTGCTTTATAGACAGAATTAATTACTATGGAAAAATCTAACAGATACCACCTTAACCTAAATGATCAAATTTAGCAGTCTGTGAAACTCAAATGGCAATATCAACTTATATTGCATCTGCCAAAAATATTTGACTTGGATCTAACTTTATGATAGAATCCCAAAGGACATACTTTAGTACAAGTGGCCTGAAAATCTTGAAAATTGCCACTATCATGAAGGGCAAAAAGGATGTGAGCCATACTAGATTGTTAAGTGTCTTTGAGTCTGTTCTGACTCAGAAACCTGTACAGGGTGTCTGAGGCTTTTAAATCCTTGTGGGAGCAGAGAGCCTCATCTTTCTCCTTTGGAGTGGTTGGCCAGCTCAAACTGCAGACTTTGTGGTTCGCAGTCTAGTGCTTATTGTATAGAGCCACTGTGCTCCCATACTAGTACTAGATTTGTTGTTGTTAGGTGCCACTGAATTGGTACTGACTCATAGTGACCCTATGCACAACAGATTTAAACACTGCCTGGTCCTGGACCAACCTCACAATTGTTGCCACCCTTGAGCCCATTGATGCTGCCACGAAGACTGTATAGACAGGACACATGGAATGTAATGCATAATTCTTGGTTGGCTATGGAATCAAACCAAACAACACCAGTTACATAATAAGATATTATTGAGACAATTGGGACAATTTGTGTGTGAACTATATGCAAACCAATAGATTAATTAATATTAAATGTACTGAGCATAAATAATTGCATTTTTATGGCGGGAAACATCATTTTCTTAGGTGATACATGCTAAAATATTCAGGTGTGTATTTGAATGTTAAAAATACCTTGTGCCCCAGTATTGGCTTACTTTTAGGATGTGAGAGAGATGCCATTTCATCACAAATAGTAAAGGCTTTGATGTTTATTTCCTTGAAAGTTTTAAGCTCTTAGGATGTCAAATAGCTATTGATATTCTTTTGGTTCTTTAAAATTTCTTCTCTAAAGGGAAAAGTGTAAAAAGTGTGAAGGGTCTGTCACAGCTAAAAGGTGCACTGCTTTCACACCATAGAGGAAATGAAAATTGGAAAAGCCTGTTTGTAAATTTTTCAACAAAACCCCTCGTTTCTGTATGGAAATGGCATTAGTGGCAGTAACTTCAGTTGAGTCTTACTTTGAAAATATGCCTACAATATTTTTCAAATGCTAAAGACTCACTATTTTATTTTCTTCCTGCTTATCTTCTTGATTTGCAAGTTTGATTCTTTCCTTATACGAAAAACATTCTAATTAATTCTTTTTTGGGGGTAGGTTTTCCTTATGCAATAATAACTGAGTATGTTCCTTGTGGTTTTATCTTTCACCTGATTCAATGTGTCTATACCTTGTGGGAGTCCTGGTATGGCACTGTAGAATAAG
>NW_006408532.1:20714732-20719803 GCF_000296735.1 Chrysochloris asiatica | reverse complement strand
ACTTTTTAAAAAAGGTCTTGTGCAGCAGATTTGCCTAATGCAATACGTCGTTTGATTTCTTGACTGCTGCTTGCAGTGTTGAAGGTTGATCCAAGCAAAATGAAGTCTTTGACAACTTCAGTCTTTCCTCCATTGATATGGATGTTGTTTATCAGCCCAGTGTTGAGGATTTTTGTTTTCTTTACATTGATCTATAACTCATACTGAAGGCTGTGGTCTTTGATCTTCATCAGTAAGTATTTTAAGTTTTCTTCACTTTTCAGCAAGCAAGGTTGTATCATCTGCATACCATAGGTTGTTAATGAGTCTTCCTCCAATCCTGATGCCTCGTTTTTCTTCGTATAACCCAGATTCTCAGATTATTTGCTCAGCATACAGATTGAATGCATATGGTGAAATAATACAACCCTGGTGAACACCTTTCCTAATTTTAAACTATTCAGTGTTCACTTGTTCTGTTTGAACAACTGCCTGTTGGTCTATCTACAGGTTCCTCATAAGCACAATGAAGTGTTCAGGAATACTCATACTTCTCAATGTTGTCCGTAGTTTGTCCTGATCCACAAAATCAAGTCTTTGCATAATCAGTAAAACACAGGTAAACATATTTTTGGTATTCTCTGCTTTCAGCCAAGATCCATCTGATGTCAGCAATGACAACCCTTCTTCAACGTCCTCTTCTGAATCGGGTTTGAACCTCTAGAAGTTCTCTGTCAATGTATAGTTGGGGCCATTTTTGGATTACATTTAGTAAAACTTTACTCACATGTGATATCAATGATATTGTCAGATGATTTCTGCATTCCACTGGATCACCTCTCTTTGGAATGGGCACAAATACAGATCTCTTCCAGTCAGTTGGCCAGGTAGTTGTCTTTCAAATTTCTTGGCATAGATGACTGAGTGCCTTCAGTACCATATCAGTTTGTTGAAAGGTTTCAATTTGCATTCCAAAATTCCTGGTGCCTTGTTCTTTGCCACTTCTTTCAATGCACTTTGGACTTCTTCCTTCAGGAACATTGGCTCTTGATCATATGCTACCTCTTGAAATGGGTGAACATCCACCATTTGTTTTTGGTACAGTGTTTCTGTGTATTCCTTCCATCTTCTTTTGATGCTTTCTGCATCCTTCAATAATTTACTCATAGAATGCTTCAATAGTGTAAATTGAGGTATGAATATTTTCTTCATACATCTTCTCTTTCAGTTCCCTCAGCTTGAGAAATGCTGAGTGTGTTCTTCTCTTTTGTTTTTTAACTCCAGGTCTTTGTACATTTCATTGTAATATTTGATTTTGTCTTCTTGAGGTGACCTTTGAAGGTTTCTGTTCATCTTTTATAGCTTTTCACGTCTTCCATTTGCTTTAGCATCTCCATGCTGGAGAGCAAACGTGAGAGTTTCTTCTAAAATCCATTTTGGTCTTTTCCTTCTTTCTTGTCTTCTTAATGACCTTTTACCTTCTGCCTGTATGCTGTTGTTGATGTCTTCCCACAACTCTTCTAGTCTTCTGTCTTTAGTGTCTAATGCATCAAATCTGTTCTTCAGATGATCTTTAAATTTAGGCAGGATATATTCAAGGTTATATATTGGCTCTCGTGGACTTGTTTTCATTTTCATCAGCTTCAGCCTGTATTTGCATATGAGCAATTGATGGTCTGTTCCACAGTCTTCCCCTGGCCTTGTTTTGGCTGATGATATGAAGCTTTTCCATCATCTCTTTCCACAGGTATAGTCAATTTGATTTCTGTGTATTCCATCTGTTGAGGTCCATGTGTGCATTGTCTTTTATGTTGTTTAAAAAGGGTATTTGCAGTGAACAAGTCATTGTTCTTTGCAAAATTCTATCATGTGATCTCCAGCATTGTTTCCAAAATGAAGATCATATTTTGCAACCACTTATCCTTACTCTTTGTTTCCAACCTTTGCATTCCACTTGCCAGTAATTATCAATATATCTTGATTACATGTTTGATCAATTTCACACTGAAGGAAGTTTGTATAATTCTTCAATTTCATCATCACTGGCTTTGGTGGTTGATGCATAAACTGAATTAATAGTGGTATTAACTGGCCTTCCTTGTAGCTGTATGGATATGATCCTATCACAGAAAGCGTGCTGCATGATCAATCTTAATATGTTCTTATTGATTATGAATGCGACACCATTCCTCTTCAATTTGACCATGTGATTGTCAAATTCAAAATACCACTAATTTAAAATATTTAAAATACCACTGCTACCTAGGATATCGATATTTATGTGCTCTATTTCATTTTTGAGAAGTTCCAATTTTCCTAAATTCCTACTTCATACATGCCATTTTTAAAATATTAATGGATGTTTATAGCTGTTTCTTTTCATTTTGAGTTGTGCCCCATCAGCAAATGAAGGCCTCAGTGACTTTACTCCATTCATGTCATCAAGGTCAATTCTACTTTGAGGAGACAGCTCATCCCCAGTTGCATTTTAAGTGCTTTCCAACCTCAGTGGCTCATCTTCCAGCTCAATATCTGACAGCGTTCTGGTGCTCTTCATCATGTTTCAATAGTCAATCTCTGGTACTGACATTGTTTCACAGCTATTCGTAAGGTTTTTAGTGACTAAATACTCGGAAGTAATTCATCTCTCCTTTTTCCTAGTCTGTCTTCAACTTGAATCTCAGCTGAAACTGTGCACTGTAGGTGATCCTGCTGGTATTTTAAATACCCATGGCATAGTTTCCAGATTCACAGAAAAACACAAGCCACCACAGTACGACACACTGACAGATGAGTGGTGGAGTTGGGGTTTTGGTCATGTGATTCTTCCCTTAAGGATAGCTCTGGACATGCCAGTAAATAGATGATCTGCTTATAGTGTCTGTCTTCCTATGTCTGTGCTCTACTCTGGGTTTAATCTCTTCTTTATTAATTCAGAAGTGATTGGGTTTAAGAGATACCCTAGACTGATGCGGTCTATTTAACATAACAAAGAAAACTCTACTTTCAAACTAGATTGCATCCATAGGAATAGGGTTAGGGTTCCAACACATATTTTGAGGGCACATAATTCATCACCAGTCATATATAACTATATCAGAGACATTTGCAAAAGTAAAGATCTCTCAGAGCAGCTGAGGACTCATGGAAAGAGACTGAGTGCTGGAGGCCAGGAGGCAGGATTACAGATTGTGCTGTTTGGTTGTTTATTATACATTCCTGAGTGTTTTGTGTACATCCCCTGACCCACCCCCCTCAAAAACACCACACACACACACACAAAAAAAAAAAAACCACGAGAGAGAATGGAAGCAAATACTGTTGAATGATGATGCATGGAGGAGATTGTAATCATGGCAATGAAATGATCTTCCACGTAAACTATCCCTCAAATCAGAATAAAAACTTAAAAAACAAAGTAAAGATCTCTCTTTAATAGGAAGTACCAAATGCAACCATCACTGTTTCCCAGGAGCTTCATATCCTGTGTCAAATTGCCCAGTTACCACCCAACTAGTGTTTTCTTGATGTGAGGTCTATCTGCAACTGATGATGAGCTACCAGAATAGTGATGGGGATCTGAGAATGAAAACAAAGCTTTAGAATGAAGAGGAGAGCATTGTGGACACACAATTCTCTATCTACCATTAGGTGAAACTAATCTTCCTACTAAATATTGAGTTATGTGAACAAGCAAAGTCTCCTAAATTTTTAATTAGTTTAAATTCAATGTCCCCCACTCACCAAACAAATCAAAAGAAAAATCTACACATTCTCCTAAGATAGCCTTGGCACTGTAGCCCCTTTCTTCTCATCCTAGAGTTTCTAACCAGTTTCAGAAATCTGGTTTGCAAAGGGTAGAGTTGCAGTCCCGGGATAGGGGTAAGCTCTCAGGAGGAGTCATGTGAAGAAAGTAGTTGAAGAATTGCCAAGGAACTGTCTGGAGACAGGGACTTGGGCCACGAGTAATGGAAGGCACAGGTTATAAGAGTGGTAATTCATATGAATGTTATCAAAGTTCAATGAATAAAACATCACAGAAGAAACCACGGAGAACTGGGTTTTACTCTATGTTCTGCTATGCTTCATCCCAATCCTTTATTATATTGTGCTTTATTTTCTATCCTTAAATTGGAAATTATACTGATTCTCTGTATTACAAGCAATGTGTGAGAATATGCTGAATAATTTGAAGACTATTTCAAATTTCTCAGAGAAAAACCTCTTGTTTATACAAGTCAATACATTTTTCTTATTTAATGCATCTGTGATAGCATTTAAGAGTCCTGATGTGGTGCTATAGGATAAGCACTGCTTTGTTAACTTTAAGGTCAGCAGTTCAAATACATCAGGCACTCCCTGGAAACCCTATACAGGGTCACTATAAATTGAAACCAATCAATAGGACTTAACAACAACAGTCTGAGCAGATTATATACATGATGAAAAGATCTATAAACAGCTTATATATTTGTTTAGCTCCCTGTGCTTGAATGCTTGAATACTTGAGAATGTATTAAAATCACTATCCCAAATATGCTTGTACTTTGTACTTACCATTAGAGATACTATAGAAAAGGTTAAAAAAAATTAGCTTCAACTTGTGCCCACAATTTAGGTATTAATTTGATTTTTAAAATAGTTGTAATTTCTTTGGTTTTATAAATCAACACTTAATATTTGAAATAGAATTAGTTCTTGCCACAAATCAATAAACAAAATCTCTTGTTAAGTCTATTAAGAAACAGACTATCAATCTCTTACATATTTTAACTTTTATGAGCTTTGTTTAGTGCTAGAATCTACTAACTTCACAGCAAAGGCATCAAACCCTTGAAATATATATGGATCATTTCAATTCCTTCACCTGGCGTTCCATTTTTCCCCCCCCTCTTACTACTGGAAGGCCAGATGTGCCGATGCCAGCACACAATTTTGTTTCAGAAATGACACTTTACCCATCATAAAACTAGGGGTTTGTGTTGTGTGTGTGTATGTAATAGAAATAGCCAAAAACCATTCTTACTATCTTAGACACTTATATAGGCTTGCAGGATGATTTTGATTAGATCTATAGGATCATTTTATATAT
>NW_006408532.1:20701528-20714142 GCF_000296735.1 Chrysochloris asiatica | reverse complement strand
GCTCTCTCTCTCTCTCTCTTTTTTTTTCATGTTTTATTGTGAATTATCTGATATTTTACATGAGAGAACTTTAGTTTTACATTCATTCCACCGTATATCATTTCATTGCCATGGTTCCAATCTCCTCCATGCATCATCAACCGACCAAAGGGTATACCCTATAAACCTGCCCCCTACACTCCCTCCCCCACCCTGGATCTAGGCTCTCTCTTGAAAGCTTGTAAGCCAATCACTTCTTGCTTTGGGTAGCCAGTGTCCAAGTTGCCCATCCGTTTACCCTGTGTACCGAGGGGGTGGGAATGATCCTTGCTGTAAAGATTTGCTTCCTCTTTTGAGCGACTGCATCCGTTGGTATAGGTCAAGTTCATCAAATTGTATCAGATTCATCTTTTTTCCCCCTCTTCTTTCTTCAACTAGTTGATTTCTGATCATCCAGCCATTAAAGCCAGGTCAAGTGGGTATTATCTGCAAGTATGGGTGTTCGTGTGCATATCCCTCGTTTCTTAGCAGCTGGATGCTTCGATCTCCACTCTAGCCCTCTTTGGCTATGTCACTGACTCTAGGCCCAGGAGTCCCCAGGTCTTGCCACACTGCTGGCCAAGCAGGTCTCCACCTGGGTTCACAGAAGTCCATTGAACGTGGTCGGACTTAGCTCACAGCTTCCTTGCTGTTTTCCCTCATGTTCCCTTATCGGTGATCGACGTGGTCACCAGTCAGAGTGCATGTCTTGGAAGGGAGTTTGCCCTGAGAGGACCCGACCATTTGTCTTGATGTCTCCTGGGTGAGCAACTTGCTTGTTCTTGTAGTAGTCAGTTGGACTGCTGTTATTGTTTTTTTTATTTTTCCTGTCGGCCTATCTTTCAAGTATATATATATTTTAAAGCTAGACCCACCCTCCTTTGAGAATCCTGCAGTGTTTGTGAGTTTATTACTTAGTTAACAACAACAATACCTTTCTGGAGTTCCTGGGTGGTACAAACAGTTAACATATTCGTCTATTAGTAAGAAGTTTAGAGGTTTGAGTCCACCCACACAAAGCTCAGAAGAAAGACTTGGTGTTCTACGTTTTGAAAATCAGCGATTGAAAACTCCATGGAGCACAGTTCTACCCTGACACACATGGGAGCACCAAGAGTCAGTATCAGCTTGATGACCACGAATCTACTGTTTCCTCCAGAACCTTGTTAGAAAGTGAGGACAACTTTGCACGGCTCCCCACGATTATCTTATTTCTACTAAATTAGAATGAGTCAAGACTAGGACCCCAACCTCCCTATATTGATTAAAAAATATAAATGCACTGGATTTACTTCCTTCTGTAACTCCTTTACTGCTGCAAAATACACAGTCATCACTGATCAATGAGTATGCTCCATTTAGAGTGGCTCTAGTGTGAAAAAAATACATATATCCCTTCATTTCTGCCCCACCCCCAAAAACCCAACTGAAGACACTTCTTTTTTCTCAGACACAAAAAATGCATATTAAATGAGCAGTAATTGTCTGCTAAATACATTTCATAAACAAGCAAACCAGAGCTAGATTTTTCAGAGCTTCAAAATTCTTGGGATACTAAAAATATCTTGTCAACCTTGAGCACAAAGCTGTCAAGCTAGAAACATTAAGTATTTCTGAAAAAGAGTTTGGAGGAGGTTGGTGGAGAAACATTGAAATTCATTGTGAGTCTCATTTTTTAAGAATGAGGAGGCAGCTATAATACTGATGAGTATTTATCCTAAATGAGAAGAATGAATGAATTCCACTCACTTTGTCGGACCCACAACTCAGTGACATTCTGCATATTGTCACATTCTCTCCTTTTGTTTTCAGGAGTGTTATTTGTGATTCATTTGCTAAACAGGTGAATGCCATTAGAAGAAGCATAACATTCCAAAAGAAAAGAAAAGAACACATCTCTATGCTTAAATATAATGGAGAAATGCTCTTAAATATGAAAATGTCTCAAAACACTTTGCAGAGCTTGATCATTTAAAACCAACCAACCAACCAGACAAAAAACTCCCATTTGAAAAGTACTTACAGAAATGAACTGAGTTGCTAGACAGAATGAAATCTGAGAAAGGAAAAAAAAAAAAAAAAGAAATAAAGAAAAGGCAGAAATGATTCTCACTGAAGAAGAGGATTTTCCGCTGGGAAGTCCACTGGCATTCTGTTGTCTCATTTAATTATCCCTTGTGTGATTCAACTATTATTTATGAGCTTCTTGTTCTTAAAGAGCTCTGGAATCTACTTGCCAATGTTATGGCATGTGATGAGGCACAGTTATGCGGCAGGGGTGTGTGTGTGATAATGCATTGGTCCACACTCCTGGCATGTTTTCTATTCAAACTCATCAGCTGCCAAAAGGATGCAGAGCTCTCTCTTTAAAGATAAAACACGAACTGGGGTTTCAACATCGTGTGGGATTTGGCAGGCATCACATGCTCCTGCATTATTTAGGTAGAATACAGTCACTAAAATGTGCTCACTACGTGTTCAATAAAAATCATTTGCATGGGATAATTTACACCAGTTTCTGTCTGATAGCAACTCTGCCATTTGCAATGAGGAAGTGAGTTCATAGAAATAGGCTGATTTTAATTAATTTAGGTGTGAACATATAAGCAATTGAAGCATTTTTCTGTTTTTGATTTTTACATTAATCCAAACTTCCCTCCTTCCCAGTTTGAATTCAGTACTTCATTATGCATCTGCCTTGCTTTCTGCTGAGTTAGAATGTTGGTATGAAAAGCAATCAAAACATCCTACTAGTTTTTGGATGGGGGAAGAAAGCAATGCTAATAGTGAAAAAAAAAAAACAAAAAAAACCAGAAACCAATCAGCGTATAGTGTTACTAACAACATTATGGATGTTTAAAACAAAACAAATTAGAACCATTGATTCAAATATGATATAGATGTAAATGGGGTCCTGGTGTGGTGCTATAGATCAGTGCTGAACTGCTAGTCTAAGGTTGGAGGTTCAAACCCACTGGCTACTCCTTGGAAACCCTATACTTGGTTCCTATGAGCAGCAACCAACTCAACAACAACAACAATGGTTATAAATGGTTATTAATAGGAACCCTGGTGGCACAATGGAGTAAGCTTTGGGTTGCTAGTTAGAGGTTAGTGGCTCATCTCACCAGCCAGTACAAGGGAGAAAGATAGTCTTCCGTAAACACTTACAATCTTGGAAACCCTGTGGGGTAATTCTTCTCTGTCCTTTAGAATCACTATTAATGGGCATTAGCTTGAAAGCAATGGATTTAGTTTTTCGCTATGACCATTATTGAAGTTAACAGTTTTTGATAGTAATTGAACTTCTACCTAAACTAAATAAGAATTCAACACTGAATAACAATAATTTATTTTTCTAGACTTCATTGGTTTGTTGTTGATGTTGTTATGTGCCATGGAGTCGGTTCTGACTCATAGCGACCCTGTACAGGGTTTCTGAGGCTGTACATCTTTATGGGATCAGAAAGCCTCATCTTTCTCCCGCAGAACAGCAGGCAGTTTCGAACTGCTGACCTTGCAGTTTGCAGCCTGATTCTTAACCACTATGCTACCAGAGCTAGTAAATAGCTTTTAATTAGAATTTGTTCTTGTTGTTGTTGTTATGTGCCATGGAGTCAGTTCCGACTCATAGTGACCCTGTCTTTTTTTCACCTTTTACATGGGAAAAGTGTATTCTGGACACTGAAAAATCTCCAATTGACTATGTTTCAAGAATGCCAATAAGATTGCTAAATAGAAAAGAGTAGGCAGCTCATGGAAAAGCATGTAGCACTTGGAAAAGCATGTAGCACTTGGAAAAGCATGTAGCACTTCACTAAATGATGTTCTCAAAGTAGACTGGCATCATGCAAAAGCTACAGTTATAATTGAGAAACTTGATATTTTTAAGGAACAGTGGTTGATCATTGGTAGAGTCTCTATGTCCATATGGAGACCCTGGTTTCATTCCTTGTCAATTCACCTTTTACCCAGCTACCATCATTGTTAATGGAGGATTTTGTGTTGCTATGATGCTGAACAGACTTCTGAGGAGCTTCCAAATGAAGAACAACTAGGAAGTAAGACCTGGCAATCCACTGCCAATAGTACAGCAGCATTTCTTTATATTGTGTATGAGGTCATGACTCAGTAACAGCTAACAACAATAATAACAATCTGCTGTTACTGTATTTTAATAAGACTATCAATAACAGAACATGTGTTTTTAGTGTCTTAGGAATGAGTCACAGTCATTATTGGAATGATCATAAGTTTCCCAGGATGTTGTTATTGTTAGGTATCATCGAGTCAGTTCTGACTCATAGTGATCCTATACACAACAGAATGAAACACTGTCCGGTGTTGTGTGCCATCCTCACAATCATTGTTACCTCTGAGCTCATTTCTACTGTCACTGTGTCAACTCATCTCCTTGGGGTCTTCCACTTTTTTGCTGACCCTCCACTTTTCCCAGCACAATATGCTTCCCCAGGGAGTGGTTTCTTCTGACAATATGTTTAAAGTACAAAAGACAAGTCTCATCATCTTTGCTTCTAAGGAACATTTTGGCTGTTCTTCCAAGATAGATTTATTTGTTTTCTAGCAGTCTATAGTTCTTTCAATATTTTTCGCCAACACCAAATTCAACTGTATCAATTCTTCTATGGACTTTGTTATTCACTGTTCAAGTTTCATATGCATATGAGGTGATTGAAAATACCATGGCTTCTATAAGGCACACCTTAGTCCTCAAACTGATATTTTTGCTCTTTAACACTTTTAAAAGCTCTTTTGCAGCTGATTTGTTATTCAGTTTGTCATGATCCATACATTCCAATGCCTTTGAATAGCCAATAAAACACAAGTAAACATTTTTCTGGCGTTCTCTGCTTTCAGAGAGAATCCATCTGACATCAACAATGCTATCCTTAGTTCCACATATTTGTCTGAATCTGGCTTGAATTTATGGAAGTTTCTTGTCAATGTACTGTTGTAACCGATTTGAACATCTTCAGCAAAATTTTACTTGCCTGTGTTATTAATGATATTGTTGGGTGATTTTCACATTCTGTTGGGTCACTTCTCTTTATAATGAACACAAACATGGATCTCTTGCAATTGGCTGGCCAGGTAGCTGTGATCCAAATTTCTTAGCATAGATGAATGAGTGCCTCTAGTGTTATATCAGTTTGTTGAAATATTTCAATTTGTATTCCATCAATATCTGGATCTTTGTTTTACACCGTACTTTCAGTGTAACTTGTGTATCTTTCTACAGTACAATGGGCTTTTTATCTTATGTTACCTCTTTAAATGGTTGAACACTTGCCGTTTCTTTTTGGTATACTGACTTTCTATTCCTTCCATCTTCTTGTATTATTCCTTTCATTTTCTGCATTATTCAATATTTTGCCCATTGTTGTTGTTAAGTATTGTCAAATCAACTCTGATTTGATCCTGTATAGGGTTTCTGAGGAGTCCTGGTGTGGCCCTGTGGGTTAATGCACCAGACTGCAAAGCCATTTGAACTGCAAGATTGGCAGTTCAAGCTCACCAGTCGCTCCTTGGAAACCCTATACAGGGTCACTATGGATTGGAACTGACTCGACGGCACTTAATAACAACAACAATAGGGTTTCTGAGGGGTGAGGGGTTTGTTTGAACTGCTGAGCTTGTGTTTAGCAGGCTAGTGCTTATCCTATAGTGCCACACCAACACCTATGATATTGATCTTTATGCATTCCATTTCAGTTTTGACAACATCAAATTTTCCTAAATTCATACTTCATACATTCCATGGTCTGATTATTAATGGATGTTTGCAGCCATTTTTCCTCATTAAGTGTTGTATCCCCATTAAAATACAAAGGTCCCAAAAGCTTTGCTCTATTAACATCATTGGTCAACTCTACTTTAAGGAGGAGTCCTGGTGTGGTGCTGTGGGCTAATGGGTCAGATTACAAAGTCATTTGAACTGCAAGGTCAGTGGTTCAAGCTCACCAGCTTCTCTTTGGAAACCCTATACAGGGTTGCTATTGGTTGGAATCGACACATTGCACTTAGCAACAACAACTTTAAGGAGGTATCTCTTTCCCAGTAATATTTTGACAGGAAGTATTCCAACAGGAAGGGCTCATCTTCTAGCATAATATTTGACAATGTTCTGTTGCTATTTATAACGTTTTTGTCTTCTGATACTTTATCAGACAATTTCTTGCTTCTATTAACAAGGTTTTCAGTGGCTAACTATTCAGAAGTAGTCTGCGTCTTCTTTCTAGTCTGGAAGCTCTGCTGAAGCCTGTCCACCATTGGTGACCATTGTTGTTGTTGTTAAGTACCAGTGGCCTACCTTCCAGCATCATAGCAACACACAAGTCACCACAGTAATGACAAACTAATCAATGAATTATGGGATATAGGCTACACAATCAGAACTAGTTGTCACATTTGATGCCTTCTAAAAATAGCTTTAATATCAGAAATGAAAATTTCATATGTACTCTCATCTCTGCAGAGAATCAATCACCTTCCCTCTCCTCATAACCAACATTAAGGCAAGATTTGAAAACAAAAATTTTATTTGCCTCGGACATTCCTGGCCTCTATTATTGTTGTTGTTGTCAAGTGCCGTTAAGTACGTTTCAACTCATAGCAACTCTGTATAGATTTTCTGAGACTTTATATCTTTGTCAGAATAGAGCGCCTTCTCTTTCCCCTGTGGAGTGGCTGGCAGATTAGAGTCTCAGACCTTATGGTTCACAGAGCAGTACTTACTTATCTTATGGAGCCACCAGGTTCCCCTCTAGCCTCTATAACATATAACAAAATATGTGCATTTCAAATAAATGTCAGTGACATGTTAAATACAAAATTTTAATTTTAAAATTTTGTATTGTATCTGTTGGTTTCAGCATAGTCAACATTAAGGCGAATACTTTAGAGAGCTCCCGAAACACCTCTGCATTGTGAGAGTCATGAACTTTATCTCAGTATTAGTAATGTTGTTGTTATGTGCCGTGGAGTTGATTCCGACTCATAGAGACCCTGCATACAAGTTTTCTGAGGCTGTAAATCTTTACTGGAGCAGAAAGCCTCATCTTTCTCCTGCGGAACAGCTGGTAGTTTCAAACTGCTGATCATGAGATTAGCAGCCTGATTCGTAACCACTATGCTATCAGAGCTCCTTCTGTATTAGTAATATAACCTGACAATTAGACATATTACCTGTGATACATGCTGCACAGAATTGCTTCTAGAGAATAACTAGTTACAATAAAGAATTTCAACAGTATATTTCAGTTACTTAAAAATGTTGTTGTTTTTACATACTGTCAATTTGGTTCTACTCATAGTGACCTTGTATAGGGTTTCCAAGAAGCAGCTGGTGGGTTTGAACTGCTGACCTTGCAGTTCAAACCCACTTTATAGTCCAGTGCTTATCCAACAGCACCACACCAGGACTCCCAATATAGGCGTTGTTATCCTACAGCATCACACCAGGACATCCAATGCCTAAATATGAGTGAACATATTTCAATAAAAAGAAATGATCAGTTAAGGAATTTTTCTTGATTTTTACCTCCAAAATGGATAAGATTCCACATGCTCTATAATTGTTTTACAAAAATAATCAGTTAATACCATCATTAGCATTGTTATTAGTTAATGCCAGTTAATACCATTTTTATTCAGATTTACTCTGTTCATATAAAATGTTACATATACATTTTTGCTGTATATGTTAAGTGCCATTGAATCAGTTCTGACTTATAGCGACCCTGTATAGGGTTTCTGAAGAGCAGCTGATGGGTTTGAATCCCCAGTCGTGCGGTTCAAACTGACCTTGCCGTCCAGTGCATTATCCTGCAACACCACAAATGTTGTTGTTCTTGTTAAGTGCCATCGAGTTGGTTCTGATCCATAGCAACTCTGTATAGGGTTTTTGAGAATCAGCTGGTGACCTTGAACCGACAACCTTATAGTTCAAACGACTTTACAGTCCAGCGCATTAACTCACAGTGCTACACCAGGACTCACCACAAATATAAGCCTATCTTAAATCCTTCTTGAGCAAGAGAGCTGTAAATACATTAATAACTAAATAAATAAACTTTGAAGATAATTTGATAATTTGTCAAAAATTATTCTCTGTTTTCAATTATTTTTAATGACATATTTGAAATGCAGGGAAACCACAGAGAAAAATGCAACAAAGTCCTTTGTACCCAATGTTAGCCAAATGTTAGCATTTACCATCTCTGTTGAAGATTTTTTTATGTTTATACCTAATCCAATACCTGTGTCTTCTTCAAATAACCACTATTATGAAGTTGGTATGTATCATTCTTTCTTGTGTTTCATACTTTATTGCTTGTATGTCCATGGTATTATATTGTTCTATCTTATTTTTAACTTTATACAAGTTGACATTAGATCCTTTACATCACTGTGGAACTTGTTTATTTCACTCAATATTGTTTTCAAGATTTAGTCATAATGTTAAATATCTAGTTCTTTCCATTTAATTTCTATATGTTGTTGTTGTTGTTAAGTGCCATCGAGTTGGTTCCAACTCACAGTGGTCCTCTACAGGGTTTCTGAGGAACAGTTGGTGAGTTTGAACTGCTGACCTTGCGGTTCAAATTGACCTCGTTGTTCAAACTGACCTTGCGGTCCAGTGAGTCAAACTGCAGCACTACACCAGGACTCTAATTTCTACATAACGAAGACTTCTAAAGTATGGACTAGCAGCAGAAATATCACCTGGGAATGCAAATTCTCAAGCCATATCCAGGACCCACTGAATCATGAATGCCAGAGGAGGGGCCAGGCCATCTCCCTATGTTTTGATAAGCATTCCAGGTGACTTTCGTGGTCTCCTGGTGTGGTGCTGAAGGATCAGCACTAGACTGTGAACCACAAGGTGAGTAGTTCAATCCCACCAGCTACTCCTTGGAGACTGTATATAGGGTCACTATAACTTGATGGCACTTAACAACAACAGTAACAACCGGTGACTTTGATGTTAAAGTTTGAGAATCACTGCTGTATGGTATCCTAAATTTATTTATGGTGCTGTGGGATAAAGCACTGGACCATAAGGTTGGTTTGAACCACAATGTAGGTGGCTCAAACTCACCAGCTGCTCTTTGGAAACCCTATATGGGGTTGCTATGAGTCAGAACCGAATTGATGATACTGAAACAACAATATCTTATCATGTTGATGAGTGTCTAGATGACTTCCAAATTTTAAATATTACGAGCAAACATTAATGAACACTGTAGATGACATACCTAGAAGCGAAAGAACTGGGTATGAGGTGCATGTTTAAGATGGATATTTGCTATCTCAGTTTGGGCTGAAACCTCAAGACAATGAATGATCAAGGATTGTAAAAGAGATGGTCACAAACCTGGATTTTTAGATGATCACCCAACTTTATCCTGTAAACAATTTAATAAGCCATGAGAAGAGTTGAAGATTAGAAGATGATTTATTTTTTGGTAAGAGTAGTTACAGTTGTGAACTCCAACCCATCGTGGGGGGCTTTACTCTTCTCAAGGAACAAGCTCTCAGTGGGAAACCCCAGAGACTGTCTTCTCCATTCCCCAAAGCGCAAGGTACAAACAACGGTGTCTAAGTGAGGATCAGATATTCTCTTCGGTTATTACAGTGTGAAGAGAAATTTCTTCTCAGAAGTTGTCAGGGAATACATTTCTGAGCACCAGATATGATCCATGGAAAACAGAATTGGTAGCTGGCCTTGGGTTGCCTTAGGTTCAATTGGACACAACCTCTTGGAGAGGTCCGGTGATGTTGGCAGAAAGAATCTGAAGACTGGTTCATACATTTCTGGGCCAGAGGAAAAAGCTGTAAATGATCTGTTGAAGATACATGGACAGTCTCTATGAAAGCCTCGCAAAAGTAGCCATGGAAAAATAATTAGCTGATGCCTTCTTATAACTTCTTCCTAGTCAAGTAAGAGCAACCCTAGTCTTTCTATGGAGACATGGAAATGCTCTTCTTAAATCTCCCTTTGGTGTCTCTCAACCAATGCCTGAGCTCATCAGGGGTGCCAGTGCCTGACCATTTCTGTACCAATGAGGGACTCTTTTTTCCCCCAGAATACCCCATTCTGACTGTCAACATGTTTTTCTGATCTACATTGCAGATTGAGGTGCTTCCTACTCAATCTACTTTTCTTATGTTCTCCTTTTACAGGTCTAAATCAAGGTCTGAAGTCTTTCCCTACCTACCTACCTATCTTTCATCTCTTCTTTATCTATCATTGGTGTTATCCTCAATACATCTTTTGCACTTTTTACTCCGTCTTGCGGTCTATTTCTCAGAAGATCCTATCTGATCCCCCAACACTACAAAATTATTTTTATCAGTCAAAATTGCTGTTTGTATCCTGTAGCATGAATCATAGAACCAAAATAACAAAGGAAAAGACAAATGGAGCTGCCCAGAGAGCAATTTTTTGTGTGTGTACGTTTTTATTGTGAATTCAGTGGAAGTTTATAGGGCAGATCACCCATTTTACATTCAACAAATCATATACTTTGTTTCATTACAATGATTATAATCCCCTCCATGTACCATAAATTAACAGTATTTATCTCTATTCATTTTAGCTCTTTTTTTAAACACTCAGGCATATATAATAATTTACACCACCAAAGGGCAAATTCTGCAAGTCTGCCTCCTGGCCACCAGCTCTCAGTCCGTCTCTTCCCATGAATCTAGAGTCCTCAGCTGCTCCCTCTCTCCATGCCCCCATTTCTGCCTCCATCTCTGGTGTGGCTGCTTCCTAAAGAGCTATTTTGCAAAGCTGTTCATGAGAAGAAAAACGTAGTTGTATGTTTGCACTATGTGTTAAACGTAAGAATTAATACACATTTCCACCTTTACTAGACATTGCTGAGTTGCTCTCTTTCTCCATTTCTAGGACTACTGTTAAAAAAAAAAACAAAACAAAAACAAACAAACAAAAAAAACAAACCACAAAGTGGATGGCTGTAAAGCACAGAAATTTATTTTCTTGAAATTCTGAAGCCTAGGAGCCCAAATTTAGGGCTTTGGCAAGGTTATGCTCTTTCTGCTGTGGTGTGACACTGTGAATTAATGTGCTGGACTGTAAAGTCGGCTTGAACTTTAAGGTCGGCGGTTCAAGCTCACCAGCTGCTCCTCAGAAACGCTATACAGGGTCGCTATGGGTTGGAACCAACTCGATGGCACTGACAGCACTTAAAAACAGCAACAGTGCTCTCTCTGCTAGCTCTTTCCTTCCTTGTCTCTTTCAACTTCTGTCGCCCCAGGAGTCTCTTGATGTTTCTTAGTTTGTAAGTAGATCTCACAGTATCTTTCTTCTCTGTGTAGCTCTCTTTCTGTATGTGCTATCTCTTTTTTATAAACCATCACTCAGAAGAGATTAAGATTAGGTTCCACCCCACTCTGATATGACCTTGTTGAATTTAATAAAGTGTTTAAGACATCAACATATCATTTACTAGATAAAAGTCAATCCATAAAACTCTCCAATGTAGCAGTTTTAATTCCACCTGCTTGCAGGAATAGAGATCTTATTTTCCCATTTCCTTTTCAATATTTCTTTTATTTTGCACAAAGCTGTATAGTATTTACAATGGGAAGACTCTGTTCTAATACCTTGAAATATTAACTCCTTTAATTCTCCAGGATGGCGAGACTTTGATTCATACTTTGGACATGTTGTCAGGAAGAATCAGTTCCTGAAAAAGGACATCCTGCTTGATAAAATGGAAGGTCAGTGAAAAGGAGGAAGACCCTCAACATGACAGAGAGACACAGTGGAAGCAACAATGGTCTCAAACATAACAACACTTGTGAGACTAATGCAGGAATGGGCAGTATTTTGTTATGTTGTGCATAGGATCACTCTGAGTTGGAACCAACTTGACGCCACTTAATGACAACAACACACAACTAACAAGCAGAAGAATTATTAAGTTATTTATTTAACCAGGTCATATTTATTACTTGCATATATAATTTAAGATACTGTTGAATATCTGGTGGGTGTTATCTTGCATTTATCTTATTTGTAGTTGAACATCTTTTCATAGTTATTGGTAATCATGTTTCCTTTTCAATAAACTATTTCTTGATATTATATACCCCTTTCCTACTGAGTTATTTACTTTTTTCTTGTTGATTTCTACAAGTTCTTTATGTATTATAAAATTATTCATCATTTGTTGATCATATATAATGAAAATATCTTCTTTCAGTGTTGAGTGAATGTTTTTAACTTGCCTTTGTTGTTGTTGTTAGGTGTCGACCCCTCGGTACCGACTTATAGCGACCCTATGCACAATAGAACTTAACACTGCCTGATCCTGAGCTAACCTCACAATTTTTACCACACTTGACCCCATTTATGCTGCCACTTGGCCAATCCATCTCATTGGGGGTCTTCTTCTTTTTCTCTGACCCTCCACCTTACCAAATATAATATCTCTCTCCAGCGAATGGTCCATCCTGACAACATGTCTGAAGTATGAGAGATGAAGTTTGGCCATCCTGGCCTCCAAGGAGCACTCTGGCTGCACTTCTTCCAACACAGATCT
>NW_006408532.1:20671155-20700858 GCF_000296735.1 Chrysochloris asiatica | reverse complement strand
TTCAAACCCTCCAGCTGCTCCTCAGAAACCCTGTGCATGGTCCCTATGAGTCAGAACTGATTCAGCAACACTTAAAAAAGCAATACCATTATATTTTTAAAAACATAGTCTTACAATAGTTTGGATATCTGGTAGGAAGAGTCTTCCCTTCTAGCGCCTTCCTTTTTCCTATTTTCTTTTCCTCCAAATACTTTATATTTTTGTTTGTGATCTTCTTTGCTACTTTGGAGTGTATCTTTTATATTACAAAATCTCCATCTTGTTTTACCTTAGTTTTCTGTATTTTTATTGTGACTAGTATTTCTAAAATTGCCAAATGTAAAAAATAATACAGAATGTCTGGTGAAGTTTGAATTTCAAGTAAATAACACTTTTATTTGTTTTTTGTATAAGCCTGTGACAAATATTTTGCTGAACATGTTTACACTAACTGATTCAGCGGCACTTAACAATAACGTCTTCAAATTCACCAGACTCTCCTCAGAAACCCTATATGGGGTCATTATGAGTGGGAACCAACTCAACTTGGTGGCACTTAACAACAATAACAATGCCTATGTGAGAAATTAGCAAAAAAACACCCATAGTATTTGCTCTTGGTGTGGCTTAGTAGGATCAGCAGTGTTCTAAAAACCATGATGTCTTTGGTTCAAACTCACTAGGTACTCCTCAGAAACCTTGTATAGCGTTGCTGTGAGTTGAGTGAACTAGAGGATGGCACTTAACAACAAGAACAACAGTGTCTATGAGAAATTAGCATAACACCAGTCACAGTATTTACATGAGGTTTCTGGGTCTCTGCATAATTACAAAGCAAAACTGCAATGAAATTAGCAGAACATGGTAGCATAGCGGTTACGAATCGGGCTGCGAGCCACAAGGTCAGCAGTTCGAAACTACCAGCGGTTCCGCGGGAGAAAGATGAAGCTTTCTGCTCCCGTAAAGATTTACAGCCTCGGAAACCCTGTACAGGGTCGCTATGAGTCGGAACCGACTCCACGGCACATAACAACAACAACAACACTATTTTTATTAATTTGAAAGGTAAGAACATAGATGCAAATATTATGAAAGCAAATATTTAAATGTGGAAATGATAGTGTAATATTATTATTTTGTTGTATTAAATTTACTTCTAGTTTTAATTAACCTGTGAAAATAGTTCGGTTTATTTTCTGAAGTTCTCTATCAATCTTCCGTAAAAAAACAAACAAAAAAAAACCTCCTTAGAGATGATAAAAAATATGAAATGAAACTGCTAAATTGGAGAAAATATATATACAATTCATTCACAAAAAGAGCAATATCTTAGACTTGCTTTTTATAAATCAAAGCTCTTTGAGCATTCCTTTTTGTAATGCCTCAATTTCAGCATTACATTTTCCTTTTGTATTCTCTAGGGAGAATTTTAGAAAATGAGAATATTATTCCCTCTCGGAAAGGTATCATTACTCAGTAGCATATAGTTTGAGTGTCTAGAATTTATTAAAAGGGATACATCTCACTAGATTCATGAGGTTGGAGGAAGAAAATAAAAATAAAAAACCATGGAAGGTCTATGATACTAGACAATACTTACTAGCAACTTCAAAGAAAAAGTGTATATATTGAATCTTATCAATATGCATTATTATCTCTAAGGTTGTCTTAAGTAATATAAAGGGAAGAACTGGATTTCCCTCTACAGTTATTATCCCCTTTTGTGACAAAAGTTAAATATACACATAAAATTGCCTAGATAAATCAGAACCAAAAAACCCACTACTACAATAAAAACTCTAATTCACATGCATCAATTCTTCTTTGGTCTTCCTTATTCATTGTCCAACTTTCACATGCATATAAAGCTATTGAGAATATCATGGTTTGGGTCAGGCACACCTTACTCCTCAAACTAACATCTTTGCTTTTGAACACTTTAAAGATGTCATTTGCAGGGGATTTGCCTATTACAATATGTCATTGGATTTCTTGAATGCTGCTTCCATAGGTGTTGGTATTTGAAGTCTTATACAACTTCAATCTTTTCTTCATTTATCATGATGTTATTTATTGATCCAGTGGTGAGGTTTTTTGTTTTTTTTTCTGTACATTTAGGTGCAACTCAACCAAAGTCTGTAGTCTTTGATCTTAAGCAGTTGTTATGTTAAATTCCCTACACTTTCAGCAAGCAGGGTTGTATCATCTGAGTATTGCAAGCTGTAATGAGTCTTCTTCAAATCCTGATGCCACGTTTTTCTTTATATAATCCAGTTTCATGGATTATTTGCTCAGTGTACAGATTTGAATAAGTATGGTGAAAGAATACAACTCCGGTACACACCTTTCCTAATTTGATACCATGCAATGTCCCCTTGTTCGGTATGAACAACTGCCTCTTGGTCTATGTATAGGTTCCTGATGAGCACAATTAAGTGTCCCAGAATACTTATTTCCACAATGTTGTCCATATCTTGTCATGATCCACACAGTCAAAAGCCTTTGCATAGTGAACAAAGCACAGGTAAACATCTTTGTGGTATTATCAGCTTTCAGCCATGATCCATCTGACATCAGCAATGTTGTCCCTCATTCTATGTCCTCTTCTTAATCTGGTTTAAACCTCTGGTAGTTCCCTGTCCATGTACTGAATGAAAGAGCTAAAAAGAAAACTTTTTATGCAGTTATCCAACCTATCTGTTAAGCACCTCAATAATGTATTGGGTATCCAATAGTCTATGCATGTGCCTGTAGGATTCGCACTGGACTGCAAGGTCAGTTTGAACCATCACATCAGTGGTTCAGTCTCACCAGTTGCTCCTCAAAAGCCCTACTCAGGGTTGCTATGAGTGTAACTTACTTCACGACACTTAAGAATAACAACTGGGGTGCAGAGGATGAAAAGACAAGTGATAGAAAGACAAGATTTTCTTTTCAGGTGTTCACTGCTCTACCCCCAGTACTTCACTCAATGTTGACACACCCTATGGTGGGGGTGTGCTAATAAATATGTGGTGAATTAATCATTTAAGAGAGAAATCCCTTCAGGTAGACTAAAATTGGCTGTTGATTCTTTGGTTCACTTCCGTTTGAAAAGTAGAGCCAGATTCCCCTGCCCTTGAATCTGGGTCTTATTGACTTGCTTGAACAATAAAATGTAATGGAAATGATGTTCCAGGATTTCTAAGGCTGTGTCTTAAAAACAAAACAAAACAAAAAACAAAAACTAGTTTTTTCACTTTATCTCTTAGAACAAACAGTCTGATCATTTGGAGTAGGGATTAATTTTAGGGGAAAGATCATCCCAAAATTCTTCACCAACATTCAAATCCTGCCTCTCTTAGAGTGTGCTTGGACTTCTCAGTCTAATTTTACTATAGTGGTATGCTTCATTTGAAGTGACAAGTACTTAGTTGTACACTGGAAAGAAAATTGGAAGAAGTATACGTATTCTATGTTTGATATGGCAAATTGGTGGGTTTAGCCAAATTAGAGCTGAATCAATGATCCAAGATCATTTAATAGATGTTTTGGTGAAGACCATCGATGGTATCAGGCATGCTCAGAAAGAGCATGTGTTCCAAAGAAGAAGCATCTAGATACAGTATTTTGTCCTATGCTTCCAAGGCTCTCTCACTCACTCACTATCAGTGCTCTCTCCTTCTCCCCTCTTGACCTTGACATTCTGTGCACTGGTACAGCCAGGTCTCATTATTACAAAGGTACGACTAAGGTACAGTATATTGTTATGAACCAATCCCTGTAAATAAATTTTTTTAAAAAGTGAGGTTTCTACAATGATTCATAATATGATATGGCTGTTACTTTGCAATGCTCATCAAAATAGTATTGTTGCTATTAAGTATAGAGTGTCCAAGGCGCAACTGGTGAGCTTGCACTGCCAACCTTGTAGTTCAAACCGATTTTTCAGTCTAGTGCATTACCTCACAGCACCACACCAGGACTCCAAAATATTATTATTACTGTATGATTATGTTAAAGATATTTTAATGTATCTAGAAGTGATATTTTTATACATAGAATGGTACACTATGTACTATATAGTAAGATAAACAATTGTTTGATATAGACCATGCCTAACTGTTTGAATTATACAGAAAAATTTGGCTTAAAGACAAATTTAGGAACAGATTTTGTAACCTGTGGAAAACAAATTGTTTAATAAAGACTCCAGATAAATAGAACTATTGAATACTAAACCAGCTTTGTTGCACCTCAGCTGGGAACATACACATAGGATGACTCAGAGTCTTTGTTACTCTGTGCATGGTGAGTATTGATTTTCAGATTATAAATAAATTTATCTAGTAAGGAAATCCTCAAATATTCTTTAATCCCTAAATAAAGAAGACACACTGTGTTTGCACAGCCTTTTTCCCAGTACTTCAAGGAGCTCTGGTAGCTTAGTGGTTACAAATTGGGCTGCTAACCTCAAGGTCTCCAGCTGTTTCGCAGGAGAAAGATGAGGCTTTCTGCTCCCGTAAAGATTTACAGGCTCAGAAATGCTGTACAGGGTCGCTATGAGTTGGGAACGACTCCATCGCACATAACAACAACAGCAACAACATCTGAATATGCTCTTCCTCATCAGCTTCTCAAGTCCCCTCATTCAATAACATTTATAGAGACAGAACCCTGTTTTGACCCAGTAGTCCAACTTTCGGTAGTACTGTGATTGCCTTTATATTCCTTGTTGTTGTTATTACTAGGTGTCATTGAGTCTGTTCTGACTCATAGTGACACTATGAAAAACAGAATGAAACACTGCCAGGTTCGGTACCATCTTAAAATAGTTGTATTTGAGCCCAGTGCTGCCAATATTGTGTTGCAAACATAGTGTTTTCATTTTCTGGCTCTATAGCTCTGGTAGCGTGGTGGTTACAAATTGGCCTGTGAACCTCAGGGTCAGCAGTTCAAAACTACCAGCTGTTCCACGGGAGAAAGATGAGGCTTTCTGCTCCTGTAAAGATTTACAGCCTCGGAAACCCTGTATAGGGTCGCTCTGAGTCGGAACCGAGTCCATGGCACATAACAACAACAACAATATCTAACCATGTTCCATTGCTATTCATAAGGTTTTCAATGGCTAACCATTCAGAAGTAGTTTCCTTCTCCTTTTTCTTAGTCTGTCTGAGTCTGGAAGTTCTGCAGAAATCTGTCCACCATGGGTGACCCTGATGGCTTTTAAAATACCAGTGGTATAGCGCCCAGCATCAATGCAACATGCAAATCACCACAATATGACACACTGACTAGAATATTTTCATTTTAATTAACCAGCAAACTTATGAGCTTTTTAGCCTGTCAACCAATCAACTAGATACCGAGGAGTCAACTCATGTTTACCCAGTGTGTTTAGAGTAGAACTGTACTCCATGAGACTTTAGTGACTGATCTGTCTGAAGTAGATCACCAGACCTTTCTTTTGGGTTTGCTGTTGTTTAGTGCTGTTGAGTCCGTTCCAACTCATAGCATCCCTGTATAGGGATTCCAAAGAACGGCTGGTGGGGTTGGTGGGTTTGAACTGTTTACATTGCAGTTAGCAGTCCACTGATTATTGGAAGCACCTTACCAGGACTCCTTCTTCTTAGTTACTTCTGTGTAGATTAGAATCTTCAACCTTTCGGTTAACAACTAAGCCCATTAACCATTTGGACCAACTGTAAGCCAATAAAGTAAATCCATTCTCATGCCATAGAAAGGCTATGATGCACAGTGTCCTCCAGATGAGTAGGTTCCCAATCCACTCACTAGGAAATACTGCCTTTTGTTTTAGTTAGGTTGTTAGGTTTAAGATTGGCAGGTCTTGCCCAATATCCTTGTTCTTGTTGTTAGGTGCAATCAAGTTGTTATCCACTCATAGTGACCTTACACATAGCAGAATGAAACACTGCCCGGTCCTGGGCCAACCTCACTATTGTTGCCATATGCTTGAGCCCACTGATGCTGCCACTTTGCCAATCCCTCTCATTGGGGGTCTTCCTCTTTTTCTCTGATCCTCCACCTTACCAAATGTGATATCCTTCTCCAGTGAATGGTCCCTCCTGACAATATGACTGAAGTATGCTCCAAGGAGCACCATGGCTTCACTTCTTCCAACACAGATCTGTTTGTTCCTTTGGCAGCCCATGGCGCTTTTAATATTCTTCTCCAACACCATAACTCAAAAGCATCAATTCTTCTACATTCTTTATTCACTGTCCAGCTTTCGCATGCATATGAAGTTCTTGAAAATACCATGGCTTGGGTCAGGTGCACCTTAGTCTTCAAGCTGACATCTTTGCTCTTCAACATTTTAAAAAGGTCTTGTGCAGCAGATTTTCCTAATACAATACGTCATTTGATTTCTTGACTATTGCTTCTGTGAGTGTTGATACTCGATCCAAGAAGAATAAAGTCCTTGACAACTTCAATCTTTTCTCTGTTGATAAGAATGCTGTTTATTGGTCCAGTTGTGAGGATTTTTGTTTTCTTTACATTGAGATGCAATCCATATCGAAGGCTGTGCTCTTTGATGATCTTCATCAGTAAGTATTTTAAGTCCTCTTCACTTTCAGCCAGGTTGTATAATCTGCATATCACAGGTTGTTAATGAGTCTTCCTCTAATCCCGATGCCACATTTTTCCTCATATAACCCAACTTCTCGGATTATTTGTTTAGCAAGCAGGTTCAATAAGTATGGTGAAAGAATACAACCCTGCTGAATGCCTTTCTTAATTTTAAACCATTCAGTGTTCACATGTTCTGTCCAAACAACTGCCTCTTGGTCCATGTACAGATTCTTCATAAGCACAATTAAGTGTTCTGGAATACTCATACTTCACAATGTTGTCCATAGCTTTTCATGATCCACACAATTGAAAGCCTTTGCGTAGTCAATAAAGCACAAATAAACATCTTTCTGGTATCCTTTGCTTTGAGCCAACATCCATTGGACATCAGCAAAGATATCCCTCATTCCACGGCCTCCTCTGCATCCATTTTCCCCAATTCTATGAAAAATCAAGAAACTTGAGACAAGGTCCAAGTGGGAATTTATAATGAGAACTAATTATTGACTCAATTTTAACTTACTGCCATAGGCAAAAAAAAAGAAAAAGTCTCTTTCTTTCTTTGTATTCTTTATATTTTAGGACTGCAAAGTGAGACAAGAAAAAACATAGCTGAAATCAGTAATCTGATTGTAATATGTAAAGCACTGAGCTATTATTGCAAGTTTCCCTTGCCACTCTGAGGATTTCCACCTCTCTGGGTGATGTGCCCTGCCATGTATTGCTTTTTGGTGTGGTGCTGTAGGATAAGCTATATAGACTGCTAACCATGAGGTCAGTGGTTCAAAGCCACCACTTACTTCTCAGAAATCCTGTACAGGGTCACTATGAGTAGGAACTGACTCAGCAGCACTTAACAACAACAACAACAATTTAGGACCAAGGCAATAATATGACCTTTGGTTTTTTAAGGTATATTAAAATTTTTCAGAACTGTTGTTGTTGTCAGGTGCCATCGAGTCAGAACCGACTCATAGCGACCCCATGCACAGCAGAACGAAACAATGTCCGATCCTGGGCCAACCTCACTACACTGCCACACTTGAGTCCATCAGTGATGCCACCTGGCCAGTCCATCTCGTTACGAGTCTTCCTTTTTTTCTCTGACCCTCCACCTTACCCAGCATGACATCCTTCTCCAGCGACTGTTCCCTCCTGACAATATGTCCAAAGTATGAGAGACGAAGCTTAGCCATCTTGGCCTCCAAGGAGCTCTCTGGCTGCACTTCTTCCAAAACAGATCTATTGGTTCTTTTGGCAGTCCATGGCACTTTCAGTATTCTCCTCCAACACCACAACTCAAAGGCATCAATTCTTCTGTGGTCTTCCTTATTCACTGTCCAGCTTTTGCATCCATGTGAGGTCATTGAAAATACCATGGCACCGTAGTCCTCAAGCTGACATCTCAGCTCCTCAATACTTTAAAAAGTTCCTGTGCAGCAGATTTGCCCAATGCAATACATCGTCTGTTCTCTTGACTGCTGCTTCCGTGATGTTGATAGTTGATCCAAGAAGAATGAAGTCCTTGACAACTTCAATCTTTTCTCCATTGATAACTGCTTTTGTACATTGTTGTACTTTCTCCCCCTACTGTATATTTCAAATAGATTTTCACTGTATCCTAGTTACAACTAGTACCCCAGGAATCTGACTACAAACACTTCTGTTTGTATTCAGATTACTTCCATTTGTGAAAGCAAACTAGAACACATAACTTACTTATTCTCTATGTTTCAGCTCTTTTTAAAAAGCAAGCATGTTCATCTTCATGGTTACTGTTTAATATTAGTATAACTGCACTCCATAGGGTATTCAAGGATGTGATCCTTTGGAAGAAGATTACCAGGCCTTTCTTCCAAGGTGCTCCTAAATGTGTTTGGACTGCCAACTTTTTAGTTAGTTGTGTGTAGGTGTGTGTATTTTGAAAACTAGTTCCTTTCATTGGGGGACAGGGAAAAAAAAAGACCAAAACAAACATTTGTTAGATTTAGAAACAACTTTCTATTACGTTTAATATCAGTGAGGCTTATTATTTTTTATTTGAATGATTTTTTTTCATAAGGATTGATTATATCAAAATACATGAATTAAATTTGGGAACTTAAATTTAAGAGCTTTCTGTTACAAAACATTCATAAAGATAGCAGGAAATGGAAACAGTCTTTCCAATCATCCGTGTTGTTAGATTTGTATATGAAATAATATGGAGATGAGAAGTGTGGCCAGTGACACTTTGGGACACCTTCCCTTTCTCTCTTGGAAAGCCATCATTGGATTCTTCCCAAGTCTAGACATGCTCTAGAAAAATTCTAGTATTAATTCATACCATAATGGAAGTGACTGCCCTTTAAAATTTCTCTTCAGGTAAGTTTTTTTTTTTTTTTTTTTTTTGCTTCATAACAAAGTTCATTCTTTTAAGCCACCTGGGTCAACCTTCCACAAAAGTATTTTCAAACACCGGCTGCAGATGTGGGAGACTTTTAACTACGTAGTTGTTGTTGTTGTTGTTAAGTGCCATCGCGTCGGTTCCGAATCATAGCCACCCTGTATGGGGTTTCTGAGGAGTGGCTGGTGAGCTTGAACTGCCGACCTTGCAATTCAAACGGCTTTGCAGTCTGGCGCATTAACCCACAGCGCCACACCAAGACTCCTAAAGAACTATTCTATGATGGTTCCATTCTATGATGGAGTCCTGGTCTGGTGTAGCGGATTCATGCGTTGGACTGCAAGGTTGATTTGAACTGCAAGGTTGGTGGTTCAAGCTCATCAGCTGCTCCTCAGAAACCCTATACAGGGTTGCTATGAGTCAGAACCAACTGAACGACGTTTAACAACAACAGCAACGGTGGTGACTAGAGGTGGAAGGAAAGGGAGAGTAATTCACTTGTCGTTGTTGTTGTTAAGTGCCGTCGAGTCGGTTCCGACACATAGCGACCCTGAACAGGGTTTCTGAGGCTGCAAATCTTTACGGGAGCAGAAAGCCTCATCTTTCTCCTGCGGAGCAGCTGGTTTTTCGAACTGCTGACCTTGCAGTTCGCAGCCCTATTCGTAACCACTACGCTACCAGAGTAATGGGCCTGTTATTGGTGGTGGGGTGGTGGTGGTGTTCAGTGGAGTCGGTTCCAACACATAGTGACCCTGTGTAGGGTTTCCAGGCTGTAAACCTTTATGGAAGCAGAAAGCTTCATTTTTCTCCTGCAGAACAGCTGATAATTTTGAACTGCTAACCTTGAGGTTAGCAGCCTGAGTCATAACCACTGTACTATCAGAGCTCAAAGTAGTAAGGGGCCTGGGATATGCATATCCTTGCAGAAAGATTTCTGTGTGCCTTAGCTTGCTGCATCAATAAGGATCCATGGATAGGAATGATAGCTGTGTCAGTGGACATGTGCAGTCAGATGACTCAAATACACAGTCTTCCTCCTTCCTCAAATATCTTGGTGCTAAACAAGTCCCTTGAACCCTGACACAGTCCTAAGAATTGGGAATGAGATTAGAAGTTCTGGACAGCCTGTTTGGGAGGGGAATGTATTAGATTTATAGAATTATGGAATACAAATAGAAATTGAATTATGAGTCAAGAAGAATTATTATTTTTTTTTTTTACATATCATGCTTTATGGCCAGAAATTCACATTTTATCTATTTACATTTACTTCATCCAAGGAGTTTATGAGGATAAGGAAATATAACAGTTAACAATAAATTCATTACCAATACCTTTTAGCACAAAAATTTCCTTAGGAATGTGTTTGTAAAGACACTACTTTATCATTTGACTACTTACTTGGGAGAAAAGGGGTTCAGTAAAATGCATACACTCGATTTCAAATGAGAGGATCTCTGGTTTCAGAGACACTCAGATGTGTACCTTTTGATGGTATAAAAACATACAGGACACTTGGGATCTAATTAACCTAAAATCTGGTTATACTACTTACCACCAGATGGGCCTTCAATTTAACTTCACTGTAGAAAGAAATATGGTGATATCTCAGTTATCAAATCACCTTAAAAGAAATTTGCTTTGAGTATACACCTAACCCTTGCTTAACAACTTCACCTCATTTCCAAAAACCTGACACTAAATGAAATTCTGTCAAATGAAAAAAACAAAACACATTTCTACTAATTCTAATAGGAAAATTTACAAGGAATTCCATTCCAAATCACAGGTAGAAAAAAAAAAAAAAAACATCCCAAACTGTCAATGAAAGCCAATCTAATAAAAGCAGAAGAGGTACAATTTATATATAAAATGTGATGCAATAACTCATTTAAGAGAGATTTTAAAGTGGTTTGTGGTAAGTACAGAAGGTCATCCTTTATTTTTGAATTGCTTTTATTCACTTCTTTTTCTTTTTTTTGGAGGTGAGGGAGGCACATATTGTTATCCTGTGGAGTCCTGTTGTGTGGCACTGTGGGTTAATGTGCTAGACTGCAATGTTGGTTTGAACTGCAAGGTCGTCAGATCAAGCTCACCAGCCACTCCTCGGAAACAGGGTCTTTATGGGTTGGGACCGACTTGATGGCACTTAACAACAACATCAACAAATTGTTATCCTGTACTCAACCTGCACTTAAAAATCATATTAAACCAGTACTAAATGCTGTGGGGAGTCCTGATGTGGCATTGTGGGATAAAACACTGGACTACAAGAGTGGTTTGAACCACAAGGTTGGTGGTTCAAACTCTCCAGTCACTCTTTAGAAACACTATAAGGATCTCTATGAGTTGGAATCTACTTGACAGTACTTAAGAAAAACAACATCTGCTATGGAGTCTACTCTGACTGTGATGACCCCATGTGTATCAGTGTAGAACTGTGTTCTATAAGGTTTTCAAAAGTAGATCACCAGGGTTTTTTCTGAGATTCATCTGGGTGGACTTGAACTGACAACCTTTTGATTAGCAACCAAGTTTGCACCACCCAAGGACTCTATCCGAGTCACTAATAGAACTCTGTTACTAATATAATGGTAACTTTTGGCATTTCCCAAGGACTCCAAACATTATATTGTGAACAGGGTCACCTTTTCGTCTGAAATATAAGTTCTTAGGTATGTTTATTTAGTATGTTTTTAGATGGGAACTTAACAGAACCAACAAAAGTTAGATAAGGAAATTTAAGGAGAAATTGTTTAGGGTTTTTGGGAAAGTTATTTTCCTCATTCTACTGGGAGCATTTTTGGAATTAATCCTTTTTCCTTTCCTGTAGGAATTATTGATTAGAGCTGTGAGGCCTAGAGCCACTGCAGGCATTTCAAATACCAATTTGAGGATGAAGCTGACCTAGAAAGAAGACAGAAGTAAGAAACTTGCAGGAAAGAAGAGCCGTGGATTAAGTTTATTCTGTTTTAAGCTACTTGGAGTTGAAGGCGTTCAAAATCATACAAGCAAGATTTTAGACAAGATCACTAGTAGGGAAATCATACCAGGGATAAGTCCGAGGGACAACCAGTCTCAAAGATACATAGATTCCAGCAAGAGAAGATGCTTGTTGCACTATGCCTGTATGTCCACATTGGATGAGTAGGAAAAGGAGAAAGGGGAATGCTGGAAACCAGAAAGGTATGTATTTTCTTCTACATGTTAATGGCCATTGTGGTTTATCTATTAATTTGGAGGTAGATAGAAATACCCTTGGGCTTTTTGGTCTTTAGATAAACCCAGAGGAATATGCTACATTCTGACAAGGGTTTTCTCATTCCATGGATTAAGAAGTTGATTTGTGCTATGAAGTCATAGGTACCAAAAAAAAATCATAGTCTCAAAGTATCTTGCTTACTTAAGTTTACCATATTGTATTAAGTTGGCACCAATAGATAGTTCTGAAAAGATAAAACAATGAGCATCTCTGTTGAAATGTACTGTTCATAGAGCTAACACATGATGCCCAGGGTTGTGAAACTGAACACTGAGGTGACCTAGGGTTCCATGGTAAAGTCAAAGAATCACCTTAGGATATCTCAGCTTTTCAGGAAAAACACAGTAACATCTCAGACATCATGGGAACTTCTAACTGAAGGTAGTTAATAGTTTTGACACTGGGTCACTACATTCTTTTCAGTGAGTGTAATGGAGTTCAAGCAGATTCCCCAGTGTGTGAAGCTCTGTAATGTTTAAAAGTGCTTGGACCAAAGTCTTTTATAAATAAAACTTTTAGTCTAGGGATGTCATGATGCAATTATTGAGACACTTAAGGATGCCACAAATCAAGATAAATATGGGAGCCTTTGCTTACAGTTATTATCATCTATTAGCCATCTAGCAATATTTTATCACTCAGTTAGATTTAATGAACACAGGACACACTTTTATTTATTTTGAGGAGGAGGAGGGAAGCAGAACAGGTCCTTGATAAATGGGCATGAGGGTTCAAAGAAACTTTCTTGGAATGGCAGGAGACAGCCTGAGAATTTTGAGGCACTAACGTCCTGATTTGGAGCTGTGGCATAATGCACTGGACTGCAAGGTTGGTTTGATCCTGAAGGCTGGCGGTTGAAGCTCACCAGCTGCTCCTCGGAAACCCTATGCAGGGTCCCCATGGGTCGGAACCAACTCAAAGGCACTTGACACCGCCACCAACAAAAGAAGAGTCACATGGTTAGTGAACAAAAATTCGTTACCTTTATGATTTCGTCTGACATTGTGGGTAGATCACGTCTTATGTGTTCTGCCCATATTTCTGAAGCTTGGACTGTCTTTAAACGCGAGTGTGGCAAATGGTCATTCTAATTATTATTGTCTAATCTTTTTGTTTGTGGCATTTTCCCATAGCCTCAGTATTAGATATACCTTCAATGGCTGCCATTCAAATTTAATCAGCTTTTAGGAAACAGCTTTTTCTCTTCACAGTGAAGTCCAAGCCAATAAAATATACCACTGAGATGCCAATATCTATTGACCTTGAAGCATCTTCCTTTCTCTATGTCAAGTGATACCCATTTCTCAAAAGCAACCACTAGAGGACAATGATTATAACTATCCAATACCCCTTGTTGTTGTTAAGTGCCATCGAGTCAATTCCGACCCATAGCGACCCAGTATAGGGTTTCTGAGGAGCAGCTGGTGAGCTTGAAATACCTATCTTGCAGTTCAAATGAATTTGCAGCCTGGCACATTAGCCCACAGTGCCTCCCCAGGACTCCATCCATTACTCCTAGATATATCCAAATTGGACTTCTGGTGTGTGATTGCCGGTTAATGCGGTAAACTGCAACGTCGGTGTGGGCCATTAAGGCCGGCAGTTCTAACTTACCAGTTGCTCCTTGGAAACCCTGTATAGGGTCCCTATGAGTCGGATCCCGACTCGATGGCACTTAACAATGAAAAAAAAATATCCAAATTGGTACCACTCTACCTGTTCTACCAGTTTTGATGTGGAAACTCCATTTTTCTTAGCCTCTTAAGACAAGGACTGCCTCTCTCATGTACTGAATTTTGGGTGTAAGTATTCACTACATTTAGGTTAAAAAGCCAGAGTCATTTTTACCTATAATAGCGGAGCTTAAACCCTATTATTTCAGAATTATCATACAGTTCAATGCTAAACAAAAGAACACTTGGGATTTGTTATCTACTTACACAGACATTGATGGAAAGCATTCATATACTGGGAGTTTTTCTTCCCTCCTGGATGGACTGAAGATACTCTAGCGTCAAAAACTTTCTTTTTTAGATTCCTCTCTTTTAGATTATGTCATCATGACTGGTTCATCGGCACTTTTTCTCTATATATCTGCCAAACAACTGAAATGATTTTCTGGGATTTTTTTTTCCATGTTAAATATAGGCTTTAAAAAAAAAAATCATGGAGTTTGAGCATGTCATTTATCCTTCTGCCCATTTTTCTTTTATTAAAAGGTCTCCTGCTGGAATTTAATTTCAAGTTAAATCTTTACCCCACCCTCAGGCTGTGTGACTGAATTAAATAAATCCCACTAAAAGTAATAAACCACTCTTAGCTGTGGTCTTGTGATATCAGTTGTCAGCCTGTCGGAGCAAATCTGAGTGTTAAATTCACAGCCTCTGCTAGTGAGGAGAAAGTCTGAACACCAAAAAGCCCGGGATATCAGAACTGCAGTTTCATCTCAGCAGTAATACTTAGCATGCAAGAAAACATCTTTGAAGATGATTTTCTTGATCATACTCTTTTTAAATTCATACTGATGGTAAAACATAAAGACTCAGCTATAGTTATTATATGTAGAAATGTTGAGAGCCTGTGGGATTTATTAACAAGAAGGTAGAATGACTTCTTTCGGTGAGGAGGGACAGAATAAGGATAGTACACTGATGAATTTAAGACTTAGAATGTTAGTTAGGACTGGTGTCCAAATACTTGATTGAAAGGCAGACAATTTGAGAGTGGGAAATAAAAATAATAGAGGCTATCAATTTCCCTTTATGAAAATTTCCAAAGAAAGTAATCCAAGGGACACAGCCACTCTTTCAGCCTTCCACATAAAATGATCTAAAAAGAGGGTAATAATGCTTCATCCTCCCAATGGGCCCCCGGTACCAGGCTGGATTTATGGGTGTGACTAATGAAAGGTGACAGTTAGCTTTAAATCTGTTGGCTTGTCATCAAAATTAAAAGAGTATTCTATTTGCAACCTGCAAGATGATTTGACTTCCTGGACAAGAATTCCTGTGACAAACAAGAGAAGATGGGAAATGAGACAGTTAATATTTACAGGCTTGCTTTAGCTGAACCTCTAGGATGTGGCAAGTGATTTTTAAATTTTATTTTATAAATAAACTTTTTTTTACAAAGCCTTTCTCAAAAATCATTTATTTTACCATTCATTTAATTAAGTATGGCCAAAAGTATTAAAGTACTAATAAACAAAAGATGTTACTTGGAGAAATTTTCAGTCACCTCATATGCATATGAAAACTGAACAATGACTATAAGAAAGACTGAAGAATGAATGCATTTCAGTTATGGTGTTGGAAAAGAATGTTGACTATAGGCTGGACTACCTGGTGTGACACTGTGGGTAAATGTGCTGAACGGCAAGGTTGGCAGTTCAAGCTCAGCAGTTGCTCCTCAGAAAGCCTATACAGGGTCACTATGAGTTGGAACTGATCAATGACACCTAACAACAACAACAACCAGAAGATAAAATCACCCACCTAGAAGAATGTTGCTTTGAAGTGAGGATGGCAACACTTTGTCTCATGTACTTTGGGCATGTTATCAGGAGGGACCAGTTCCTGGAGCAGGACTTCATGCCTGGGAAAAGTAGAATGTCACTGAAAAACAGGAAGAGCCTCAAAAACATGGACCAACGCAATCACTGCAACATTGGGCTCAAACACAACAATTGTAAGACTGGCCAGTGTTTTCTTCTGTTGTATATAGGATTGCTGTGAGTCAGAACCGATTCAATGGCACCTAACAAGAAAAATTAAAATAAATATGAAAAGAGTGACATGACTGACATTTTTTTTAACTTACTGGGCTATAACTTCTTGAATTTCTTTATTTCATAATGATTTTTTTTTTAATTTTATTCAGCAGTTTTAAATGTATCTATGACTTTTTGGGCTCCTGATGTGGTTCTGTAGGATTAGCACTGGACTGTGAACCACAACTTTGGCAGTTTAAACCCACCAGCTGCTCCTTGGAAACCCTATACAGGGTCGCTATGAATTGGAACTGATTTGATGGCACTCAACAACAACAAATGACTTTTCAGGAATGCAGTTACACAATAAATTTATAGGTTGGTGGATTGTTAATTTATACACTAGATGATAAGCATCCTCTTGGGTAATGAGAGATATATCCCAAGTCTTTCTGTATTTTTTTCACTGTCTAGCTTAGTACTATGGACATCTTTGATGCCTAGTGGACATTTCTTGATAGCTTGACGTGTGATTAAAATATAAAGATTTCTCTCCATTTAACTGCTAAGAAACCACCATATTCCTATTTTCCTTTTTACAAATACTGGTGTCCTCTGAAGATCTGAAAGTTTTTGCCTTTAAAATGAATTCCTTTTCTTCATATCAAATTGTGAGTTACATTTTTTTTTGTAAAGTTTTGATGGCTCTAGGTACATATTTTAGTAATTCTAAATCAAATAATCATAGACTATGAGAGCAGGAAGAAACTTTCTGCAATATTGTGTCCAGGGATTGTAAACTCAAATGCCTCCAAGGGTCAGGCAGGAAGTATAAATATGTGAATCTGGCTGGACTTAAGATCACAGGAAGGAGAAAAGCAAAGCCGAAAGCAAACGAGAAACTGCATGATCTGTCAAATCAACCCAGTTCTGACCATACAATGCAGTTCTCTGGGCTATTTTTGGTCTGCTAGCTACCTGTTTGCAAACACTGTATTTAATCCTTTAATTTAAATTATAAACAGCCAGTACTTATCACTTTTTCAGGGAGTTGCAATGCCATCAGATGGCTTTAGAGTCACAAAGAACTACAAAAGCTCCCCCACCCCTTTTAAACGTTTTATTGTGAATTGAATGAAGGTTTACAAACAAGATCATCATCTTTACATTCAATAAATGATACATTTGTTTCATCTCAATGATTACAATCCCTTCCATACAACAACAGTCATCCTGCTTCCTCCCTGTGGTTTTCATTTCCATTCCACCCACCTTCCTGTCCCTTCTCAACTTTGTCTCTAGGAAAATGGTGTCCTTTTGATTTTCAGTAATTGTCCATTCCATGGTGAACATTCCTCACTAGTACTGCTGTTCCTCCCTATTAACCTATCCACAGCTTGACTGGAAATTGGGCCACAAGGGTAAGTTCCATTCCAGACCTGAAGGGTGATCAAGGGCCATAGTCCATTCCTCCAAAACGCCCTTATTCTAATGACCTTAAATTGACTTTAAGTTACATCATAAAACTAAAGGATCCTAGGTGTTATGGAGTGCAACTGATTTTCATGTGGTTTTTCTTAGCTGTAATCTTTATGTAAGCAGATAGGCAGGACTGTTTTTCTGTGGGTGCCAATGTATAGGTTTGAACTACCAACCTTTCAGTTGTTAGCTAAGGATCCTTCTGTTACACCACCCAGCTGGCATATTTATACTTTGTAAATTATTATCTAAGTACATATGCATGGGGTTTGTGTGGTTTGGGGTTGTTTGAAATAAAGATGCAAAAATATTCTGATGAATTTTTTTGTGTCTTTCACTGACTTTGAAGTCAGGAAAACCTAGACAAATTCCTAGCATCACCTTTTAGACATTTATCAAGCTCACAGCACCTCCCTCGTCTTAATAACAAATCTGTTTTATTTATCATAAAGTTAGTTTTAAGATTAAAGAAGAAATTGTAAGTGAAGTGCCAAGCATAAGGCTTGTTCATATTTGGTGGTTGGGAAATGTGAGTTTCCTATTACCATCTACACCCTAAAATCTCTTCCCTTTCCTTTCTCTCTAGATCTGGGACTATAACTCCTTACAACCAGTTGGCAATAAATTGCTCTGCTTTCTATCCTTTAACTCCAGCAGAGATCATCAACAGTGTTTTGGGTTTTGTTTGTGATGCATTGTTAGATGAATCCTTTTATATACGGAAAAAAAAAATGAATGTAAACATTTTCTTTAAGGAGCTTCCTTGGAGATTTCCACCCCCTGGTTAAATAACAATTTGTATTCTTCATAGCACATTATTTTCTTGGTTAATGTACCTTTTCCTCTTTGTACCCTTTCTTTCAAGCAAAATAAGATGTTACAGAAGGCTTCCAAATGTTATGGGGACTTTAAATGCTCACTGTCGGAAATCTGGGTCTCTAAAATTAGCATTGGTGATTTGACAGACAGGAGCTGCCTGGTTATGATTGGTACATGCTCTCAGAATGACCCTGACTGGATTTTCCAGAAGAGAAGCCCAAATGGAGTATTCTTTCTTTTCTTTTCTTTTTTGAGTATTCTTTTTGAAGTCGTGTTTCATTTTTGAACTTTTAAAGAAATTTAATGAATTTTGTCAATGGTTCTGTGGCATTTTAATAATTAGAATTCAGCAATGACCTGCTTCCTACTACTGCTGTCAATTCTGACTCACAGTGACCCTATGGGAAGAGTAGAACTGCTCCATAGACTTTCTGATACTATAAATCTTTACAAGAGCAGACAGCCTTATGTTTCTCCTGAGGGGCAGCTGATGGGTTTGAATCACCAACTGTTTGGTTAGCAGCCTGTTGTTTTGCCCACTAAGTCAGCAGGGTTCCATGTTGTTGTTGTTATGTTCCGTGGAATCGGTTCCGACTCATAGCGATCCTGTACAGGGTTTCTGAGGCTGTAAATCTTTATGGGAGCAGAAAGCCTCATCTTTTTCTCGCGGAATAGCTGGTAGGTTCGAACTGCTGACCTTGCGGTTCACACCCCGATTCGTAACCACTATGCTACCAGGGCTCCATGTTGTTAAGTGCCGTCAAGTCGGTTCTGACCCATAGCGACCCTCTAGAGGGTTTCCAAGGAGCGACTGGTGAGCTTGAACCACCGACCTTGCAGTTCAAACTGACTTTGCAGTCTAGCACTTTAACCCACACCAGGACTCCATGGTGGTGGTTTAATTAACCTAAAGCTTCACTTTTGGATAGTGTCAGTAGGGCAATGACTCTTGTTTTAGACTTTTGGGTAGGGTTTGCTTAATAGTGTTTGTTAGTTACTGTTGAGTCTGCACACACTCCTGGCAACCTATGTACAAAATTCTGTATTAGTCATGATCATTGGCTGACTGTCTGAGTGTGTTCTAACCTAGGAAGTTCATCCAGGACAATACTGGCAATGCTGTCTTGTGATTCTTGGGGTGGTCTTTGGAAAACCTTTAGAAGTAGGTTGTTGGGTCTTTCTTTCTAGTTTGTTTTAGTCTGGAAGTGTCATTGGCCTGTTCACCATGGGTGACCCTGCTGGAATTTGAAATACTGGGGACATAGCTTCTAGTATCCTAGCAACATTCAGGTCACAAACAGATAGGTAGTGTACGTTCTCTTTGTGGTTGTTGTTATGCTGTCAAGTTGGTCCAACTCATAGCGACTGAATTTCCAAGCAGTAACTGTGGCCTTGAATCACCAACCTTGCTTTTAGCAGTCTAGTGCTTATTCCCTAGGTCCACACCAGAACTCTTAGATTCCTGGAGAAATGGAGAGAAGTAAGCTTTTCTGCAAACAAGAAGAAGGCAAATTGAATTATTTAAGTATTTTCTTAACTTACTTAATTCAATGTTTAAAAAATACAATGGAAGGTTTTCATTCGATTTTCTATATATCAGATATTCATTTAGAAACAACTTACAATAAAAATAATTTTAGAACAAAATACCAAGGAGTAGAAATATATTTTGTTTATTTTGGGGAAATCATTTTGACACCTTTATTTTAAAAGTTAAAAATTTTTAAAAATTTTATTTTATTAACATTATAGGTGTATGGATTCTCTAAATTCCCTGCAGAAGTATAAAAATAGGATTATTTAATTTTAGGGTTGAAAGGTTGTTACTGCAATTTCAACTTATATTAAAATCTTGTCATTGAGAGACGTTTTAACATTTTAAATTGTAATTTCCAATTATATAAATAATGTAAGGATAGATTCTCTTTATAAAAATTAAAGGATAAAGATAATATTGAAGCTCACAAATCTCTTCCATTTCTTCCTCACACCACCAACACCAACACCACCATAGGAAACCCTGGTTATTGGTTTATATGCATCTTTGTGTACTTTTCTAGGCCTTTAATTTATATGTGTATACTGATATACACATATAAATTGTTGTAGCATTTGCTGCAGCTATTTGCCATCTAGTCAATTCTGACTCATGGTGATTCCATGTAGATCATTCTACGAGCTGCTTTATCAAATAGCATTAGAAAATATAATTTAAATATACTCCTATTGCCTTCTGCAGTGTTTTAGGATTGATGTTTAAGATCAGGGGATAGAGAATGAAAGATTTCTTTTATTTTTTAATTTCATCTTTTTGTAAAGTCAAATTTTTGTTATGTTATCATTTGGAATCAGCATTTTTTCCCCCTAACAATGCACTACATCTGTGTGGACGAAATGATAGTACCTAAACTGGCAGCCAAAATTCCTTCAATTTAAAATGTCTCTAAATATATTTCCCCCCAAGGAAACATTTTGAAACCAAGTGAAGCCTAAGCCTTGCCTGCAAACATTTCTACTGGCAACAATGTTCCTAGTTTAAGTAAAAGCTAGATATGTTTTTAACATTCTATGTCCTAATGCCTTTAAACAATTTTTTTCAGCCTGAACAGCAAAAACACATTTTAGAAATGCCTGTTAGTAAAGCAAACATTTCAACTCAAAACACTTTGAACTGTTAAATTCCCTTGCTGAACCAAATGTTTTGCTTCACAAATGATTTGTAGATTTATCTTGGTTCAACTTTATTCCTTCTTGAGTGTTTCTGTGAGAATTTCATAAATTAAGAGCCTTTAGTTCTTGGAATATCTAGGCAATTTATACTCAGTTTGGCAGATATTTATGAAGCATTTTCTTTGTGCTAAGTACCATGGCAGGTACTGATGACAAATTCGAAACAGTCCTTGTCTTTAAAGAACATGCTATCTAATGAAGCAAAACAAAACAAATAGCAAGTGGGAAAAATTCTATAATTATTAGTAAGTTAATTAGTCAATCAATTAATTTTTATTTCTATAATTTCTCCCATGGGCCAGGCATTATCCTTTGTTGTTGTTGTTAAGTGCAGTCGAATTGGTTCCAACTTATAGTGACCCTGTACAAGGGTTTCCAAGGAGCAGCTGCTGGATTTGAACTGCTGATCTTGCAGTTAGCAATTCATTGCTTGTCCTACAATGTCACTCCAGGCATTATTCAAGGTGCATTCTAATGCTGCTATTGTTTGCTGCCAAGTTGACTCCAACTCGTATCAACTCAAATAGAACAAAGTAGAACTGCCTATAGGGTTTCTAAGGCTGCAAATCTTTACAGAAGCAGAGGGCCCCATCTGTCTCCAGTGGAGTAGCTGGTAGGTTCGAATCTTTGACCCTTCAAACAGTATGCTATCACCTGCCAGCATTAAGAAGGAACATGCAAAAGACACAAGTTGATGGTACTCAATTTCTGCAGAGTAAGGAGGTCAGAAAACAGAGAATATTAGAAAGAAGTTTAGTTACATTTTATTGACTATACAAAAGCATTTGACCATGGATAGAATTATGAAGAAAAAATGGATATTCCAGAACATTGAATTGTGCTCATGAGGAACTTGTACGTAGACCAAAAGGCAGTTATTCAAATAGAAGAAGAGAATACTGAGTAGTTTAAAATCAGGAAAGTGTGTACCAGGATCGTATCTTTCATTATACTTATTCAATGTGTATGCTGAGCAAGTAATCTGAGAAACTGGATTATATGAAGAAGAATGTGGCATCAAGATTGGAGGACCTGTATCTGGAAGGGGAACATTGCTGAGTGGTCGTCAGGGATACCTATGTACAAACCTGTGCCCCCATACCTGACTTTTGCCTTCAGGGACTGTGATTGCCCCATTATCAGCTGTGCCATCATCCTGCTGGTATCCATGGCCTTCCTGCTACCTAATGAAGTAAGTGAAGCGGACAGAGCAGCGGGTGTTCACACAGGACAACCCAGCTGTGGTACCAGCTCAGAGACGAGGACCTGGAAACAGTACAGGCTACCTGTCTTGACCTTAAGGGCCTTAACAACAACAATAGCCACCCCAGGATCCAGCCTTACGTGAATGAAGCTGCTATGCAAGCACATGACAACCACTGCTTCACCACAGACCATGATGAGAGCACCAGAAAGCTGGCCACTGCGGGCCACAGTCTGGATAAGGACCCCTGGATCCTCACGCCCAGTACTTTGAGCCCCAGCATCTCCTCCAGCTCTCCTCACACCCAGGCAATGGTGCACATAGAGAAGCCTGCACAGACTCAGCCTGCCTTAGGACCTACCCCAGAAATGCCAGGACAGGTAGCAGCAAACATCCCAGAGTAACCAAGAAGCTAAGGCCAGTGCCTGCCTTCCTGGAGCACAGTCAAGACCTGGAGAGTGAGATCCACCCCATCAGCAGGCTATCCAATCTCCATGTGTGTCTACCTGGAAGTAGTGGTGACATCTCAGGACGGAGCTGATACCAGAGACTGGAGACCTCAGTGAGACAGTGCTCTGTTCTAAGGGAGCCTGGTTTAGTCATTTTTGTAGCTATGGCTTCCTCAAAGCCACTACTGAGGCTAACAAACCAGCTGTAGCCTCTGCTAACCTGGTTTCTTGTCAAGAGACTCTACAGAGACATTTTTAGAAACTCTAGCTTTGCATAATAGACTAAGAAAACAGCAATAAACTTCTTTTTCAGCAGTTAAATGGCCATTCTAAAACTCAGCTTCTTTAGCAGGAAATTCTGCTTCCAAACAGAGATTCATCCAGGGTTCTGCATCCGTTATCTATAAAGTTGAAGGTGAGGGTGTTAAATAAAGCGAAATCATTTTCTTTCAAACACTGAAAAAAACAAAAAACAAAAGATTGGAGGAAGACTCATTAACAATCTGCGATATGCAGATGACACAACCTTCCTTGCTGAAAGTGAAGAGGATTTGAAATGTGTATTGATGAAAATCAAAGACAAAGATGTAATCAATATGAATTACAGTTCAATGTTAAAATAAAATAAAATAAAATAAAAAAAGAGAGAGAGAGAAAAAAAAATCCTCACAACTGGGCCAAAAAAAAAATAACATAATGATAAATGGAGAAAAAATTGAAATTGTCAGACTTCATTTTGCTTGATCTACAATGAAGGCTAGTGGCAGTTTGTTGTTGTTAAGTGCTATCGAGTTGGTTCCTACTCACAGTGACCCTGTATATGGTCAATGAGGAGATGCTGGTGAGCTTGAACCGCCAGCCTTTTCGTTCAAACCAACCTTATAGTCCAATGCATTAACCCACAGCAGAAGTCATGAAATAGAAATACACATTTCATTTGGTAAATCTGCTGCAAAAGACCTCTAGAAAGTGTTAAAGAGCTAAGTTCTCAGTTTGAGGACTAATGCCTAATATGCATGTGAAAGTAGGGCAGTGAATAAGAAAGGTTGTAGAAGAATCGATGCATTTTAATTATGGTGTTGGCAAAAAATATTGAAAGTACCAGGACTTCCAGAAAAACAAACAAATTTGTCTTGGAAGAAGCCAGAATACGCACTGGAAATGAAGATGGCGAGACTTCGTCTCTTGTATTTTGGACATAATGGCAGGAGGGACCAGTCCCTGGGAAAAGATATCATCATGCTTGGGTATGTGGAGAGTCAATGAAAAAGAGGAAGACTTCCAAAGAAATAGATTGACATAGTAACAATGGGCTCAAACAATTGTGATGATGGCCAGGCAGGGTTTCGCACTGTTGTGCATAGGGTCGCTATAAGTTGGAACCAACTTGGTGGCACTTAATGACAACAACAACAAGGAGGTCAGAGCAGGCTTTCTGGAAGCTAACACTTGGACCAAGATTTAAAAAAAAAGAAAAGACATTGCAAAAATAAAGAAAACCCTACCAGCAAACAGGTGAAGTCAGGAAAACACTGCATGCTGGGGAAAAATTGAAGTACATTTTGGAGGTGGGGATGGTGCCAATGGAAGACCAACTTGAAAAGGTAGACAAGGGCTAAGTTTTGCAAGATTCTGCACACTCTTCTAAACTGCTAAGCAGTTAAGAGCTTAGATATTCACTTTACAGTTCAGCCACTTACTAATTCAGTAATAATAAAGTTCAGGGTTTTTACTACCTTAATAATCCTTGAAAAGGAAAATCTGACCAATATTCAATGGACTGAATAAGAGTATTCAGCAAATCATACTCAGTAATATATTGGTGCTTAGGCACAATATGACTTACCGTGACCTAAAGTTCAGACTAAAGTGAATAATGTTCATATCTACATCATTTTCGTTTCTTGCGTAACATGGTGTTTCCTCAAGGGCCTTAAAGACAACTTTAATAGTGTAAGATTATTCCATGAAGTTTTTTATTTAGATTGACAAACAAGGAGTCCATCTAGCAGTGGTAACACAGGATGGGTCGACAATTCTAAAATGTGTTACATAATGATTAAGGTGAAAGCAAGCATCCTTGGAGTGGATCCATAGGATATGCACTCGATCTCAAGGATGGTTTGAACTGGGTTGCTCTGTGTCGGGACTGACTTGACAGCACTTACCAACAACAACATAAAGCATCACTGGGTGGCAGAAAAATTTTAAGTAATTGACTCTTAATCCCAAAACTGGAAGTTTGAGTCTACTCAATGTAAGAAAAACCTGATGATTTACTTCCATTCATTGAAAAAAAAAAATCAGTCATTGAAAACCTTATGGAACACAACCGTACTATTACAAACATGGGGTTACTATGAATTGGGATGGACTCCTTGGCAACTGGTTCTATTTGGTTTTGGTATTTGTTTTAAGTCTTCTGATTGTTTTCCTGGAGTGATTACACATTTGATATTTTAGTACATAAGTACTTTGGGGCCTATTAAGAAAACCAGAATCCTGCTATTTGAAATAACAAGCTCTTGCTTTTCTACAGTTACTCTTTATTAGGAAAGTTGTGATACTTATAAAACACACACACATATATACACACACGGAGAAGTTTTTGTTTGGATAGTGAAAAATACTAAGAATCAAAGAGTAAATTGCTTCAAATTGGTATCTTTCAACTATAATTTCACTGTGTTATTGTGAGGAGCATTTTCAGATGTTATTTTTCAAAAACATTTTTTCTTTATAACAGTAAAATAGTGATCATTTGGTATTTTTCAAACATGTTTGTATGTGTGTGCCTGTTTTTGTACCAATAAATTGTCAGTCATGGGACATTGTAACAAAGACCCAAGATGATAAAGTTACTTTATTTTTAAAACACTCTATCTTTGTGATACTGCAAATAAAACTGTCTTCCAAACCTATACTCACAACTTACATAATACTTAAATTTAATTCTAAATTTAAAAACATTTGTGTTCAATTAAAATATTTTTTATCTGAAAAGTCTAAAAATTTGCTACGACCAAATAGCAACTATCAACAGCTATAAATGAATACATTATAGCATAATGTTATAAATGGATGTAACATTAATTCCAGGGACTACATTAATTATTATGATGCAATAATTGACAGCAAACATGCAATGTATAAGTATGATATAAGATAGCAGAGGGTACATGGTTCTGAGTTCAGACAGATCTAGGTTTGAATTTCATTCCTGCAACTTGTTGGCTTCATGACATTGAAAAACTTATTTAAGCTTGCAGTGTCAACTACCTTACCTATAAAATGGTTGATTCAAAACAATGTGTATAAATAATGCCTGGTATATATTAACCTTAATTTCTATCAAATTGACTCTGACTCAAGGTGACTTTTTGTTCAACGGAATAAAACATAGCCCTGTCCATTGTCATCCTTAAACTTTCCAACATATTTGAGTTTATCATGGTGGCTCTTGAAGGGTCTTGCAAGCCCTCATTGGCTTTCTACTCAACAAATTTATTTCCTCATCTAGCAATTGAGCTTCTTGATGACATGTCCAAAGAAAATGAGTTTGACAGTGTTCTATTGTGATTTACAGGTTTTCACTGATCATTATTTTGAAATAGATGATCAGTCTTTCGTCCTGTTCCATCTTAGTTGGGAAGTTCCTCTGATATCTTTCTACCATAGGTGATTCGGCTGGCCTTTGAATACTGGTGGCCTAACTTCCAGCATCTAACAACACTTACATTGTCATAGTATGACACACTGACTAGTAGGACAAATTACCACTGTTAGTTCAAAGGCTGGCAGTTTGAACCCACACAGAGACAACTAGGAAGACAGGCCAGGTAGTACGCTTCCAAAATGTCATAGCTTTGAAAATGTCAGAGCTTCAAAAACGCTATAGAGCCCAGTTCTAATCTGCACACACAGGGATGACATAGCTGGCATTGACTCGGCGGCACTGAGCAACAACAATGAAATGTATGTCACATCTGCTAATATTTCATGCTAAAGGGAGTAACAAGGTCAAGGTCCAAAGAGAAAAGTGGGAAAATAACTCACAATGGTGCAGGGTGGGAGGTGAATATTTGTGGAACACTACTTAAAAATATCACCTTATGTCAAAGTATAGTGTATTAGAGGGCAGAATGGAAGTATTTTAGATAGTCACCACAGATGTTTTGATCAGAGGATGTTGCCAGACCCTGATCATAGTACAGAAGAAACAAAGGAGTAAATAATAGAAGACAAAAAAAAAAAAAAAAGAAAAGAAAGATGGGAGAAAAGGACAAGATAGTTCTGTGAAGTGAAATATATGAACACTAGACAGACTTGGGAGCACAGTGACTCTGTAGTATATGCACTGGACTTTGAACCACAAGGTTAGCATTTCAAGCCCACCAGCTACTCTGTGGGAGAAAGATGAGGCTTTCTACTCCAGCAAAGATTTATAGTCTCAGGGTTTCCAAGAAGTAGCTGATGGGTTTGAGCCACTAAACTTTAGAGGCCCAAATAGTTAAAGCAATGTTGAAAGAGAAGAACAAAGCATGAACACTCACACTTTCTGTTTTTGAAACATACTATATAGTGTGGTGCTATGGAGAACACTGGACTAGTAACCACAGATTCGGTAGTTCAAATCCACCAGCTTAGCTTTTAACAATGGATTATCTAATAACATAAGCACAAACATGAAGAGAAAAAAAATAGGACCACATGAAAGTAAAACATTTTGCTTATCAAAAGACTTTACCACAAAATTGAAAATGTAAGCTACCAAACAGAATATTTTTGGAAACCATGTATATGACAAGAATATAGTAATCCTTCCAAAATATATGCAATGTCTATAATTTAACAACAAAAAGACAAATAATCCCAATCTTTAAATGGCCAAATGATTTGAATAGTAATTCTATTGAAGAAGACATTCAAATGATCATTAAGTAGCTACCAGACACATGAAAAGATACGCATTGTCATTAGTTATCAGTGAGACGAAAATTAAAACTATGACAAAGTACCATTTCACTCTCACTAGGATGGCTGAGATTTAAAATATTTATATATAGAAACCAACAAATGTAAATGTTGGCAGGGCTGAAGGGAAATTGGAATGCTTACTTATTGCTTGGGCAATGTAAGATGACACAACCATTGTGGAAAATGGTGTGTCAGTTCCTCTGAAAAGTTAAAATAGAATTACTATGTTGTTAAATGCCATCAAATTGATTCCAACTCATAGTGACCCTATGCACATGAAATGAAACATTGCCTTGTCTTGTACTATCCCCACCATTATTGTTATACTAACGCCCAGTGTTGCTGCCCCTTTGCCAGTCCATCTCATTGAAGATCTTCTTTTCCGTTGACCCTCTACTTTACCAAGCATGATGATCTTCTAAATGGATTGGCCACTCCTGACAATATGTCTTGCCATCCTCGCTTTTAAGGAGCTTTCTGATTATACTTCTTCCAAGACCAATTTGTTTGTTCTTCTGGCGGTGTATGGTACTTTCAGTATTCTTCACCAACACCATAATTCAAATGCATCAATTCTTCTACAGTCTTCCTTGTTCACCGTTCAACTTTCACATGTATATAAAACTATTGAAAATAACATGGCTTGGGTCAGGTGCACCTTAGTCCTCAAACTTACATCTTTATTCTTGAATACTCTAAAGAGGTCTTTCGCAACAGATTTTCCTTATGCAATAACACATAACTTGATTTCTTGACTGCTGCTTCTGTGGGCATTGTTTGTAGATCCAAGCAAAATGAAGTATTTGACAACTTCAGTCTTTTCTCTGTTTATCACACTATCTATTGGTCCAGTTTATCATAATGTTATTTATAGGTCCAGTTGTGAGAAACTTTGTTTCTTTCTAGTGAGGTATCTGTTCTTCATCAGTAAGTATTTTAAATCTGCTTTGCTTCCAGTAAGCAAGGTAATGTCGTCTACATATAGCAGATTTTAAAAAGTCCTCCTCCAATCCTGATGTCATGTTCATCTTCATATAGTCCAGCTTCTCTGATTATTTGCTCAGCATACAGAATTAATAAGTATGGTGAAAGAATGCAACACTGGTTCACACTTTTCCTGACTTTAAATCATTCAGTATCCCCTTGTTCTGTTTAAATAATGAATTTGTGGTCTATCCACAGGTTGTATTGAGCACAATTAAGTGCTCTGGAATGCTCATTCTTCACAATATTATCCATAGTTTTCTATGGTCCACACAACTGAATGCTTCCACATAGTCAATAAAGCACAAAATAGACATTCTGATATTCTCTTCTTTTAGCCAAGAGCCTTCTGATTTCAGCAATAATATCCCTCATTCCATGCTGTCTTCTGGGACAAGCTTGGATTTCTGAAAGCTTCCTGTTGTTGCACAATTGCAATTATTTTTTTAATTATCTTCAGCAAAATTTTACTTGCATGTGATTTTAATGATATTTCCATATTCCATTGGGTCACCTTTTTTGGGAATGGGCACAAATATGGATCCAATTGATTGGCTAGTTGGCCGTTTTCTAAATTTCTTGGCATAGAGAAGTGAGTACCTCCAGTGTTGCATGAGTTTGTTGAAACATTTCCATTGGTATTTTGTCAATTCCTGTGGTCTTGTTTTATTTTTACCAGTGTTTTCGGTGCAGTTTTGACTTCTTCCTTCAATATCATCAGCTCTAAATCATATGATACCTCTTGAAATGATTGAGCATTGACCAATTATTTTTGGAACAGTGGCTCTGCATATTCATTCCACTTTCTTTTGATGCTTCAAAATATTTTATTTGCCAATACAATCCTTCAATATTCCAACTTGAGATTTGAATTTTCTCTTTATTTCTCTCAGTCTGAGAAATGTTCAGCATGTTCTTCCCTATGACCTGGGTGATAGAAAAGATGCTGGAGATTGCATGATAGGATTTCACAAGACCAATGACTTATTCATTGCAAATATATTTTTTCAACACTTCACCAGAAGGAATATACTGGACTAAGATTGATTACAGTTTTGGGAAGAGACAATGAAGAAATTCAATATCGTCAGTCAAAGCAAAGCCAAGGGGAGATTATGGAACAAACCATCAATTGCTCATATGCAAATTTGT
>NW_006408532.1:20646779-20648417 GCF_000296735.1 Chrysochloris asiatica | reverse complement strand
CTTTTTAAATCTTTGCTATTATTGCTGGTGTGAAATGACATCTCATTGCTGTTTTTATTTGCATCTCTCTAATGGCTCGTGATTGTGAACATTTTTTCATATGTTTGTTGGCTGCCCAGATCTCCTCCTTGATGAAATGTCTATTCATGTCCTGTATCCATTTTTTAATTGGGTTATTTGTCCTTATCTTGTAGAGGTGTTGTACCTTCCTATATATTTTGGAAATTAGTCCCTTGTCTGATGTGCCGTTGCAAAAGAGTTTTTCCCCATTCTGTGCGCTCTCTTTTTATTCTTTTGGTGAAGTCTTTTGATGCACACAAGTTTTTAATTTTTAGTATGTCCCATTGATCTATTTTGTCTGTTTTTTGGGGGCAAGTTTCAAAATGTTTGTTAGTCTGTGTATGCCCTGTATTAGAGCTCTCACATTTTCCCCTATTTTTTCATTGATGACCTTTGTAATTCTGGGGTTCGCATTTAGGTCTTTAATCCATGCCGAGTTGTTTTTCATATAAGGCATGAGGTAAAGGCCTTGTTTCAGTCTTTTACATATCACTTTCCAGTTCTGCCAGCACCATCTGTTGAAGAGACCGTCTCCTCCCCATGCAATATACTTAGGTACTTTTTCAAAAATCAGTTGGCTGTATGTGGATGGGGTAATTTCTGAATTCTCAGTTTTGTTCCATTGATCAATGTATCTTTCATTATACCAGTACTAGGCTGTTTTGACTACTGTAGCCATGTACTAAAATTTGAAATCAGGGAGTGAGAGGCTTCCCACCCTGCTCTTCTTCTTAAGCAGTTTTTTCCTTATCCTTGGTCTCTTCCCTTTTCATATAAAGTTTGTAATTGTTTTTTCCACCTCTTTGAAGAATGTCATTGGAATCTGGATTGGGATTACATTATATATGTAAATTGCTTTGGACAGTATTGACATTTTCACAATGTTAATTCTTCCTATTCAGGAGCATGGTATAGTCTTCCATTTTTGTAGGTCTCTTTTGGTTTCTTGTAGCAGCATTCTTTGTATAGGTCCTTTGTTTCTCTAGTTACATGTATTCCTAGATATTTCATCCTTTGGATGTCTATTGTAAATGGTATTGTTTTTCTAATGTCATTTTCAGCACTGTTGTTGTTGGTATTGAAGAATCCAACTGATTTTTGGATGTTGATCTTATACCCTGCCACTTTGCTGAATCTTCCAATGAGGTCTAGTAGCTTTTTTTGCTGAATATTTGGGGTTTTCTATATATAGGATCATATCATCTGCAAATAGAGCGAGTTTTACTTCCTCTTTGCCAATTCGGATGCCCTTGATTTCTCTATCTTGCTGTGGCTAAGACTTCCAAAACAATATTGAATAGGAGTGGTGACAAAGGGCATCCTTGTCTTGTTCCTGTTCAAGAGGGAAGGCTTTCAGCTTCACTCCATTAAGAATAATGTAGACTGTTGGTTTTGTATATATGCTCTTTATTATGTTGAGGAATTTCCCTTCAATTCCTACTTTGTTGAGTATTTTTTATCAGGAATGGATGTTGGATTTTGTCAAATGCCTTTTCTACATCAATTGATAAGATCATATGGGTCTTTTCTTTTTTGTTATTTATATGATAAATTACATTGATTGTTTTTCTAATGTTG
>NW_006408532.1:20642141-20643288 GCF_000296735.1 Chrysochloris asiatica | reverse complement strand
AAAACGTTAAAATAACTAAATCAAGTGACAGATTGTACTAGGCAAATCTGCTGCACGAGACCTCTTTAGAGTGTTCAAGTGCAAAAAAGTCAGTTTTAGGACTAACATGGGACAGACAAATGCCATGGTATTTCAATAGTCTCAATGCATGTGAAAGTTGGACAATGAGTAAGGAAGACCTTAGAAGAATCAATGCATTTTAGTTATGGTGTTGAAACAAAGTTCTGCCATCTTCTGCAGATAACTACTCTCCTTGTGAGAAACAGCTTTTGGCTTGTTTCTGGACCCTAACTATGAACCACTAAGTCACCATGTGACCTGAACTATCCATTATGAATTGGGTGTTGTCCTCATAACCAGTCATAAAGTTGGACATGCATCTCAGCACTCTGTTAGTAAATGGAAGTGGTATATACAAGACCATGCTTGAACAGGACCTGAAAACACACTTAAAATTAAGTGTGTTTTCAGGTCCTGCTTGACCATGGTCTCATATGTAAAAGTGACCCCAATACCCATGGTCTCCATTCCCGTCATATTACTTTGCATCTCCCAGTCTGCATCTATGACCTCATGGGGAGTTCCTTACGATCAGTTGACTGAGGTAGAGAAAACTCATGTTTGGTTTACAGATGGTTCTTAGCTATATGGAGACACCACCTGAAAGTGGACAGCACCAGCTCTGTAGCCCCTTTACAGGGTTTCCCTAAAGGAAAATCCTACCAATGGGAGGCCTACACTTTAGGAAATAAATAGGATGCTTTGCCTCACTTTGTTCAACTTTTTAATGTATACTTTTGGATTTTCGAAGGACAAGAGTGCTAGGGTTTGGGTCTAACATGGTGTATCTTTATTCTTTAGAGAGGTTTCAGCTGTGGAATTGTTCTCCTTAGGTGCTGTTGAGTTAGTTTACAACAGGGTGAAACAGTGCCTGGTTCTGAGTCATATTTACAATCATTATTAAGCGTGAGTCCGTTGCTGTTGTCACTGCGACAATCCATACCATTGGGGATTCTTCCTCTTTTTTGCTGACCCTTGACTTTACCTGGCATGACGTCCTTCTCCATGAACTGGCACCTCCTAATAATGTACCCAAAGTATGAGAGACAAAGTCTCACTATCCTGGCTTCTAAGGAGCATTTTTGCT
>NW_006408532.1:20633339-20642041 GCF_000296735.1 Chrysochloris asiatica | reverse complement strand
AAGATGCTTTGTAGTATTTTGATGTTTGTAAATTTATGGAGGCTTGCTTTGTGACCTAACACATGGTCAATTCTGGAGAATGTTCCGTGCACTGGAAAAGAATGTATATTGTGCTGTTTTGGGCTGAATGTTATGTATATGTCTATGAGGTTAAGTTGGTTGATTCTGTGCTGTTTAGCTCTTCTGTAGCTTTTACGAGTTTCTTTCTGATTGTTCTATCCCTTTTTGAAAGTGGTGTATTATAACCCCACACTATAATTGTAGATTTATCTATTTCTTTCTCCAATTAGTAGGGTTTGCTTTATATAACTTGGTGCTCTTTAATTTGGCGCATAGATGTTAATTATGGTTATGTCATCTTGCTCAACTGACCCTTTAATCATGAGATAGTGTCTTTCCTTATCTCTTTTGGTGTTTTTTGCCTTAAAGTTTATTTTATCAGAGATTAGTATTGCCACTCCTGCTTGTTTTTTATTGCTATTAGCTTGGTATATTTTTTTCCATCCTTTAACTTTCAGTCGTTTTTGTCTTTGTGTGTAAGGTGTGCCTTTTGCAGGCAGCATATTGAAGGGTCTTATTTTCCTATCCATTCAGCCATGCTCTGTCTCTTTACTGGTGCATTTAATCCATTGACATTCCTGGTGTGGCACTGTGGGTTAATGCGCCAGACTGCAAAGCTGTTTGAACTGCAAGGTCGGTGGTTCAAGCTTACCAGTTGCTCCTGGGAAACGTATACATGGATGCTATGGGTTCGGAATCAACTGGACAGCATTTAACAACAGTGGATTAATTGCTGTCATTACGTTAATTTTTTGTGGTGCTGTTTGTTCCTTTGTTCTGCATGCCTTCTTGTGTTGCTTTCATGTTTTTTGTGCTATTTCTTGTCAGTTTCTTCTTTGTTTTAATGTTTCCTTGTTCTGTTTGAAAGTTCATTTTCATGGTAAATTGTGAAGTATTAATTTTCTTTGGGGTTACCCTATAGTCTGTTAAGTTTTCCCTGCATTTAAGGCAATCTATTATATCTTGCCATCTACTCAACCTCCACACCACCTGGGTCTATGTTCCTACATTTTTCCTTTCTTTAATATTGTTAATATTTTGATCTTTGGTTAGCCTCACAGGTCCTCTGAATTTACTGCTGTAATTTTGTTCCATTCTGAATTCTGCTATCCATCGACCGAGTTCCAGGTGGTGTTGCCACGTCGGTCAATCTCTGGTTGTTTTCTGTTCTTGCTGGTTTTCATTCGAAAGAACTCCCTTTAGGATGTTTTGAAGCACTGGATTGGCGTTAACAAAATATCTTAGCTTCTGTTTATCCTGGAATGTTGTGATTGCACCATCATATTTGATTGACAGTTTTTCTGGATAGACAATTCTTGGTTGGCAGTTTTTTTTCTTTAAGGGTTTTATATATGTCTCCCCATTGCTTTCTTGCCTGCATGGTTTCTGCTGAGAAGTCAGAGCTTAATCTGATTTTCTTGCCTGTGTAGGTTAAACTTCTCTTTTCCCTGGCTGCTTTTAGGATTCTCTCCTTGTCTTTGGCTTTAGAGAGCTTGACTATGATATGTCTTGGTAATTTTCTTTTGGGGGTCTATCCTTCCTGGGGTTCTTTCAGCTTCTTGAATATTTATCTTCTCATCCTTCAAGATGTTAGGAAAATTTTCTTCCAGTAGCTCTTCAACTATCTCTTTTGTGGACTTCCCTGATTTTTCCTGCTCCTGAATGCTAGTAATTCTTAAGTTATTCCTCTTTATGTTATCCAGCATGAATCTTAGACTCTCTTCAGATTTTTAAATAATTTTTACTGCTTATTCTCCTATCTTAGCAGTATTGAGAGATTTGTCTTCCAGCTCGCTGGTTCTGGCTTCCATCTCTTCCATTCTGCTCCTTTGCCCTTCCAGTGTATTGTCCATTTCTGATATTTTATTATTAATCATCTGGACTTCCTTTTGCAGGTTTTGGATTGTTTCCAATGTTGTATTTATCTTGTTTGATTGTTCCTGTAGCACTTTCCTGACTTCTTCCTTATTTTTCCTCCACCCCTTTGTGGAGCATTTGAATTTGTTTCCATATGATTTTTCTGAATTCCTTCTCAGGCAGATCCAGAGCCTGCTCTTCTACTGGAAAGTCTGTGTCTGCTTCTAATTCATTTGTCTCAGTTACTTTTTTCTCTTTTTGGACATATTTTGATATCTTTAATTGTGTTTCCTTGGACATTTTCAACAGTTACATGAGTTTTTAATGCTTAAATGGATGTATGTTGCTTTTTGTTAAGCTTGCTGAGCATCTCCTGGTGGATATGATCTGGAGATAGGCTACCCTTTTCATGTGTAATGCCTAGCAGCTGGTTTTAGCTCTTGTCCAGATGGTGGAATACTATAGTGTATGCTTGTAGCTTGGCTATATGGGCACAGTTGCTGTCTCTTCTTGGGTAAGGTAGGGGGAAAAAGCTCCCACCCCTGGGAGAAGAGTGAGGCCAAAAGGACCAAAGACAGAAACAATATAAAAGCAGAGACTGACGTCACCAATCAGAAACAAAAATAAAATTGTGATTGACACTGTCCACTGGCCTTTGCTGTTCAAAAGATCCCAGCTAGGTAAACTATAGATTGGGTTGCCAGGGTCAAAACATCATAAGAAGCAGCCTGCAGGCTTCCTCTCTGTGCCATTGGAAAACTGTGGGTGCAATGCTGGACCCTTTTGGGGGTGTGCTCCTGAAGTTATCTGGGCTGTGCAGTGAGGGTGCAATTGGGGTGAAGAGGAGAGATTGTGAAAAATGAAAAGTGAAAGATGAAAAATCGGTCACACGTCTCCTTTCAGGGGCACTGCTCCATGGCTTCTAGAGCTGGGTCGCTCCCTCCGCTTGAGGCTGTCAATCTTTATGGAAGCAGAAAGCGTTGCCTTTCTCCTGTGGAGTGGCTGGTAGTTTCAAACTGCTGATCTTGAGGTTAGCAGCCCGACTCATAACCAGTATGCTACTGGAGCTCCTTAGAGGTTAGGGTTTACAGCATATATTTTTGAGGGGACATAATTCAACCCATAATGCCCTACAAGCCTGGTCTAAACTCCTGAAGGTTTCTGTTTTCTCATTCTCTGTTGTGCCCTCCTTATAAAGTCTTGCAAAGCTAGTGTTTGCCTTGAAAGCAAGAAAGTATCTATTAGCCATGCTTGTCCTTGCTAGTATACATATTGTCATCCATCATCTCTGTCCTTTTTTTTACTCAAATGCCAGCAATTCCAGCACTGGGCTGTGCTGAGGATTCTCCTCTATTTTGTCATAAAGAATAAAAATGTGTAAACATTTTGTGCTTTAAAATGAGTTGAGTGCTTTACATGTATTATTCTTAGGTCGGTTTTGTATTTCAAATGAAAATGCCTTTGAGTTATATATAACGTGCTTTATTTTCTTAAGACTGCTTTTCTACAGCAAAAGTTTATATCAAATACTCATTGTCTCCTATTTTCTCCAGAACCAACAATCTATAAATCCCTAGGAGTAAATATCACACTTACCACCCATCCGTCAGTTTGCCAGACTGTGCACACTTGGCTGTTGTTATGATGCAGCAAGTCATGCTAAAGGCATTTATCAGCAAGGTCACCCACAGTGAACAGGTTTTAGAGAAGCTTCCAAACCAAGAGAGACTGGAAAGAAAGGCCTGGTGATATTTACTTTCAAAAGTGAGCCAATGAAAACTCTATGGATCACAGCTAAAATATTGTTCAGCGTAGTGCTGAAAGATGAGTGCTCAAAATACCCCTTGGCTGTAACAATGAACTCAAGAATACTGGTGGTGGTGGAGATGGTGTTCCAGGCAACATTTTGTTCTGTTGTATATGGGCTTGCTATGTGTTCTTGCCAACTTGACAGTAACTAGTTACTAAAAAGTTCTAACATACTGATATGGAATAAGGGTTTTTCAATTGTGGTGGTCTGAAAATATGGCTGTAAATTCACTGATAGTCCTACCATCAAGAGCTTAGATCAAATTTCCAATCCTTGAATGTGGGTGGACTTGTGACAATGCTGATAAGCAAAATATAGTAAAAGTGGCACCGAGACCTTAGAGGCTAGATCATAAAGGCGCATGCAGCATCACTCTTATTTGCTGGAACACTTGATCTTGGGATCCTTAGTCACCAGGCTCCAAGTCAGATCTGCCCGAGGAAATCAAGCCATATGAAAATGCCATATGTGGGCACTCTAATTGACAGGCCCAGCTGGGTCCAATCTTTGAGTGAATCCAGTCCAGGTGCTAAATACGTGAGGCTTCTAAATAACTCCAGCTTCCAGTCATTTGAGTATTCCCAGCTGAGGTACCAGGCATCTTTGAACAAAGATAAGCCTACTCTCTGGATCCTGCCCAAATTTCTGACCTGCAGAATTCATTTTACCTACAATGTTTTGTGGGGCTGTTTTTGATAGTCCAGTAACTTCAAGTAACAGATGTTATTAAGTTATTTAGTTTCGAATTTTTAGTTTCCTCATTGGTAAAAAGAGAAGACTGAGAATGACTTTGGTGTTGGCATTTTTTTTTTTTTTTAATTTAATGAGAGAATGCATGTAAAATGCTTGAGTCATATGGGCTCAACAAATGCTAGTTATTAATATTATTATAGATAATAATAATGTGCGTTTTTCTGCTTTTAGTGGGACCAATAGGAGCTTTTAAGCAAATATCTCAAAATATTGCTAATTTAGTCAGAATCATGTTGTGAAAATGCATCATTATAATTTTAACTATGACAGTAGAATAAACCTTGAATCAGGAAGGACCCTCGTTTTGAAATTTGGTTCCATTTTGAGACTCTTAGAATGGACAATGTTGATGAAACAATTAGGCAAGTAGAGGAGCATCTTTTGCTGACGTGACCTATTTTTTCAGAAGCAAAGGAATACTCTTCAGTTCTTGGTATTTTGATAGGGCCAGTTTCTAATGAAATCGACAGTTTTCACCAAGTCCTGTAGCCATGCTCTCTTTGTAACTCAGAGACCATTGCACTGACTTCTACCCAGGATACCTTGAAACTTGTTGATGGAAAACCTTTGTAGTTACTCGTCACCCTTGAGGTATATGCAGGGATGTACTGTAGTAATTATGGATCTTCTTTTGGCTTCAGATGCTGATGTATAGTAGGAAGGACAGTTCTTATTTTATTTTAAGGAGTTTAACTTACCTTTTCTTGGCATTACTTTGCAGTTATACAGCTCAAAGGATGATTTAATTGATCATTTGAAGTTTTCTCCATCAAGGCATCTATAAATCTCTATTAGGCTAACTTAAGCACAAATGCTTTAAATAAAGATTTATGTTCAATTCTAACTCACCAGCTAGAAAATGTCTTCTCCTTTAGATAGGCAAGAATCAGCATTAGAATACTATATATGATTTTAGACACATATCAGGAAATTCTCAGAGAAGTTTAAAACATACTCGTCTTTAGGCAAAACCTTGACCATTTTATACATGTGACATAGTGGAATAAACTTAATATATACATTTTGGAGAACCAGTCAACAAAACTATTACCAGCAGTTTGAAATTCTAACTATGCTTTAACCCTCTAAGAAGGAGCTCTGGCAGCGTAATGCTTACGAGTTGGACTGCAATTCAGTTACCAGCTGTTCCGCGGGAGAAAGATGAGGCTTTCGGCTCTTGTAAAGATTTACAGCCTCGGAAACCCTTTACAGGTTCACTGTGAGTAGGAACTGAGGTCACAGCACCGTAACCATCACCACGAGCAAAGCTCAAAAAGCAATATAATCCCTACTTTTTTCGAACACTGGATGATAAGGATAATTGATAAGATTTTCATTAAAATCATTACATGCACGCAGCTCAATTCTTACTAGATTCAATTTAATTCCTGTCACCTCTGAATCTTTAAACCTTTAGAAATACTTTGTTGCTGTTGTAAAGTGCCTTCAAGTCAGATCTGACTCATAGGTAGTCTATATAGGATTTCCTGGGAGCAGCTGGAGTCCTGGTATGGCACGGTAGGATAGGAACAGGACCGCAAAATGGTTTGAACTGAAAGGTTGGCGTTTTAAACGCATCAGTTGGGCCTTGGAAACCCTATGTAGGGTCGCTATGTGTTAGAACCTACTCGACAGCACTTAACTACAAAACAAGTATTTCTACGAAATCCTGGTGTGGCGCTATAGGATAACCATTGGACTGCTAACTGCAGGGACTGTGCTTCAAACCCACCAGCTGCTCTTGTCGTTGTGGTTTCCAAGGGTCGGCTGGTGAGCTTGAACTATCAACATTGCGGTTCAAACTGATTTTGCAATCTAACGCATTAACCTGAAGCATCACACCAACACTTAATTATACATTTGTCTTGAAAAACTATTAGACAACAAACCAAATATCCAGTGCTGTTGAAATGATTTTGACTCACATGTTTCAGAGGTCAATTGTGCTCTATAGAGTGTTTAATGTTATAATCTTTTTTAAAAAAATGTTTTACTGTGAATTAGGTGTTAGTTTACATGGGAGAACATTAGTTTTACATTCACCTTATCATATATCGTTTCATTGCTATGGTTACAATCCCCTCCATGCATCATCAACCAACCAAAGGGTATACACTACAAGCCTGCCCCCCTCTCTGTGTCTAAAGTCCCCAGCTGCTCCATGTCTCCACATCATTGTTTCTGCCTCCATCTCAGGCATCATTGCTTCTTTGGGTAGGGTCCTGTTCTCCGCTCTTCTCCCTTGAATGCTGTAATCTTTAAAAAACAAACAAACAAACAAAACAGTCTGCCATGCTTTTCTTCTGTCATGCATTTCAGTCTAGTTGGATTTGAACCAACAACCTTTTGGTTAGTAGCTAAGCACTTAGCCATTTGCACTACCCAGAGACTTGAGGAGAATATTAAAAAGTCAAACCAAAAAACACTGTTGCTATGAAGTCGCCATTCTGACTCACTGCAACACTATATAGAGGCAACAAGAGCCAAGATACCTCAGTTCTAGGTCTTATTCAGTATATAAATCAATCTCCGGGACCGTAGGTAGGTCAGTCACACTTTCAAGCTATCTCCTAGCTCATTTAAGCCCTATTAAGAATCTAACATTTTATTCTCCTATTGTTGTTGTAAAGTGCTGTGGAGTTTGTTCCGACCCATAGTGACCCTGGGTTGAAGAATGACTGGTGAGTTTGAATTTCCGACCTGGCAATTCAAACTCACCTTTTGGTTCAGTGCTTATCTTACAGTGCCACACCAGGATGACAATAGCGCTACAAAGTCTCACAAAAAGATAGGCAAAATGTTTTTTTATTTGTGTATATGCATACACGTATACAAGCAGCTCTGGTAGCTAGTGGTTACGAATCAGGCTGTGAACCAGCGGTCAGCAGATTGAAACTACCAGCTGTTCCATGGGAGAAAGATGAGGCTTTCTGCTCCTGTAAAGATTTACAGCCTTGGAAACCCTGTACAGGGTCACCATGAGTCGGCACCGACTCCACGGCAAATAACCACCAACCACTACCATACACCTACACACAACCTTCCTTAAGTTGTCTTATTTCACCTCATGTTAATAGTTAGCTCTTTCAACTTACCCCATTTTTAACAATAGTACACATGCAGTGCTTATTTGCTTAATTATTTATATAGCATGCTCAGAGGGCACATTTTGATGAATCCATTGTGTATGCAGAATGGACAGCATGAATATATTATGGATCCTATCCCTCACAGTTATAATTTCTGATGCATATCTGCATTACTTTGGCAGGGCATCAAGTAATAGCCAAATGTATCAAAATAAGAAAAAGACATTGATATGAAAAAAAAGTAAGTGATCATTTGCATTGCAGTTTAATGTGGATATTAATTTCACAGTAACAAAGGAGTTGTGGCAATTGTCTTTTATCATAATATCTAGGTAAAATCCAGAGGAAAGCCACCAGAAAGGGAAAAGGACTGAGAATCATTGTCATAGGCAGAAAGGTTCAAATAATTGCAATGTTTAGTTTGGATTGGAGAAGTAAATTGGTTAAGAACAAAACAAAAACCTATTGCCATGGAGTTAATTCTGACTCCTAGCAGCCCTGTATAGGGTTTCTGAGGCTGTAACTCTTTATGGGAACAGAAAAACTTATTGTTCTCCCTAGGAATGGCTGGTGGGTTTGAACTGCTAACCTTGCAGTTAGTAGTCCAGTGCTTATCCTACATTGCTACCAGGTAGTTGTTGTTGTGTTGTTAAGTGCTGTCGAGTTGATTCCAACCCATAGTTCAGTGGCTGGTGAGCTTGAACTGCCAACCTTGAGGTTCAAACTGACTTTGCAGTACAGTGCATTAACTAACCCACAGTGCCACACCATGACTCCACCAGGTTAGTTGGGGGGAAATGAGCAGTATATGTTTCATCATAAGTTTTCCAGATCTTCTCATTCTTCCAAAATTGGAAATCAGGATTTTTATGTTGTTGTTAAGTGCCATAGTTGATTCTGACTCATGGGGTTTCTGGTGGATTTGAACCTCCAACCTTGCTGTTCAAACTAACACTGCTGTCGAGTGCTTATCCTACTGCGCCACACCAGGACCCCATGTACATGTTGATTTAATTTTTGTAGACACTCTGTACACAAAACAAGATTCATCTTATGTGAGCACAGCATGAACCATCTCTGACATGTAGGCCATGTCACCTATAAATCATTCCCAGATCTGGGTCTGATTGGAA
>NW_006408532.1:20617755-20627389 GCF_000296735.1 Chrysochloris asiatica | reverse complement strand
CCAGAGTCCAGCTTGAATCTCTAATATTTTCCTGTCAATTTACTGTTGTAGCCATTTTTGATCTATCGTTAGCAAAATTTAACTTGCATTTACCTGTCTTTGGAATGGGCACAAATCGGAATCTCTTCCAATTAGTTGTCCAGATAGCTGTCTTCCAAATATCTTGGAATAATGTTGTGTCTCAATTTACCCAGATGACCACTCAAGACTCTCAGGATCGATAAGGAAGGCTTTATGAGCTGGCCAGTGACTACAGCCTCCCTAAAAGTGGAAAAGACTGCAGCCCCGACCCAATTTTTCAAAGACTATACATAGGCAGCCTGACATTATCTTGTACAGACCAAGGGTAGGGTATGAGCTGTTAGGGTGGGGGCTAGGGTACATCTGCTAGGACAGTTACTTCTCAAGATTAACTTTGGATGGCTGTTCTCAAGGTTAGCCTTGGCCACTGGCCACAGCATCCCGTGAGTCAGGTGGACCCACTCAGATGTGAGGAATTTGCATAAGCAGTGTTACAGAAGCCAAGTTTAGCCAGAGTTAAGGGGAGAAGAGGGTTTCTGCATGCAGGGCAGTTGTTGATGCTAAAGATTTTCCCCACTTCAGCCTGATCCTTTCTTAAAAATTAGTTACTATAGGGCAGTTGGGCCTTACAATATATGAATGAGTGCCTCCAGTGCTGCATCTCTCTGTAGAAAGATTTCAATTTGTATTTCATCAGTTCCCAGAGCCTTGTTCTTTGCCAATGCCTCTGTGCACCTTCGCCTTCTACCTTCAGAACCACTGGCTTTTGATAATATACTACCTCTTGAAATGGTAAAAAATCATTTATTTCTTTTGGTATAATGACTCTGTGTATTACTTTCATCTTCTTTTGATGCTTTCTGCATCATTCACTATTTTGCCAACATAATCCTTCTATATTGCAAGTTAAATCTTGAATTTGTCTTCAGTTTTTTCAGTTTGAGAAATGTTCAGTGTGTTATTACATTTTGGCTTTCTAACTCCAGGACTTTGCACATTTTTATTAAAATACTTGACATTGTCTTCTTGAGCTACCCTTTGAAATTTTCTGTTCAGTTCTTTTACTTCCTCATTTCTTTCATTCCCTTTAGCATCTCTACACATGAAAGCAAGTTTCAAAGTCTCTTTTAAGACACATTTTTGTCTTTTCTCTCTTTCCTGTCTTTTTAATGGTCTTTTGCTTTCTTCCTGCATAATGTTCCTGATGTCATCCTATAACGCTTTTTGTCTTCGGTCATTAGTGTTATCTGCTAATTATGTCAATACTGTGATCCAGTCTACAATGAGAACTATAGAATATTGCTAAACAAAACACTAATGTTCAGATTTCTCTCATCTCAAGAAGAGAAAGGGGAAGAGGATCTGGATGAGATAGAATTCACATGGTTTCCATGGGAGCCATCATGTTAATATAGAATGACATCTTCTCTTAAATATCCTTGAACGATCTTGAGAGAAGCACCTGATCCACTCAGTGCCAATCTTACTGTTGTATGAGGGAAGGCTCAGGACTGATTCCACAAAATCACATGGCATTTATTCATCAAATACATATGATAATATACATAGATAGACAATAGAAAAATCCATAAAATGAAAATTCTTAGAAATATAAGGAGAAATTGATAATTTTAAAAAATTATGGTTTGTATTCCAAGCTATTACTTGTAACCTCTCTAATAGGAGGCTTTGTTTGAGTGGGGGGGAAATATGGGAAACAAAACTTAAAATCATAGAAAAAATCAAGCTCACTGTTGAATAAAGATAGGTATAACCCCTATCACTCTGGCCCTTAATCACCTTTCAAGCCTGAAACTGAACTCACCCTGTAACTTAACTTTCAAACAAACAGAAGACAGGTCTATAACATGAACAAAAATAATTAGGAGGTAAGCACTTCTCATAATAATCAACCAACCATACAAGATCAAGTGGGCAGCATCTGCCAAAGACAAAGTTTAGAAGACAGGAAAGGACAGGAATGAAGGGTACATGGACAACAGAAACACAGGGATGAAATGGAATGAGTATTACATTGTGGAGATTGGAATCAATGGCATGAAACAAAATGTGAGTGAATTGTTGAATGGAAAATGGATTGTTTTCTGTAAATTTTCACCCAAATCACTATAAAAAGTTTTTTAAAAAAAGAGAAAAAGAATTAAATAAATTATATTAAATATAAAAAAGAATTTTCAGATGACACAAGCTAGTTAATACATCTGAAGGGTTGTTAAAGAAAGAAAATATTTGATATTCAATGATTAATATTGATATTGAAGAGTCCACAACTTCCCTTGATAAATTCCAATTGGCATCATCTTCTTTAAGCAAAAAGATCTATTTGTTGAAACCTTAAACCAAAATTATCCCCTGAAGTTTTCTTAAAATGAAACAATCGTTTAGCTTAACTAATTAAAAAAAAAGAAGTCTGCCTTCAGCCTATGTTCTTTCTTTGTTTCTTTTTTTAAATTAATCCTCAAAGATATTTTATTTCTTTATTTGACTACAATATACTTAGATTTTCAATTTTAAGTTTCTTATACAATAACTCTAACCTTTCTACCCACCTACCCCCCCTTTTTTTTTAACAAAAATAAGAGTTAATTGTTTATGACTTATCCCTAAATGTTTTGAAAATAAAACAACCCCCCCCCCAAAAGTAAGTTCTGAATCTTGTGAATTTCATACCTTGAATTAATTTATAGTTAAAAATTTAAAAACAAAATGAAATAAAATTAAAAGAACATAAAGGAATGAACTAAGTCTTTCAGTAAATCAAATCAAGAACATATTTAACAATGCACAAATATGGGAACACCCAGATTTCAATACAATTCAGATTTAAACAAGATAAATTTCTCTTTAAGTAATCCTTTCTCTAATTTGCTTCTGATTTTTTTATTTACATGTTTCACTACCACAGTTTGAATAGGACCAAACCAAAGCCTAGTTGAATGATGAATACTTATCCATTTGACACAAATATTGCCCTGCTTAGAAAGTCATTGGCATAACTGTATTTTACATGTCACCTTTAAGTAGAACTTTCTGGGGGATAGTCTATACAAAAGAACCAAGGGCACAAAGCCGAAATCCAAAGGAAATCAAGTCTTGGCTTTTTAAAAAATTGAGATAAAAAGAATCAGAAATGAGCAGTGTAGTTTTAAAACAGCATAAGCTAAAAATACTATTTTATATTTTTATTTACTATTTCAGATACATATTACTGATAAAATAAGAGTCACACTTTTGTAAATATTAACACTTAGCACGTAAAATTGGTAATAATGAATTGCCTCCTGCTTGTCTCTCTATATAAATAGTAAATAAACCAATTATTTTCATCCTATTGTGTAAAATCAAATGTTCAAAACAATTTGCTTCAGATTTGGTTATAATGATGGCTAAAAGGTTTGGTTTTTAAAAAGTCATTTAAACAAAGGCAAATACATTTTAATACTTTTTGAGAATAACAGAAATATGAAAGAAAAAGATTAAATTCTTGTATTTTTATGACTAGAAATTTCAAAGACAATAAAGAGTTTTCATTTTAAACCCATATAAGAATTATGTATACAGAAAATAAAAATAAGAACTTTCTCTTATGCAGGCAAATTGTGTTTCTACTGGAAACACAACATATTTCAACATATTTTGAAATTATGTTCTAAAGAGACACCAGGAAGAAGAAAATTCTATAAAACTATCCCAGGTGCTTTCAAATAATTTCTTTTAGTACAAGGACTTCTAAGTGAGTATACTAATGCCATGATAAAGTGTTCTTTGGTAGGTAGGTTGGTATCTTTCCTCAGTCTTCTTTTGTTGGCAGACTCTATGAAGTTACTAGATAAGTCTCAGGGGAAGGGCACTCAGGAATGGAGAGGCATGCATCTCCTCTGAAAGCAGTTGTGTCTCTGCAACTTCCTCTTCCTAGCTACATTAGCTGGTCTCTGTCCATTGAAAAGGAGAAGACTTACCAGAAAATGAAAAATGCAAAAATGAATCGTTGAACTCTCATTTTTCTGCCACACTGCCATGGAGCAGTAGGTCTCAAAGTCAAGCATATGTTTTTTTACGAATAGTTTATATGGGATCAAACTGACCACAGCAACTCAAAAGATATGCTAGCAACCTTGTGGAGCAGTTAGTGTTAATGGAAGAACAACTCAGTAAAGGAGGATGAGAAAGGTTCCACAACTCAAAGAATGTAACTAGTATCACCAAGTTGTACACATATGTTGTTGATAACTGTGGTTGAGTCGGTTCCTACTCATAGCGACCCTGAATAGGGTTTCCGAGCAGCAGCTGGTGAGTTTGAACCACCAACCTTGCTGCTCAAATGGACCTTGAGATTGAGTGCTTATCCTACAGTGCCAGAAATGGATTAATTGAAGCAAGTTTTATTGTGTATTTTCTCAAAAACAACAACCACAACAAAATTATGGTGAGTAATTTCACAATCTGGGGAGTGCAATGGCTAGATACCATAAGCACTGGACTGTGAACCACAAGGTCCATGACTCCAGCCCACCAATCACTTCACCTCAGAAACCTGATGAGGTTTGCTGCTTTTGCAGGGTCACTATGAGTCAGAGCTGACCTGGAGACATTAGAAACAAGTAACACAACAAATTTCACTATCTAAGTCTCAAAGTTTGCCAAGTCAACAAATAATGCAAAAGAAGAGAAGGAAGGGATTGAGTAAAAGAATCATAAAGATTTATCTTATATTAAAAAACACACACACAATAAAAAGATTTTGTTTAGGTGAATTTATTAAGAACTGTTTTAAAGTAACTAGACAAGCTCTTTCTGGTAAAATCAAGGAAGGTTATTTTTCTAGACCGTTAAGTAGTGATTGGCTGATGGGTATGTTTTCAACTTCTTCACCCTCTCAGAAAATGGAGAACATTTATAGATAGTTACATTTACTTCTTCAGGGCTTACTAAATCAACTTTCTAGATATTTTTGACTTGAGTACCATGCCATTTCCTACATTCAATGTGTAACCACACCCTGCCATTTCTCTAAGAACTGTTCACTCCAGTCTTCCTGTTGCTAAGCTCTCAGTGTTTGTCACATGGACTTCTCCATTAATTTCCAAATATACCTCTGCTCTTGCTATGCTCTCTTCAAATACAGTCTGAACATGGCCACCAGAGGGCTCTTTTAAGGACACAAGTATGACCCAATGGATAAAAATCCAACATTCCAGTATCACTTTAAGATTTGACCATATCAAATTATTTAGTGTTTTGGGAAAATGCTTTTATCTCAGGCATTTCTGCCTCTGTTCATTGTTGTTTGCTCTTCTTAAATAGTTCTATCCTCCTTATTACCCTAAACAAATTCCAGTCATTCATTACCCCCATTGCCCGTGAGTTGGTCCTAACTCATAGAGACCCTATAGGACAGGTTAGGACTACTCCATAGGGTTGCCGTGGCTTTCTGCTTCCACAAAGATGCGATCCTGCAAACATCAATCTTTATAGAAGCAGCCTACCTCAGTTTTTCCCATGGAGGAGGGGGTTGGTTTGAACAGTTGATCTTTTGGTTTTAAGTGAGTGACTGATTAATTCGAACTGCTGACCTTGAGGTTAGCAGCCCAACTGGTAATTCACTATCCTACCAGAGGTCCCTTCCCTGGTGTAGCTTAAACACCCTTGGGTGTTAGACTCTGAAATTATCATGTAGGTAAAAATCACAAATTACAATAGCCCTTGAAAATCCTTTATACTGCATTCGAGACAGACATACTAGTACTCCAGTGAATCCAACAGGCTTGCTCCCCCACCACACACCTGCTCCCACCTCCAGATGTTAGAGCAATTTGCATTTTTGTTGACTAAACATCAGTCCTGGTGTGGAACTGTGGGTTAATGCACTGGACTGCATTATTGTTGTTGTTGTTAAGTGCCGTCGAGTCGGTTCCAACCCATAGCGACCCTGTACAGGGTTTCCGAGGGTGTAAATCTTTACGGGAGTAGAAAGCTTCATCTTTCTCCCGCAGAGCAGCTGGTAGTTTCGAACCGCTGACCTTAAGGTTCGCAGCCCGATTCGTAACCACTACGCTACCAGTTGCAAGGTCGGCAGTTCAAGCTCACCAGCTGCTGCTAGGAAACCCTATACAGAGTCTCCATGAGTCAGAACCGACTCAACAGCACTTAACAACAACAACAATAATAAATTGACTTATGTTTAGTTTATATTTCATGTTATATATATACACACATATTTTTTTTAAATATCATTAAAACAACACTCATATTTGGTTCAGTGAAATACTTTACACTGAAGAGGCACATATAAGTGGAAACTAACTAAGGGAGCTGTTGACCACATTTTCTGTCACACACAGCCCACGGTATATACTCATTGAAGGGAGTAGGATGCAGAACTATCTGCACAGTTTAAATTATTCTCTGTCTTATTTTTGTGCCATGCTTGCATAGTTTAATTTATGTAGGCTAAATGCTTGCATTTTATTGTGCGTAACTTGATTCAACACTATTGATCCAAATGGACTGACACAGTGGCAGCATGAATGGGATCAAACGTAGCAATGATTGTGAGGTTGGCCCAGGATTGGGCAGTGTTTTTTTCTAGTGTGCATAGCACTGTGAGTCAGTAGAGCACTTAATCATATTGTGATGCAAATGTGCTTTACCTGAATGAATTCCTAGTCCATGACAGAGTAGAAAACTCCATGAGAACCCCAAATTAAAACCCCTTTTATCCAATTCAACTCATGGTGACACCACGTGTGTCAGAGTAGAGTTGTGCTTCATAGAAGGGTTTTCAGTGACCTTTTAGAATTAGGTCATTAGACTTTTCTTCTGAGATACCTCTGGGTGGACTGGAACCTTTGAGCTAGCAACTAAATGCTCCACTCAGTGACTTCTCCATGAGGGCAGGCCTGTACCATTCATTTCTGTTTCTTTCCTCATACTTATTAGGACTTCATCGGGTATTGAGTGACTGAATGAGGTCAGCTAATAGAAGGCAAAGAAGTAAGCATTGGCATGCCTGTCTGTTGTCTGTATCAACTTTTATTATGATGAGGAAGTTTAACTCTTTGGTTATTTGTGATCAGGTTACATATAGGAATAAAATTAGTTTACTTGAAGTTGTCGTTGTTAAGTGTCGTAGAGACAGTTTTGACTCATAGCGATCCTGCATTGGGTTTCTGAGAGCGGCTGGTGGGCTGGAACAGCTGACTCTGTGGTTAACAGTTTAGTGCTTATTCTACAACATTATGCCAGGACTTTTGATAGGCTTGTGTAAAATGATACAGGACGGTTAACATACCACATAAATGCTAAATAATAAAGTGACAAGCACAATATGTGAGGGGACTCATGGTAATGTAACTATGTCTGTAAAACATTGACTGTATTTTGTCTCTAGAATGTACAACAACAACAACCCACCAAATGGTGGCATCTGTGCTTATTTCTTCTCTGGCCCTCGATATTTGGAATCTTTTCAATGTTCAATTCTCAAAAATGAAATAAATATTTTTACTTTGGTACATCCTTATTTTAACACTGGAGTTGGTACCAGCCAAAATTGTGGGGTTACTTACATCATGTGATTCTCCTTCCACCATCTAATGTGTCTTTAAGTGAAAACTGATCAAAGGCAGCATCAAAAACAGTTTGAGAGAGGGAATGATTGGGAAGAGACATGGAAAATGCATCTTGAGGTCTAAGTGTAAGAAGCCTAGGAGGGATACTATTTATAGGCTAGCTGATATCCATCCTAGCTCATGATGAAATCATGTACGTTAGAGTAGAGCTATACTCTGTAAAGTTTTTGATGGCTGAGTTATCAAGTCTTTATTCTGAGCATCTCTGGGTGGTCTCAAACCTCCAATTTTAGGAATCCCTGGAAGTGCAAATGGTTAATGTACTTGATTGCTAACCAAAGATTAGGTGGTTCAAGGCTACCCAGAGGTAGCTCAAAAGAAAGACCTGGAAATCTGCTTTTTGAAATTAGGCATTGGAAACCCTATGGTGTCCAGATCTACTCTTAACATATCTGAGGTTGCCGTGAGTCAGAGTCCACCAGATAGTGACTGGTATTTCTGTTAGAAGTGGTGGGTCAGGGTTAGGACTAGAAGACGGGTTAGGAGGTATGTAGGTGTTCTGAGATCTTGGAGAAACAGGTGGCATCACTGTTTGTTTTTTTGTTTCTGGCTGCTGACAACCTGTATTAGGAACATTTAAGAACTGTAGATTCTATAGGAAAAACTTGGGGCATGATATAGGTCAGAAGAGAAATGGACACAGAATATGGAGATTAGAATGTTTCTTATTTATCACATTACATACCTGGGATGACTCTAATCATAAGACTCTTTCATTGCTGTTGTTAAGTGCCATCAAGTCAGTTTTCATAGCGACCCTGTATAGGGTTTCCAAGGAGCAGCTGGTGAGCATGAACCACCGACCTTGCTGTTCAAGCCGACTTTGCAGTCCAGCGCCATTAACCCACAGTGCCATACCGGGACTCTGATCATAAGACCCTACTAATTCAAAATAATTCCCAAGGTAAAAGGGAACATGGTTTGATATTATCAAATTCAAAGTTTTGAATAGGATTTAGATGTTGTTGTTGTTAGGTGCCATCGAGTTGTTTCCAATTCGTAGTGACCTTGTGTACAACAGAACGAAACACTGCTCAGTCCTGCACCATCCTCACAATTGTTGTGTTTGGCGCCAGTACTGCTGCCACTGTATCAATCCATCTCTTTGAGAATCTTCCTCTTTTTACACTGACTCCCTGCTTTGCCAAAGGAGCTCTGGTAGTGTAGTGGTTACGAATTGGGCTGCAAACCTCAAAGTCAGCAGTTCGAAACTACCAGCTGTTCCGCGGGAGAAAGATGAGGCTTTCTGCTCCCATAAAGATTTACAGCTTCGGAAACCCTGTACAGGGTCGCTATGAGTCAGAACCGACTCCACGGTACATAACTACCACCATCCTGCTTTGTCAAGCAACGTGTCCTTTTATAGGGACTGGCCTCTCTTGATAGCATGTCCAAAGTATATGAGAAAAAGTCTCATCATGCTAGTTTCTAGGGAGTATTTTGGCTGTACTTCTTCCAAGACAGATTTGTTTGTTCTTTTGGCAGTCCATGGTACTTTCAGTATTCTTCGCCAATACTGTAATTCAAATGCATCATTTTCCTTATTCATTGTTCAGATTTTGCATGCAAATGAGGCAATTCTAAATACTATATCTTAGGTCAGGTGCACCTTAATCCTCAAAGTGACATCTTTGTTCATGAACATTTTAAAGAAATCTTTTGCAGCAGATTGCCCCATGCAATATGTTGCTTGATTTCTTGACTGCTGCTTGCATGAGCATTAGACTGTAATGCAAGCAAAATGAAGTTTTTCACAACTTCAATCTTTTCTCCATTTATCTTGATGTTATTTATTGGTCCGTTGTAAGGATTTTTTATTTCTTTACATTGAGTTGCAATCCATACTGAAGGCTGTAGTCTTTGATCTTAGATTTAGCTAGAGATTAAAAATTAATAGAAAATGTAGTTGTCAAGATCCTAAAGGCAAAGAAACATTTAGAAAACAAACAAACCAAAAGTCA
>NW_006408532.1:20615912-20616449 GCF_000296735.1 Chrysochloris asiatica | reverse complement strand
CAAAATTCTACTAAATAATAAATCCCCATTAGGTATACATTATTAATTGCTAAAAGTCAATATACTTTCTCTACCCTTAAGAAGTTTACAACCAAATGATGGACTTAGGAAGAACTGTGCCCTGAATAAAGATTTTTTTTTAATGTAAGGTTTTGGAGTAGAGATATCTAAGAGTAAACTCAAGGGAAAGAAGAGTACTAGATTCCATTATTAACTTTGTAGTTTTACTGTTGGCTTTGCATGGCCTCAAGTAAGATAAATCAGATGCTCTAAGCATCAATTTTTCATTATGGAAAAGTAAATTCATCTTGGGATACACAACTGCTTGGATCATGTAAAGGGATGGAAAACATGGTATGTTATATTTGACTATTGTTATATATGATGATCATATCACTGCCAGAAAAACTAACAGAAAAAGGTCAGTATAAACTACATACTAAAAAGAAAAGACATGTTACAAATTTCAGCACATTGTCAATGGGAAAGTGCCACACCATCGAGGCTGCAAGTATGGTAGATGCTACCTTCATTAGA
>NW_006408532.1:20595494-20613442 GCF_000296735.1 Chrysochloris asiatica | reverse complement strand
AGCACTTAATGCACTTGTAAATATGTTCTTTATGACTGACAGAAAGAGGCACATTAGTGACAAATGGCTATGAGATTATTTTGGGATAGATGGAGAAGAACGAAGCTAGAAGGTGAAGAAAGAGGCAGGTGTCTTGATCATTATCTTTAGGCTCAGTGACTTCATGGAAAACCACGGACCAGAGACAACAGAGGAAGTTGGAACCTACTCTATGGCACTTAACAACAACAACAACAACTGGCATTGAGTAAAATGCCTCTGCCTTGGGTTCCTTACATAAAATGTGCATAGCAACAATATTAGTGAGGTTCATGCTGGTTACTTAGTAAATGGGATTGGGGTGGAGGGCAGACTGTCTTTACAAAAAGAAAGTGAATTGCTCCTTCGTTCCTAATGCCTTAATAAATCCCAAGTGGATCAGAAATCAAAACATAAAAAAGAAAACTTAAAAAACACTGAAAGAAAACAGGCAAGTTTTGTTTTGTTTTTAAAAATTTAATAATATCAGAGTGGGGAAAGCCTTTCTAAATATAACTTCAAACCCAGAAGTCATAAAACAAAGACTTAAACGTTCATCTACATAAAAAAAAATTTAAATCTGCATCTCAAAAAATACAATATATCAACTCCAAAGACATATATCTAGGCAAAATATAAATTCCTTAATGTGTTAGGAGCTCCTACTAACACTAGAAAGAGACTAATAAATCAACAGTAATGGGCAAAGGCCAGGCTGGGGCTCAGGCAGCCAGCAGGCACACAGTTCTGGCCTTCCCCTGATTGGTTAGCGTCATGCCGGCTATTAGTTAGTTTGAATTTCTTCCAAATGCAGAGGACAGAAATGAAGCATAAGTGGTGTCTTAAACATATAAGAAAGTTCAAAACCTGTTTATAAGAAGATAACTTAAAATCTGAAGTACAAGATTTCACCATACCATATTGGCAGAGATCAAAGTTTACCAACCCATTGTGTTGGTGAAGGTAAGGCGTATATTCTTTGATGTCTGGGCTCTCTTTCTCCAGGGTAGGTGTGGTATGTGTTCAGGCTTGTAGCAAGAACACATAGTAGATGCTCAATAAATATTGTTGATTTGGTCCCTAAGGAGACTAGAACTCCCCTAAGGGAAAAGTGTCCACAATAATGTAGAAAGTGGAAATGCCATGGATAAAAGACTTTGAGATAGAAATGAAAACAAGCAACCAGGTGCTGTCAAGTCAACACTAACTCCCGGTGAGTACAGGTGGATCAGAGTAGATCTCCAAAGTAAAACTCCATAGGGTCTCAGTGGTTTTTGGAGATAGATTTTCTAGACCTTTCTTCCAAGGCTCTTAGGATGGACATGAACCTCCAACTTTAAGTTAAAAGCTAAGCATGTAACTGTTTACATCACAGAAGTTCTATGCATCATGAAGGCATATAGTAGGCCTTCAATAAATATGCATTGAAGCAGAAGGAAGACATGAAATGGTTAAACAGAAGAAAGAGAAGGTTTATTCATTTAATGTGTATTATGAAGCATGTGCAGGGACTTCAGAGTGTTGGGGATACAGGAACTGATTATGTAAACTAAAGGTAATTCAACAAAATGGTACTCACTTCATAAAATAATTCTTTCATTTGTAAGATGCAGTGCTATGGGAGGACTTTAAATATCTGTCTGCATAAGTTTTACCACTTGAATGTTAGTTTGTCATGTCATGGCATGTTGTTGTGATGCTGGAAGCCATGCCACTGCTATTTCATCCATGGTCAATTATGGTGGACAGGGGTTAGCAAATTTTCCAGACTAAGAAAGCCTAAGCAGAAAGGCCCGATGATCTTATCCTGAAAATTAGCTAAAGAAAACCTTTGGTTCACAACAGAACATTGCTTTGGACACAAAATTGTTCACTGGAGGAGAACATCATGTTTGGTCATTGGGGACGAGGAGCGCCCTTGGTGACATGACTCTGCACAGTAGACACATTGATGGCCTCGAACAGAATGACAATCATGGATGTAGCAGGATGGGGAAACTTTCCATTTTTTTTTTTTGCATAAGGACACTATAAGTTGGATGACAGCTAACGACATCATCATCTAGTGCATTTAGAAGATGTTTCAATATACAGAAATGCCATTCACCATAACTCTCTGGGAAGATGCTGACTGTTGGGAAGGAAGGTGATGAAAATGTGATGACCATTTACCCTAGAAGCGAGGGTTGACACTTTCTGAAATAGCCTGCTTTTTGCCCTCATAGTTCCCAGTTAGAAGATGTTTGAGAAGCCAGTCAGCTACATGGGGACTGTGGTTTCTGAATCTGGACTTGAGTAGCTATGCCCAAGTTCTTGGTAGTGACTTGGAATGAAATTGTTAGTCTAGTGCTGGTGTTATTCTCCACAGCTGTGAAGTCTGCAGGCTCACAGAAGGTCCTCCCTGATTCATCACAATGAGTGAGCCCTGCCATCACTTGGCTGAACCCTTGTATCTCTCCGTGACTGGATACTAGATCTAAGCAGATGTAAAGCAGCACTCAATGTGAGAAGCAGCCACATTTCTTTAATTTCTATAGAAAAGAATGTGTCTATGTATATATATGTATATATGTACATATGTATATAAGTATATAAACCTCAAGATAGTTGAGGTTTCTGAGGAGTCTCCAAGGTGGATGAATCAGAAACTCTATATAGTGTTGCTGAATCAGAACTGACTTGATGGGACACAGCAGCTGCAGCAACAAGAAAGACCAGTTAATTCCATTATTACTCAAATTTATGAATCAACCTCTAACACCAGTGATGATAGGACTGAAGAATTCTACCAATTTTTCACTCTGAAATTGATCAAACATGCAATCAAGATATATTGATAATTACTGGTAATTGAAATGTGAAGATTGGAAACACGGAGAAAGGATCAGTAATTGGAAAACATGGTCTTAGTGATAAAAATGATGCTGGAGATTGAATGATATAATTTTGTAAGACCAACAACTTATTCATTACAAATACATTTTAAAACAGCATAAAAGGTGACTATGCACATGGACCTCACCATATTGAATGACTATACAAGAATCAAATTGACTATATCTATGAGAAGAGATGGTGGAAAACTCCCTATCATGAGTCAAAACAATGCCAGGGGCAGCCTGTGGAACAGATCATCAATTGCTCATATACAAGTCTAGGCAGAATCTGAAGAATACTAAAACAACTCCATAAGAGTCAAATATGACCTTGAACATATTCCCCCTAAAATTAGAGTCCATCTCGAAAAGAGACTTGATACATTAGACACTAATGATGAAAGTCCAGAAGAGCTGTGGGATGACAACAAGAATATCATACTGGAAAACAAGTAAAAGGCCATTAAAAGGACAGGAATGAATGGAAAGACCACAATGTATATCAGAAGAGACTCTGAATTTTGCTTTTTGGTGTAGAGATGCTAAACTAAATGGAAGAATGGAGGTATTCAGAGCTGAACAGAAAATTTCAAAGAGCAGCTCAAGAAGACAAAGTCTACTTATATAATGAAATGTTCAAAGACCTAGAGTTAGAAAAGCAAATGAAATGACATGCTCAGCATTTCTCAAGCTTAAAGAACTAAAGATAAATTGAACCCTTGACTTGAACTATTGAAGGATTCTATTCTTCGTTTGATGCTTCTGCATCCATCATTCAATATTTTGCCCATTGTTGTTGTTAAATGTCATCGAGTCCATTCTGACCCATCGCAACCCTGTATAGGGTTTCTGAGGAGTGGCTAGTTCAAACTCACTAGTAAATCCTCAGCAACGCTATACAGGGTCACTATGAGTCAAAACCTACCCAATGGCACTTAACAACAACTGCAACAACAATGGACTAAATCTTGAATGATGTAGAAAACATCAAAAAAAGATGGAAGATACGTACAGAATCACTTCACAAAAGTGACTAAGAACTGATAATACTGGAGGAAGAAGTCCAAGTTGCACTGAAGTCATTGGCAAAAAAAACAAGACTCTATTCATTGATAGAATACAAATGGAAATCTTTCAACAAACTGATGCAGCACTAGAGGTGCTCACTTATCTATGTCAAGAAACTTGGAAGACAGAGACCTGGCCAACTGATTGGAAGAGATCCATATTTTTGCCCATTTCAAATACAGGTCACCCAGTGGAGTGCAGAATCATCAAACACAATTGGAAGTAAATTTTTCTGAAGACAATTTAAAAACAGTTGCAACAGTACATTGACAGAGAACTGCCATCAATTCGAGCTGGATTCAGAAGAGTATATGGAATTAAGGATATCATTGCTGACAGCAGATGGATTTTGGTTGAAAAAAGAATACCAGAATGATGTTTATTTGCACTTTATTGGCAATGCAAAGACTCTTGATTGTATGGATCATGCCAAGCTATGGTTAACATTGTGAAGAATGGGTTTCTAAGACCACTTAATTGTGCACTTGAGGAACCTGTGCATAGACCAAGAGGCAGTCATTCCAATGGAACAAGGGTATAATAAATGGTTTAAAATCAGGAAAACTGTGCATCAGGATTGTATTCTTTCACCATACTTACTAAATCTATATACTGAGCAAATAATCTGGGAAAACAGCTTTTATGAAGAAGAATGTGGCATGAGGATTGGAAGAAGACTCATTAACAACCTGCTATACGCAGATGATACAACCTTGCATTCTGAAATTGATGAAGACTTTAAATATGTAACTGTTGAAAATCAAAGACCACAGCCTTCAGTATGGATTGAATCTCATTATCAAGAAAACAAAATTCCTCACAACTGAACCAATAAAAAATCACTATAGAGAAAAACTTGAAGTTGTCAAACTTAATTTTACTTGGATCCACAATCAAATCTTATGGAAATAGCAGTCAAGAAATCAAACAATGTATTACATTAGGCAAATCTGCTGCACAAGATGTTTTTAAAGTGAATAGCAAAGACATCAATTTGAGGACTAAGGTGTGCCTGACCTTATATGCATGTGAGAGTTGGACAGTGAATAAGGAAAACCATGGAAGAACTGGTGCATTTGTGTTATGGTGTTGGAGAAGAATATTAAAAGTACTGAGGATTTCAAACAAGATGGTAGACTAGGCAGACACACTACATGGACCTTCTATAACAAAGATACAAGAGACCAAATAAAACAGACATAGATGAAAATCCTGGAACTCTGAACTTGAGAGGAAAGGTTAGAAAAATGCATTGAGGGCTTGCTTGTAGGAGAATCTAAGCAGGGACGGCAAAAAAAGGGAGACTGAGTGGTGAACAGTTGTCCAGATGCGATGAAACAATCTTGAACTTTTGATAGCAGTTTAGGTGACAGAAGGTAGCCTGGCAGAGCAGATTCACATAAGAAACAGGAAATGTGTGATTCCTTCCTTTTCCCCATGCTTCCATGGTGACCAGAGGTGTGGCCAGCTTCCACCCTCATTCACTCTAGCACAGACCCTGATATAGGGGCATTTGGAGCACATGGTTGTGAACTATGTCATGGTGAGATGGGGGCTGTCTGTGCTACTTCAGTGTCTGGATTCAAGCTGGTTTATCTCTAGACCTCCAGAACCCACAGAGCCATGAGACTAACAGAAACCCTCATAAACAGTCACCCTGTCACCAGTTGCCTTTTGGGTCTAATAGACACTGAAACCTTCTCCATCAAGGGCTTCCAAAAATGGCTTCCTGCTTAAGTGCCCTGAACATAGATAACATCTAGGCCTATAGGAACTCCATCTAGGGCCAGGAACTCCACTGTTACATTCCTCTTGCACCCACCTTGTGAACTCTTTGACTGACAGGAGACTTCCAGAATTTTTTCTTTGGGGCTAATAACTGCAGTGTTATTTTTGTTTTTTGCTTTCATGGTTTTTGTTTACACTATTTTCTCCTTTTTCTCTTTTCATTCCCTTGAATTTTATCCTTTCAATTTCACTTTTTGTTTTTCCTTCTTTTTTTCTGTGTCTCATTTCCTCTCTTTTTTCTTTTTATCTTTCTTTATTACTCATACTCTTCCTCTCTTTTCATCTTGCTCTCCCTAGTTTTTATGAGAGTTTTTCTTCTCCCTTTTATGATCTTTTTCTCTCTATAGCTCTATTTTCCTACCCTTCTTTTTAGTTATTATGTTGGTTTTTTTCCCCTCTGGATGTTGTCTGGTTTTATTTCTTTTTTTTTTTTCTCTCTCATTTCCTTGTTGGTTCCTTGTTTATTTACTCTGTTTTATTTTCTTGTTAGATGTGTATGTGTGTATGAGGAGTTTTCTCCTTTTTCCTACCCAATAGAAGACAGCAACCATACCCAAAGAATCCAGATACAGCAATATCCCCTGCAGCTCAATCCACTGGGAAAGGGCCAAGACTAGGGCCAAAGTACTCCTATACCACCTGATCAATAATAGACAGCACCCAACACCAGCCAAAACTTACCTAAACTGAGATGCACAAATGGAGAACAGGGTACGCCCTTCCATTCTCTAGCACCCTCAGAAGATAGTTGGTTAAAGCCTAAGAATGCATCAACATACAACCATCAATTAAATACAAATGCAACAACACCACAATGCTCCTGAGACAACAGGAAATTTTAACTCACAAAAAGAAACAAGAGACAATGAATCAAAGAAATGATCAAGATGCAGAGCCAGAAAATTTTTTTGTGGAAGAAAAAGTAATGGAATGAACTGTAAAATAATTCAAAAGAATGATATTTAGGCACCCTCAAAGGACTGGAAGAGAGATCAAAGAAAGCAAGAACACAGAAAAAAACTTTAGAAGAAATCAGGAAACACTACACAAATAAACACATAAAATAAATGCAAATTTTGAAACAATACAAAATGTTCAATTAGAATTCCAGAAGATAAATACTAATAGTTCAGGTATGGGCAATACATTGAAATAGCAAAGGATTAGATTTGAAGCAATGGAAGACTGATTTAGTTGGTTTGAAGATAAATCTCTCAATACTTGTACACTAGAAGAACAACCAGGAAAAAGAATTAAGAATATCCAAAGAAAGTCTAAGAATTATGTGAGATACTATGAAGAATAACTTCCAAGTGATTGGAATTCCAGAACACTATGATACAAAATAAAAAGCACAGAGAAAATAGTAAAAGAGTTGCTGGAAACCCTATACTGTGTTGCTATGTGTCAGAAACCACTCTACCGTACTTAACATCATCATGAAAGATGAGAAGATAAGCATACAAGAAACTGAACAAACCCCAAACAAACTAGATCCCTAAAGAAAATCACCAAGGCATATCATATTCAAGTTTCCAAAACCAAAAACAAGGGCAAAGCCATAACAGCCATTTGGGGAAAAATGAAACATTACTTGCAAAGGAGAATCAACAAGACTAAACTCTGATTTCTTAGTAGAAACCATGCAGACAGGAAGGCAGTGGGATGAGATATAAAAAATCTGAAAGGAAAAAAAAATGATCAACCAACAATCAACCCAGCAAAGATGTCCTTCAAATATGGTAGTGAAATTTGGACATTTCCAAGTAACTAGGAACTGAAGGAATTTGTATATAACCAGATCAACGTTTCAAAAACTACTAAAGGCTATTCTTTGTGCTGAGAACCAATAGCAGAAAAGAAATACCTGAGATTATCATACATTACAATACCACCCAGAACTCATTCCAGATATAGAAATATTTAAAGTAAAACAAACATACAAGACTGAAAATAGGGAGCCAGAGATATCAATTTATAATGAAGTCAACTACAAAACAAAAAGAGGGAATAGTGTAGATATAGAATTTCCATATGGCAAGGAAGTTGAGTAAATTTCAAGATAAGCAGATTGTACTTAATGGGGAGAAATGAATAAAATACAGGATAACTTCAAATAAAATACACCTTCACATCAAGATAAAAAGGGAAATCAGAGTTAGTAAACATCAGCAAAAAGAAAACCCACAAACAAAATTAACTTATTGCAGCAAACTATGTGGAACAAAGACAGCAGCATCACCACAAAAAGCATACACAGCAAAATGATAGAGATCAGTTGACACCTATTGATAATTATACTGCATGTAAATGGATTAAAGGCACCAGTCATGAGACAGAAAGAGCAGAATGAATAAGAAAATAGGATCCTTCAAAATACAGTTTACAATATACACATCAAGATGATGGAGATACCCAAAATGCCCATTATCAGAAGAATGGTTAAACAAACTTTGGTACATACACACAATGGACTATATACAATGTTGAAGAATCGTGATAAATCTGTGAAACAACTCACAACTTGGATGAACCTAGAGGACATTATGCTGAGTGAAATTAGTCAATCACAAAAGGACAAATATTGTATGAGACCAATGTTGTAAAAAGTTAAGAAAAGGTTTTCTTGATAAAAGAAACAATCTATGATCACCACTGGACCAATAAACAGTATTCTTATCAATGAAGAAGAGATTGAAGTTGTCAAGGACTTCATTCTTCTTGGATCAACTATCAACACTCACGGAAGCAGCAGTCAAGAGATCAGACGACGTATTGCATTGGGCAAATCTGCTGCACAGGAACTTTTTAAAGTATTGAAGAGCAGAGATGTCAGCTTGAGGACTAAGCTTGTGCCTGACCCAAGCCATGGTACTTTCAATAACCTCATATGGATGTGAAAGCTGGACAGTGAATAAGGAAGATCATAGAAGAATTGATGCCTTTGAGTTGTGGTGTTGGAGGAGAATACTGAAAGTGCCATGGACTGCCAAAAGAATCAATATATCTGTTTTGGAAGAAGTACAACCAGAGTGCTCCTTGGAGGCCAAGATGGCTAGGTTTCATCTTTCATACTTTGGACACATTGTCCAGAGAGAACAGTCGCTGAAGAAGGATGTCATGCTGGGTAAGGTGGAGGGTCAGAGAAAAAGAGGAAGACCCCCAATGAGATGGATCAGCCAGGTGGCATCATTGATGGTGTCAAGTGTGGCGGCGGTAGCGAGGTTGGCCCAGGATCGGACATTGTTTCGTTCTGCTGTGCATGGGGTTTCTATGAGTCGGTTCCGACTCGATGGCACCTGACAACAACAACAACAACAACATGAGGATTATAAGGCTAGGGAAGAGGGAAAATTATTCACAGGCTAGAGGGTAGAAACATGCTAACATGGATGACAGAGCTGGTAATATACAACAAGAGCGAGGTTAGCAGAGGAAAGATGAAGGTAGCAGGAGACACAGGAAGGAATGCAATAGTTAAAATAAATAAATGAAAATACTGTTAATTCTTGGTACATGTGAGGGATTGCAATCATTACAAAGAAGCAACATATATGATTTGTTGAATGTAAAACTAATGATCTGCTCTGTACACTTTCACTCAATTCACAATTATATATATATACAGAATTTTAAAAGTACCATGAATTGCCTTGGTAGTCTTGAAAGTACAGCCAGAATGAACCTTAGAAACCAGGATGATGAGACTTTGTCTTTCATACTTTGGACATGTTCTCAGCAGAGACCTGTCCCTGGAAACTGACATCATGCTTGGTAAAGTGCAAGGTCAGAGAAAAAGAGTGAAACTCCAATGAGATGGACTGAGGCAGTGGGAACAGCAATGGGTTTAAGTTTAACAATGGTTGTGAGGTTGTCACAGGACTGGGCAGTGCTTCATTCTGTTGTACATAAGGTCGCTATGAGTTCAAACTGACTCAACAGTACCTAACAATCATGACAGCAATGTCAGTAAGGGCATGAAAAGACCAGTTTGATATCCTACTCTTCTTTTTTCTTTATTTCCTAAATAGCCTGCCATTTGATCACTGAAGAAGAAAGCTAACCCTACTTGAATACACACTTTATGCAAGGCATTTGCTCAAGATATTATGCATGAAATAGGAACAATTTTTCTCTCAACTTCAGGTATGTGATAGATGAAACATTCTTACATTTTCTGTCATTGATTTGTGTCTCTACATTGAATCCCCTCTTCATGAAGTTACATCCACATAGTATCAATCAAATTGGTGTTCTTGATTTTTGTTTTCCCCTCCAGGCTTTCTATTTTATTTCAGGTGGTCTTAGAGAGTGCTGGAAGTTGGTTATGAGTTTTACCATCTTTTCTCTCAGTGCTGACATCCTTCTGAAACATCTTCCTAAAGGTCTGTACAAGCCATCACTCTAGCCTTCCTCATCCCTCTTACAAACCTTTTAGTCTAAATCCAAGTCTATGTCACTTTCAGGCTTTCAGTACATACTCAAGTGTCCCTTAGCTCTCCGGGGAGGAGGCCTGCCTTCTATGTGTCTGAGCTTTTTGTGCTAGTCAATCTACCCAAATCTTGGAGGGAAGCTTTATTTAACTACATCCATTTGCGAGGAAACTGAAGCTCAGAAACGTTCAGAAACTTACTTATTGTTACATACTTCACAAATAGGAATACACTTTCAAGGTAAAGTCTGACTAACTTTAAAATTTTCAATTATATAGATTGCCTCAATTAAATGAACTAAAGAATTAGGTTTTTTTCATTGTTATGATAAATCTGTAATCTAGTATCGATTTTTAATAGTTTAGCCTATAGTGTCAACTAAGTATCATCTTGGGAAGCGAAGACCAGAGCTTTAGACACAAAATTTCTCAATATTTTGTCTATTTCAGGATAACCTGGACTGTTTATGCAAAAACCCATCTTCTTGACACAATCACTGCCCTACAGAATGAATATTTCTAGTAGCTGGTCATAGATTCTGTGTTATTAGTAAACTTCACCTCATAATTATAGTTCATGCTTCTTTTTGCAAATCATTATTTTGACATGCATAAACTAGTCCATTTCCATCCTTGAAAACCCCAACCTAACCAAACTCGCTGCGATCAAGTCAATTTTGACTTGCAGTGACCCTGCTAAGGAGCAGAAGTCTAAGGAGTAGAACTGTTCTTTAGAGTCTCAGAGACTGTTAATCTTTATAGGAGCAGAACGCCTCATCTTTCTCCTACAATGAAGTTGTTGGGTTCAAACCGCCAACTTTATCTTTAGCAGCCCAATGCGTAATCTATTAGACCATCAAGTCTCCTTGACTTTTGTAAGAAAGGTGAGAAAGGTCTAAAATATGAGATGCTACACTTTTTGAAATGGTTTATGAGGCCATCTAATTGAAAACTCCACAGATGGTGGGTTACCTCAGTGTTGGGATAAAGGACGAAAACAAGGGAATGAAAACCATGTTCTGATTTTGGCTGCAGGCAGTCCCGTGTGAAAGTGTCTGAGCTGGTGAGAAAATTTATTTGGAATTTAAACCTGAAGTAACTTCTGGGTTAAGAACTATATTCCCAAATGAAATAACTTCGTTATTATTTTTAATTCCCCCTTCACAAATACCCCAAGGCATTAAGTTGCTTGATATAGCAATCTAGGTGCTAGTACACTTCCAGAATCAAAACAACTTTCCTATTTTATTCTTCACATCACAGCAAAAAATGTGTTAGAAAAGTTGACTGCCTGGGTTCAAAATTTCAGAAATTTGCACCTAAATTGCACCTGTAAAATATGTCCTCACACATACAAGCAAGTCATTTTGCTTGCAAATTATTGTTTTGCATATTCAATTACTTGCTTGCATCTGGATATACATTTTGTGGGGCAATTAACTGTTTATGTTAGACAATTACATCACTAATTTTATGTTCATTTATAGAAAACTTGGATTTCCAGAATTTTGTTCTTTGGCAGAAAGATAAATATAAGCTACACTTTGTTTTAGTTGGAGTCCTGGTGGCATAATGGGTTAAGTGTTGGATTATTAGCCATAAGTCAGAAGTTCAAACCAACCATTTGCTCCATGTGATAAAGATTATAGACTTGGAAAAGCTTTGAGCCATTCCATTCGTTCCTATAGGTTTGCTATGAGTTGGAATCAATTTAATGATAGTGGATGGGTTTACTGTCTACGTTGGGGCCAGTTATGCTGGTTTGTCTGGCAGTTTCTTAATTTGAAAGATATTTCCTAAATGCCTAGTATCGATCAGGTACTGTGGTTGGTTGGTTAATTGGTTATATGCTGTGGAGTCGGTTCCGACGCACAGCAACCCTTATAAGGTTTCCAAAGCTGTAAGTCTTTATGGGAGCAGAAAGCATCATCTTTGTCTTGCAGAACACTTGATAGTTTTAAACTGCTAATCTTGAGGTTAGCAGCCCAATGTGTACTCACTACTCTACCAGAGCTCCTTGGCACTGTGGTAGATGATACAGTTACAATGATAAACTGACCATGCCTGCATTCTAGAAGACGAACAATTAGCACTGTGTTTAGTTAGTTTGTTGGTGTATCGTTTGATAACTTCAATAGAAAAGATTTTCATTATTTTTGACCATCTAGAAGCTCTGGTAGCGTAGTGGTTACGAATCAGGCTGTGAACCACGCAAGGTTAGCAGTTCGAAACTACCAGCTGCTCCTCAGGAGAAAGATGAGGCTTTCTGTTCCCGTAAAGATTTGCAGCCTCGGAAACCCTGTACAGAGTCGCTATGAGTCAGAACCGACTCCACGGCACATAACAACAACAATTCTCAAGTTATTTCTCAGTTTGCTCCATATTATGTTGAAAATTCACAACTGTCACCTGTTCCTCTCTACCTCTAGCTGATGGGGTGCAAAATCTAGCTGATGGGGTTCAAAGTTTAAAACAAAAAAAACAATTGTTTTGTTTGGATATCATTTATGAATCTATTTTTCTTACTACCTCATTCACAGTTAGTGTGATCCTTGTGTGCCTTTGTGGGGTTGTTGGACTCTAGAACAAACAACACATGGATAATTAATAAAAAAACAGAATTTTATTAAAATTAAAGGTATTGAATGCACAAGCCACAAGCAATAATGCAAACACTCTGTGTTAATAACAGTGGCACTGGTATCATCTCTTGGTTTTTCTATGGAGTAATATTCAGGAGTTTTCTGACAACTACCCTGAAGCTTTTCTACATCTTTGTGAACATAAACTATATTTGAAAGAACTTAGTTTGTTGTAAGAATGACTTTAAGATACAATACATTACTGTAAGCAAATATCCATTACTTCATAAATAAAATTACATTGATATATTTTCATAGATTTGAATTTCATTTCTAAAAGGTAGGTAGAAAAACAATGGTCTGTAAAATACATCCAACTTATCGTTCAAAATTTATTTATAATAACAAATCTATTGACATTTAGAGTTGAAAGAAACTCACAGGTGTTTGGGGGCCAGTTATAGTATTTTGTTGTTGTTAAGTACTGTGGAGTTGGTTCCGACTCAGAGTGACCCTGCACAGGGTTTCCAAGGCTGTGAATCTTTACGGGAGCAGAAAGCCTCATCTTTCTCCTGCAGAGCAGCTGGTAGTTTCGAACTGCCGACCTTGAGGTTAGGAGCTCAATTCGTAACTGCTGCGCTACCAGAGCTAGTAAACTGAGGAGTCCTGGTGTGGCAGTGTGAGACAAAGCACTGGCCCACAAGGCTGGTTTGAACCACAAGGTTGGCAGTTCAAACTCAACAACCCCTCCTTGTAAACTCTATACAGGGACACTATGAGTCGGAAGCAACTCAATGGTACTTAACAACAACAATAACAACAGACTGAGGTCTAGGGAGGTAACATGAATTTTAAGGACCCATTTAAATTACTGGTAGAAGAAAGACTAAAATCTGATTTGTATACATGTATCACATAAATTCGAACTTATGAAAGCTAATGAAGATGGCACAGAATTGGATATTTCTCTATTATACATTAAAGCATTGTGGGTTAGAGCAGACTTGATGGCAACTAACAACAACCAAAAGAATGGTTTTGTCTTTTAAACTTTTGACAAGAAATATAATGGAAGCTAACTGACATTCCCCGCCCCCTCCCCATATCTTGTGATGATATTGAATATGGACTTTGTCAGATAAATGTGGGAGAAAAGCAAAAAATATATAAAATCGGAGAAATGTAGGAAAAACAGCAGAGGGAATGGTCCCTCTCTAAGCTACTGCTCTTTTGAGTAAATACAAAACTTGACCCACCTTAGGGGTAATTAAAGATGAGCGTTAGAGGAGGACATTTCATTTATTTATATACAGTCCTATTTTTTTTAAAAATGAACTTCACAATAGAAATAGATGTTAAGAATAAATTAAGAAAATTCCAAGAAAGTGTCTTTAAATAGAAACCAGTTGCAGAAGTGTGGGTTTGGTAGAAGAACTATAAGGAATAATGCAATAACCCTGGGTTAGTAACAGGTAGTTCTGGTGTAGGATAAGTACTGGACCATAATCTTATGATTAGTAGTTCAAACTCACCAGGCACTCCTCAAAAACACTGTACAGTGTCGTTATGAGTTGGAACCAACTTGATAGTTGGTAATCACCAGTAACAGTGGAATTGGAACTTGCTTACTTTGGACACATCATCTGGAAAGACCAATGAAAAATGAGGGGAACCCTCCATAAGATTAATTGACACAATGGGTACAAACTTACCAACAATCGTGAGACTGGTGCAGGAACAAGGGCTATGTTTTGTTATTTGAAGCTAACTGGGTTATATGACATAGAATCTATTTCCAAACTGATTCTATATCAAATAACAACAATAACTACTTTACTTGTACTTATCAGCCAAGCCAAGCAGGTTTACAACCAAACTTTCTGGCCTTTTCATCATATCTGGAATTGGATATGGTATTTTGTAGTTGACAATGAGCCAAAAGACTCACATAATCCAGAAGTGAAATTAATTATTCTTTATGGGATAATTTAGGCCAATTGGAAATGGAAGTCTAAGGAAGCCCAATTTCCCTCTTCTTCTACTATATCTACCCCATTCCTCTCCTCAAATTCTTTGAAGATCTGGAAAAGTTCTATGCATTGAACAGATATAGCTGCCACAGGACAGTGGCAGTGATTGAGTGATTGAGGCATCACTTTGTATCTTATACTTATCAGTTCCCCTTACTTCCATCCCTAATGCCCAAAATTTACACCTCTAAAGAAAGCATCATCACTTTTGTCTTTGCTATATGAGTCCTGGACCACAAGGTCAGTTTGAGCCACAAGGTTGGTGGTTCAAACTCACCAGCCATTCCTTGGAAACTCTATATAAGGCTGTTATGAGTTGGAACTGACTTGACGGCACTTAGCAACAACAACAACAGGTTTCATATTCTAGACAACCTATAATATGTTTAGTAATATCTGGGTTATAAACCTCAGGGAGATGGTTGGCACAATAGCTGCAACAAATGGCTTAAACATAACAACAGTTGTGAGGATGGTACAGGACCAGGCAGTGTTTAAGAATAAGAGGAATGAGACTTCTGGCAAGATGGCAGACCAGGCAGATACACTACACAGATCCTCTACAACAAAGATACAAGAGACCAAGTGAAACAGACACAGATGAAAATCCTGGAACCCTAAACTTCAGAAGAAAGGTTAGAGAAGGACATTGAGTGTTTGCTGACATGGTGAGAGAAGGAGACTGCCTGACTGATGAATGGCTGGCCAGATGCAGCATGGCTATCTTGAACTCGTGAGTACCTTTGGAGACAGAAGGTGGTCTGGTAGAGCAGATTCAGATAAGTAATGAGAAATGTTCAATTCTTTCTTTTCCCCCATATCCCCCTGGTGACCAGCTCCCACGTTCATCCACCCAAAATGCAGACTCTACTTTCCTGGAGTTTGGAGCCCTGTGGTTGTGAACTATGTCAATGTGAGGCAGGCACAAGCTGGCCTACTTTGGTACCTGGGTTCAGGTGGGCTCAGTTCCAGACCTACAAAGCACACAAAGCCACCAGACCAGCATTATTATAACAGAAGCTTTATAACCAGCCTTGCCTGTTATAAAGATGCCCTGAGGCCCTAACAGACCCTGAAACCAATTCTATCAAGGGCCTCCAACATCTACTTCCAGATTGAGTGTCCTGAACATAGGTAACATCTAGGCCTAAAGAAACTCCATCTAGGACCAGGAACTCAACTGTCGCATCCCTCTCACATCCACCTCATGAACTCCTGGACTGTTATGAACCCCCCAGAGTTTTCTCCTCTCCAGGTCCAATAGTTGCACTGGTATATATATTTTTTCCCTTTAGTTGTTTCATTGTTTTTATTAGTTTATTCTTTCTTCTTCACTTTCCACTCCCTTGGATTTTATACTTTCTAGCTCCGTTTTTGTTTCTCCATCTTTTCTTCTGTTTCTCATTTCACTTCATCTTCTTTTTTTTCCTTTTGACTGTTACTACTCTTTACTCTCTTACTCTTTTCATAACCCCTCTTCCTGCTTGTTCTAAGATTAAAGGAAATCTTCCTTTTACTTTCTTATTTGCTCCTCTATAGTTCATTTTTACTGTCCTTCATTTATCTTCTTAGTTATTATAATAATATTTTATGGTTGTTGCCTGTTTTTATTTCTTTTCTTCTCCTTTATTATTTTCTCATTTTATTTTTGGTTTATCCTCTTTTATTTTCTTGTTGTGTGTGTGTCTGTGTGGTGGTTTCTCTTATTTCCCACTAAAAGGAGAAAGCAACTATGTCCATTTAGTCCAGTTACACTCATATCCTATGTGGCTCCACCCACTAGGAAATAGACAATACCAGCTTGTATACCACCTGTTCCAAGAAAGTATCAGCCAACACTAGCCAAACCCACCCTAAACTGAGGTGAACAAATGGCAAATGCTTCTATTCTCTAACTACAACCACAGGAGATAGTTGATGAGACACTAAGAACACATCAATAAATAATCATCAATTTAATACAAATACAACAATACCACAGTGTCCAGGAGAAACAAGAAATTTTAGCTCAAACAAAGAAATGAGAGGGAATGGCTGTAACAAATGACAAAGATGCAGAACCAGAAAGGAAAGGTAATAGTACTAACCAAACAAATCATTCAGAAGAATGATATATAAGTACCTTCAAAGAACTGACAGAAAGACGGGGGGAGGCAAGAAGAACATCGAAACAAATTAAAAGAATTCAGGAAAACACTACTACAAGAACAAAAAGACAAAGTAAATGCATATTTTGAAACAGTACAAACCCTGGAATTAAAATCCAAAAGGTTAATACTAATGTTGAAAGGGCAAAGGAGTAGATTTGAAGCATAAACTCAGCACAGAATACTATTTGGAACAAAGAAACTAGCAGCACTACACACAAAAACAACAAAAATAAAGAATCAGACAGCAAAATGATAGCAATCAATTCATACCCATTGATTATTTACACTGTGTATAAATGGATTAAAGATATCAATCAAGAAACAGAGAGTAGCAGAATGAATAAGAAAACAAGATCCTTCAATAGGCTATCTTTAAGAGACATATTTACACACAGATAGAAATAGACTGAATTGGTGAGCTTGAAGACAAATCTCTCAATATTAGTATACTAGAAAAAAGAATGAAAAAATTCTGAAGAAAGCCTAATAGTTATGTGGAACAACATGAATAAGAATAACTTACAGGTGATTAGAATTTCAGAACAGGAAGAAACAGTAAAAAGCACAGAGAAAATTGTCCAAGATTTGTTGGAAGAAATATCCTCTAACATCATGAAAGATGAGAAGATCAACATACAAGTAGCTGAACAAACCCCAAACAGGCTAGATCCCAAAAGAAAATCAGCAAGATATACCATAATCAAAGTTTCCAAAACCAAAGGCAAGTAAAGAATCCTGAGAGCAGTTCAGAGAAAACAAAAAGTTACCTACAAATGAGAACCAATAAGACTAAGCTCTGATTTCTATGCAGAAAACATGCAGGCAAGAAGGCCTGGGATGGCATATACAAAACTCTGAAGGAAAAAAAAAAATGCCAACCAAAAATAATATATCCACCAAATCTGTTGTTCAAATATGATGGCAAAATTAGGACATTTACAGATAAACTGAAATTAAAACAGTTTATAATAACCAGACCACATTTACAAAAAATACTAAAGGAT
>NW_006408532.1:20581404-20591984 GCF_000296735.1 Chrysochloris asiatica | reverse complement strand
CCTGCATGGTTTCTGCTGAGAAGTCAGAGCTTAATCTGATTTGCTTGCCTTTGTAAAGCTCCTTGGCTGCTTTTAGGATTTTCTCCTTGTCTTTGATTTTGGAGAACTTGATTATTATATGTCTTGGTGACTTTCTTTTGGGGGTCTATCCTTCCTGGGGTACATTTGGCTTCTTGAATGTTTTTTCTTATTATCTTTCAAGATGTTAGGGAAATTTTCTTCCAGAAGCTCTTCTGCTATCTCCTCTGTGGACTTCTCTGATTCTTCCTGTTCTGGAATGCCAATAATTCTTAAAGTGTTCCTCTTCATGTTATCCAGCATGAATCTTAGACTCTCTTCAGATTTTTTAATCCTTTTTTTCTGTTTGTCCTTGTATCTTAGCAGTATTGAGAGATTTGTCTTCCAGCTTGCTAGTTCTGGCTTCCATCTCTTCTATTCTGCTTCTTTCCCCTTTCAATGTATTATCGATTTATGATATTTTATTATTAATCATATGGACCTCTTTTTGCAGGTTTTGAATTGTTTCCAATGCTGTGTCAATCTTGTTTGATTGTTCTTGTAGTACTTTCCTGACTTTTTCCTTGTTTTTCTCCACCCCTTTTTGGAGCATTTGAATTTGTTACCATATCATTCTTCTGAATTCCTTCTCAGGCAAATCCAAAATCTGTTCTTCCTCTTTTGGGGAGCCTTTTTCTTTGTCCAGCTCATTTGTCTCAGTTAATCTTTTCTGTTTTTGGACATGTTTTGAGATCTTTTGTTGTGTGTGTGTGTGTTTGTCATTTCCAGTAGTTATGTGGGTTTTTTAATGTTTAAATGGATGTTTGTTGTTGTGTTATTAAGCTTACTGGGTGACTTACTGGATATGATCAGGAGATAGGCTTCCTTTTTGCATGTAATGTTTAGAAGCTGTTAGTGCCTCTTGTCTCAATGGTGGGAAATTATAGGGTATGCTTGTAGCTTAGCTATATGGCCATGATTGCTGTCTCTTCTTGGGTAACATAGGGGAAAAAAACTCCCACCCACAGGAAAAATGTGTTATTAAAATGACCAGAAAGCAGAAGCAATATAAAAGCAGAGACAAAAAAACACCACTTTAAAACAAGAATAAAACTGTGGCTGACTGTCCAGTCGCTTTGCTACACAGGGTGTGTGTGCACTGTAGAAGCCTACAGCAGTGGGTAGGGGGTGTCTGCTCGCTTATGCCCTTCCTCTAGTCACCACAGTAGAGGTGCAGCAGATAGATATTGAGAAATTAATGAGAGAAAGATTGTCTACTATTTTTGTCTCTGAAGGTCAGTTAGGTATCTGCATGTGCACAGTGTAATTCTCAAGACAGTTACATCCATTTATGTTGGGGTTTTACAGATTGTTCATATGGTTTGTCATGACTGACGGATCTGCTTTTTTCTTGCTAGACAGGGCAGTGTAAAGGGTCCTGCAGAAGTTAATTTTAGGGCTGCGACCCCAAGGCTGATGTCATAAGCAGTTGCCAAGCTATTTCTCTCTGTGTCATGGGTAAACTGTGGGATCAGTGCTGGACTTTGTTTTGGGGGTGTGCATGCACCCACCTGAAGGCATCCAGGCTGAGCAAAGAAGACAGACAGTGAAGAGGAGGTAAAAATGTATAGAATCCCCTGAACCTCCTTTTGCAAATGTCACTGCACCACTTTTAGCGCTGGTTTCCTGTGCTGGTCTGGCTGTAGCCCCTCTCTCTCAACTCCACCCAGGTGGGGTGGTCGCAGAGGGAGTTCTGTCTCTAGTGATTCCTAAATCACAGTATTTTCCTTTATATTGTGATTTTTCTACTTGCACGTGCGTGAAACTGATGACCTGCACCTTATGCTAGATCCAGAGCTCTGGTGTTGTTCCCTGAATGTAGCTTCTCTGGGTTTTCAATCCCTCCCCCATGGTGCCCTTCCTACCTGGCTCTGTCTCTGCCACTGCCAAAAACGGAAGTCGATAATATAACTTTTTACACAAAGTAGAACACAGATTTGGCTTTTACTTTTCTAGCTGCAACATTAAAAAAAAAAAAAAAAGCATTTGTGACATCTGTGAGAGAAAAATGGGAGTTCTGGTATAGCATTGTAGAATAAGCACAGGACTGCAAAATGGGTATGATCTACAAGGTTCGTGGTTCAAATGCACCAGCAGCTCCTCAGAAACCTTATATCGGGTTGCTATGAGTTGGAATCAACTTGACAGCACAACAACAACAGCAACAACAAGAAGAGAAAAAGAACTGAATCCTTAAGAGAATTTCAAACTCTTAATATTAAGCTCAAATAGAATTTTCTTTTTGAGTTTTATATTAGTTACAAATACCATCAAAAGTAAATAACAACAATAAAAAATCAACTAGTAGTAACTTAAAAACAAAGATATTTGCTGACCTCACTTAATTAGAGTTATTCATCCTAACTTTCATCTTTGTTTTCTCAACCTCTTGTGTGACTTTAACCATTTAGCTTGTATTCTTTTGTTTACAAGATGGTTACACAAATTCCAAGCATCATAAGTAGCAATTAGAAAAATAGGTGTGGGATAGGGACTTTTCATATTTTATTGAAATAAATGAAGCTCTTTTCTAGAATTTGAAACCCTATCCCTAACATTTCCTTTTATGTTACATTGGCCAGACTTGAGTTGTCATGGCCAACTGAACCTACAATAGAATGTGGGGTACTGACAAAAAGAAGGGGCTTGGAAAAGCTGAAAACCTTACAAAAATGCTTTGAAAGTATAAAAACTAGTAGTGTTTTGTAGATTCTCTTCAAGAGTCTTAGTGGAACCTGGTGTGATGCTGTGGGATAAGCACTGAGCTGCTAACTGTAAGGTCAATGGTTCAAATCCACAAGCAGTTCCCTGGAAATCCTATATATATAAGGTCATTATGAGTCAGAACTGGCTCTATGGAACTTAACAACGACAACAACAAAGGAACTTGAGAGCCTTGAGGACATAGGGGTTGCTAACCACAAGGTTGCTAAACTTGTAGGTCAGCAGTTCAAATCTACCAGTCTATCCGCAGGTGAAAGCAGAGGCTTTCTACTCCCATAAAGATTTACAGCCTCTGAAATTCTATATAAATTCATTAGGAGTTGGAATGGCAGTAATTTTGTTTTGAGTATGAGTCTTAAAGACATTTATGTGATATAATGGTAACGTGTTACAGTAGGTACATCACATACTTACTCAAGGGACACCTTACCCTCCATATAGGCTGATGGCATTTTATCATCATAGGATGCAATAGAAATAATCCCTCATGGTGGGGTAGATAAGAGTCAAACGGATGCAGGCTAGGTACATAGGCAACTAATCTGTCTTGTCTATTTTTGAGTACTGGAGACAGTGTTTGGACTGGGTATTCTGGAAATTTGTCCCTCAATCTCATTTCTCTTAATCAGATTTTTTATCTTTTAAAAATTATAACCAGATAAGATAGATGGTCCTGAGCTCCAGATTATGCTCCAAGGCAAATGTCGGAGTATGGCTGCTTGATTTTGCCAGTTGAATGTAGAACCAGAATCCTTAAGAGACAACCAAGTTAAAGGTAGAGTTGCCTGTTTTTCAGGGGAAACTAAGAAAGCTAAGATGACTGTATGCATGGGTATAAGCAGATATTAATACTTGTCAGGGTTTTAATATTTTGCTTAGAAAATTATATCAGACTGGCCCCAGTGCCTGAAAAAAATGGGCCATAAAAGCACCTGAGATTTACTTTCACTGTATTGCAGAAGAAAAGCATGCTGGAAAAAACATGAGGGCAGGTGAAATCACATGCTTGCCTGGATAAAAGTAAAATATCTATAAAGTACCTGTAAAATGCTAAGCTTTCAGCAATGCTATTTCCTAGTGTACCCGGCAAAATAAACTGAATATGCACCAAAATAACTAAATGAGGTAATTCATTGTACAGAATTGTTATTTATATACCAATTAAAAGTAATAGAATGGCTTCCAAAAATAGCTACTTTAGTTTTAGAATAGGTTCTCAGTGCTTCATTTTGGCAATAATCAGCAAATAGGATTGGAGATTCAGGCTGCTACTAGTATGAAATAATCAAACTAAGCTGTCTTTATATAACAGAAACTTTGCATTTTTCCTCGCAAAAAGTGAGCACTTAACTCAAAATAGCCCTGATGGCGCTATGGAAAAAGTACTGGACAGATAACTGCAAGGTCAGCAGTTCAAACCCACCAGTTGTTCCATGAGACTAAAAAATGATGCTGTCTGCTTCCTTAAAGATTTACAGCTTTACAGTTTGATGAACCTGAACTATACTTATGGATGTAGTATAAAAGTATAAAAGAGGGAACAAATCTTTACAGCAAGGGTCATTCCCACCCTCTTTGTACACAGGATTGACAGGGATGGGCAACTTAGACATTGGCTACCCAAAAGGGGGCGCTACAAAAGCACGAAGTGACTGGCTCACAAGTTTTCAAGAAGGAGCTTAGTTTCAGCGGGTGTGGGGGAAGGTAGAATCTCCACTGAGTGGTTTCCAACCTGTCTAGATGGGGCTGGTAAAAGGAGATGGGGATAAGATTCTTGTGGTTCAATAGTGAATAACTGGTATCAGGACTGATTGCAATTATTGCAAATGTAAAGATAGATGTTTTGTAACAAAAGAAGGGGAGTTGTTGATTTTGCAGTCCAGGAGCAGAGGACCCTGGAACCATCAAGGGAGAAGAGAGGCATGTGGGACCCTATTCAGAGAAGCAACTGTGCCAGAGATAGAGGCAGAGACTATGATGTGGAGAGATGGAGCGGCTAGGGACTGTAGACTCATGGAGGGAGAGGGGTTGTGTGCTGGTGGCTGGGAGGCAGGCTTGTAGGGTATGCCCTTTGGTTGCTTGAATGGTTATATATTCCTTAGTGCTTCGGTGTACATACAAAAAGAACACAAAAACCAAAACAAACAGAGGTATTGGAAGCAAATGCTGTTAAATGATGATGCTTGGAGTGGATTTTAGTCATTGCAATGAATGAAATACTATAGGACAACTGTAAAGCTGATGTTCTCCCATGTAAACTATCACTCAATTCACAATAAAAACTTAAATAAAAAAAAAATTTTTGTAGCCTTGGCAATCTTGCTCTGAGTCAGAATTGAACTGATGGCAGTGAGTTTGTTTTTCATTTGGGATGACTCACTTAAATCTCCCAATACCAATGAAGTAGGCACTGTCTGAAATGTTAAGTGACTTAGAAAGCAAGAAAATTATGCAAGTCCTACAGCTATGATGTTGTTGTTGCTAAGTGTTGTTGAGTCAGTTCCAACTCATAGCAACCCTGTATGGGTTTCTGATGAGTGGCTGGTGAGTTTGAACCACTGATCTTGCAGTTCAAACTGAATTTGGGGTCCATTGCATTATCCTGTAGTGCCACACCAGGACTCCCACAGTTATATCAGATCTAGGAAAAAAGGAAGTCAGAATCTAGTGATTTTTAAGGATTTTTAAAATTAGGAGTCTTGGTGTGGATAAACTCTAGACTGCTAACCTCTAGGTCAGTGGTTCAAAACCACCAGCCACTCCTTGGAAACCCTATATACGGTCACTATGAGTCAGAACCGAGTCAACAACATTTAACAACAGCAGGATCATTGGGAAACAAGAAAGAGAACTGTCCAGAATGTCTGTTTGGTACAGACTCATGATCTTTGAGTCTAATCAAAGTCAAACTGTGGAGGAGGTGTAAGGTGTCTATCTACTATTTTATTTCAAGTGGTGCTTATTTTATGAAATGAAATTAGTAACGCTATGAGATGAGACCTTCACAGGTTTTCTTTTCTTTTTCTTATCATAAACCAGCTTTATCTTCCCTGGTATATGAAAATTCCATTCATTTTCTAGCATGAGGCTGTGGTGATATTGTGAATATTCACTCCTCTCCTCATTTTCATCTGTACCCTAGTGATAAACTGGTTAGGACTATGTCACATGTTGTTTATTAGTTATAGTTTTTAATTATACACAATTTCCTGTATTCTTAAATTCTAAACCCTGTCTTATAATACTGTGATTCTGGGTATAAGCCTTATTCTAACTTTGAGAACTTCCTGCCTTCCAAATATGTGAATATATATATATACACACACACACATATATGTAGTTGTTGTTGCAAAGTAGTGTCAAGTCACTTTCTACTCATAGCGACCCTGTATAGGGTTCCCATGAGCTTGAATCACGGACCTTGGGGGTCAAACTAATCTTGTAGTCCAGTGCATTAACCTGCAATGCCACTCTCTCTTCTCTCTCTCTCTATATATATATTTGTTGTTATGTGTTGTGGAGTCGGTTCTGACTCATAGTGACCCTGTACAGGGTTTCTGAGGCTGTAAATCTTTACGGGAGCAGAAAGCCTCATCTTTCTCCAGGAACAGCTGGTAGTTTTGAACTGCTGACCCTGAGGTTCGCAGCCCGATTCGTAACCACTATGCTACCAGAGCTATATATATATATGGAGTCCTGGTGTGGTGCTATGGGTTAATGTGCTGTATGGCAAAGTAGGTTTGAACTGCAAAGTCAGCAGTTCAAGCTTGCTATATAGGGTCACTCTGGTTCTGAATAGACTCAACGGCAGTTAATAACAATATATTTATATGTGTATAGCTAATGTCAAGGAGCTCTGGTAGCTTAGTGGTTACGAATCGGGCTGTGAACTGCAAGGTCAGCAGTTCGAAATTACCAGCTGCTCCACTGGAGAAAGATGAGGCTTTCTGCTCCTGTAAAGATTTATAGCCTCGGAAACCCTGTTCAGGGTTGCTATGGGTCGGAACTGATTCGACTGCACACTTAACAACAACAACAGCATAGCTAATGCCAGCCATAAAAATGTGCAGAAGTGGAAATTGCAGGTTTTGATCACTTAGAATTTAGACTTCAAGGCAAAACCCAGCATAATGGATGAGAAAGGACATTATATCATGACTAAGGAGCTCTAGCGTAGTGGTTACCAGTTGGGCTGCTAAATTCAAGGTCAGCATTTCAAAAATACCAGCGATTCTGTGGGGAAAAGATGAGGCTTTCTGCTCCCATAAAGATTTATAGCCTCAGAAACCCTACACAGGGTCGCTATGAGTCAGAACTGACTCTACAACACATAACCACCACCACCACCAAAGGGTCAATCCAGCAATATAACAATCATCTGTGCACATAAAGCACTAACAGATTTTTAAAGAGAAATAAACAACTCCACCATAATAGTATAAGACTTTAACTTTGATGAACTACAGAACAACTAGAAAGAAACAGCAAAAATACAGAAGACCTCAGCAACACAAACACTAAGTAGACCTTATACAGAACACTCCATCCAACAAAAATGCAGAATTCATTCTTTCCCACTGCACATGGATCAGTCTCCAGAATGGACCATATGTTAGGCCACAAATCAAGCCTCAATAAATTTAGAAACATTGAAATAATATATAGCACTTTCTCAGACCACAATGCTATAAAATTAGGAATCAATAATGGAAAGATCAGGGGGGAAATCAAATATATAGAAACTGAGTAACACGCTGATAAAAAACTACTGAGACATGGAAGAAATAAAATGCAAGGAGACCTATCTAGAAACAAATAAGAATGAAACGAAATCTTTGGGAAAAGCAATATCCGATTTCAATTTATAGCAATTAATGAGCATATCTAAAAAGAAGAAAGAACCAAAATAAATACCTTAACCCAACAATTCAAAAAAATAAAAAGCGGATAAAAAAGCTTAAAACTTCCAGAAGAAATAAAATAATAATAATTACAGTAGAATTAAATGAAACAGAAAAACAATAAAAAAGTCTAGAAGTTGGTTCTTTGAATAGATTCGCTAAATTGACAAACCATTGGCAAATTTAACAAAGGGAAAGAAAAAATTCAAATAATATGAATAAAAAATGAAATGTAAGTTATCATACCAGAGCTAACTGAAATAAAAACAATCATAACAATTATATGAGGAGCTTTTGTTGTTATTAAATACTATTGAGTTGGTTATAACTCACTGGGACCATGTATAGGATTTTTGATATTTTTGAGCAGTTGGTAGGTTTGAACTGCTGACCTTGAGGTTAGTAGTCCAGTGTTTATCTTACAGTACCACATCAGGGTTATAATCTGAAAAATTTGAAAACCTAGAAGAAATGGACAAAATTTTGGAAACATCTGATCTATCTTAGCTAGCTGAGGCAAAAGATTTGAACAGACCTCTAGCAAAGGAAGAAGTTGAACAAGTCATAAAAAACACCAGAAAAGAAAAGAAAAAAAGATGGCTTCACTGGAGAATTCTATCAAATATTCAAAGAGTTGACACAGTTCTATAGAACTTCTATAGTTCTATAGAATATAGAAAAGGATGAAAGAGTCATGAAGTCATTTTATGAAGCATGAATTCTGATACCCAAGTCAGGAAAACACAGTACTAAAAAAGGCAATTACAGACCAATATCCCTTATAAATATAAATGTAAAAATCATCAACAAAATTTTGTCCAATTGAATCTAATAATACTAAAATAATAATACATAATGAACAATTGGGATTCGTACCAATTATGCAAGGATAATTCAGCATTAGAAAAATAATCAACATGATTCACTACATAAGCAAAACAAAGGGAACAAATATCAAAATCAATAACATAATATAATCAATAACCAAATATGCAATCCTGGTATTGTGCTATAGGATTAGCATTAGACCACAAGGTCAGTTTGAACTCAAGGTCAGTGGTTCAAACTCACCAGTTGCTCCTCGGAACCCATTCAGGGTTGCTATGAGTCAGAACTGATTCGACAGCACTTAGCAACTGTAAGGCCCAATTTCCCTATAGTAACTAATTTTTAAAAAAGGTTCAGGCTGAAGTGGAAAATTTTTAGTATCGACGACTCCCTGGATGCAGAAAGCCCTTTCCCCTTTAACTCTGGCTAAACTTGGTTTCTGTAACACTGCTTATGCAAATTCCTTGCATCTGAGTGGGCCTGCCTGACTAATAGGAAGCTGTGTTCAGCCAGCCAAAGCTAACCTTGAGAACAGCCAACCAAAGTTAATCTTAAGAAGTAACTGTCCTAGCCCTACCCTAACAGCTCATACCCTACCCTTGGTTTGTACAAGATTATGTCAGACTGCCTATGTATAAATACTCTTTGAAAAACTGGGTTGAGGCTGCAGTTTTTCCTGCCTTTAGGGAGGCTGTAGTCAATGGTCAGCTAATAAAGGTTTCCTTGCTGATCCAGACATCTGGGTAAATTGAGACACAACACGACAACATCAATTATTGCAGAAAAGGCACTGATAAAATCCAATACCAATTCATGATAAAAAAAAAAAAACCACTAAGCAAAATAGAAATAGAAGGGAAATTCCTCAATATAATTAAGGGCATAAACACAAAACAACATTCAAAACTATTTTGAAAAGAGAGAGACTGAAAGCATTCTCTTGCAAACTGGAGGCAGAGATGGATGCCTTTAATCATCATTCACTATACAACATTTTATTGACAGTCCTAGTCAGAATAGTAAACAAGAAAGGGAAAAGCAAGCCTCAAAACTGGTAAGGAAGAACTAAAACTTTCCCTATTTGCAGCTGATCTTACATACAGAAAGTCTCAAAGTCTCAGCAAGAAAACTAATGGAACTAGTTGAAAGATTCAGCAAAGTGACAGGGTACAAGTTCACCATGCAGATGTCAGTTGGATACTATCATATCAACAAAGAGAACTCTGAAAAGGAAAAAGGGAAAATAACATTTACAACAGTTACCTAAAAGATGAAGGTGAGTCTGAAAGTATTGCTACTAGGGTCTTGAATTCATACATGCATGAGTTTATTTCAAACAAAACATGTTTAAATATGCCCCTGTGATCAGTGGATGGCTTCAGACAAGTACACTCAACATTACTCTTGTCTCAGTTTTGTTAGCATGTTTTCAAAAACAAAAGCAGTCTAATATAAATAGTGGCTTCTGAGAGAATGTTCTGGACTAGTTAAATTTGAGGCAGAGAAATCAGCTTAGGTTATGGGGACTGGTTTTTTTTTTTTGTTTTTTTGTTTTTTTTTATTCCAAGGGGTAACTTTGATAGATTTTTCTCTCAAGACACAGGACAATCACGTGGTCTTATTATAAAAGGCCAAGAAAGTTGTTTTCCAAAATATTGGAAAGCAATTTGAGTCCCTTGAAAATGTCCAAACTTCCATTTTGATGTGTAAATTAAAGCTAACAGAGTTATTTGGGGAAGGGGTAGATAAATGGAAACACTTCTTCAAAAGTGTATAGTTCTAGATGGAGGATATGCTAAGAAACAATAGCTTCATTTTGATATTTTCATTTAATAAAAGTTTGTACAATTTTGTAGCAATACTTTGTATGTACTGAAGAAATAAGGGTATGAACATGGACAGATATATGTATACCATGTTCATTGCAGCATTACTCATAATGGCAAAGAGATAGAAACAACCTCAGTACCCATAATGGATGAATGGATAACCAAACTGTTGTACATCCACACTATTCCATTTTTCCATGAACTTTTTGAAGGCCCCTTATATAGGTTTGGCAGATAACAG
>NW_006408532.1:20578341-20579459 GCF_000296735.1 Chrysochloris asiatica | reverse complement strand
CTATGAGTCGGTGCTGACTTGATGGCACCTAACAACAACAACAAAGTTAGGTGCAACTTAGTACTCAAACTGACATGTTTGTATTTGAACATTTTAAACAGTTTTTTTTTTTTTGCAGTAGGTTTACCCAATGAAATAAATACATTACTTTATTCTTGGCTGTTGTTTCCATGAGTATTGATTGTGGATCCAAGTAAAAGGAAATCTTTGACAACTTCAATCTTTTCTCCATTTATCATGTTATTTATTGGTCCAGTTGTGAGAAAAATTTTCATTTTCTTTACATTGAAATACAATTTATATTTCAGGCTGCAGTCTCTGATCTTCATCAGTAAGTATTCCAAATCCTCTTTGTTTCCAACAAACAAGGTTGTACCTTTTGCATATTGCAGGCTGGTACTCTTCCTCTGATTCTGATGTCTTCTTTATTTAACCCAGTTTATCAGATTATTTGCTTAGCATAAAGATTGAATAACTGTGATAAAAGGATACAACCCTGACACACACCTTACCTAATTTTAAACAATTCACTGTCCCCTTGTTCTGTTCTAATGACTACCTCTTTATCTATTTACAGGTTCCTCATGAGCACAATTATGTGTTCTGGTAAAACCTATTCTTTGCAACACAATTCATGGCTTTCTTAATGATCTACACAGATGAAGGCCTTTGCATAGTCTATAAAGCACAAGTAAACATCTTTCTGATATTCTCTGTGTTCAGCCAAAATCAATCTGATGTCAGCAATAATATCGCTCATTCCACATCTTCTTCTGAATCCAGCGTGAATTTCTGGCAGCAACCTGTTGATGTACTACTGCAACCATTTTTTAATTATTCTCAGAAAAATTTTACTTTCATGTAGTATTAATGTTATCATTCAATGATTTCTGCATTCCATTGGGTCAGCTTTCTTTGGAATGGGTAAACATATGAATCTCTTTAAATTGGTTGGCCAGGTAATTGTCGTACAAATTTCTTGGCATAGAAGAGTGGATGCCTTCAATACTGCATCTGGTTGTTGTAATATTTCATTTGATATTTGGTCAATTCCTGGAGCCTTGTTTTTCACTAATGCCTTCAGTACAGCATCCTTCAATATCTTTCTTCCTTTAAAA
>NW_006408532.1:20555430-20577381 GCF_000296735.1 Chrysochloris asiatica | reverse complement strand
TAAGTCAGCCACTTTGTGCCTTTATAACACCCCATTTAGACAATGTCTAAATTGTCCATCACTATCAACCCAGTGTTTCCCTATCAACTAATGAAACAAGCTTGATAATTGATATGAAGTATCTTTCCATTTCCATTTGGAATTTTGAGCAACTGCATCCACAAAGTTCCAGTTAATCAAATTGCTCACAGTATCAAGCACCTTTATCTACACTTGGTCAAGTCATGGTCAGCTAGCCATGCAAGCTAGGTGAAATAGGTAGCAGCTGCAAGTTTGGGAGTTTACGAACATCTCCCCGTACTTCAGTCCAGATGGCTGCTTCACATTCAGCTCTAGCCTCCAGTGGCTAGGTCAGTGCCTATGGACTCAGGAGTTCACACATCTTCCTAAACTTCATACCTGTCAGCCCTTCCTCTTTTCTCTTTCATCTTAAGGTCAATAGATGTCTATGGAATAGGACCAAATTCAGCTCACCCTCCCTTTTCTTGCATATCTACCATCTTGTTTATTGGCTTCCCCATCACCTGAGCTAATACGTGTCTACTACCTAACACCAGTAAATTACTTCCCCCTCCCTCCCACCTCTGGTAACAACCAAAGAATGTTCTCATGAAATATTTGCCCATTTGTGATAGATTAATTTCAGCATAATGTCCATGATGTTAATTCTTATTATGAGGTGTTTTGCAGATTCATTTTTATTCTTCAAGGTTGCAGAGTATTCTATTTTGTGTATGTTTCAGAGTTTGTTTATCCATACTTCCATTGGTGAGCACTTAGGCTGTCTCCATCTTTTTGCTATTGTGAATAGTGCTGCTGCGACGATCATTGTTGTGCATATATCTACTCGTGTTCTGGTTCATGTTTCTTGTGGCTATATATCAAGTAGAGGGATTGCTGGGTCATAAGGTATTTCTATTTCCAACTTTCTTAGGAAATGTTGTACGGTTTTTGACTGGTTGAACAATTTTACAGTGCCACCAGCAATGTAGGAGGCCCCCAATCTCTCCACACTCTTGCCAGCATTTGTTGTTTTCTGTGTGTGTGTGTTCGTTTAACTTTACTTAATGTTGGTGTGATATCTAATTGTTGTTTTGATTTGCATCTCTCTAACTCTCTAATGGTTAAAGATCATGAACATTTCTTCATATGTTTGTTAGCAGTCTGAATGTCTTCCTTAGTGAAGGGTCTGTTTGGCCCATTTTTAATTGGGTTTTCTTTTTGTTGTAGAGGTGTTGTAGTTTTCTATAAATTTTAGAAATTAGTCTGTTGTCTGATATGTCATTGCTAAAAATCTTACCTAGTCGGTGGACTCCCTTATTTACTCTTTTGGTGAAATCTTTTGATGTATTTAAGTTTTAAATTTTTATGAAGTCCCAGTCATTTATTTTACCTTTGTTGTTTGTGTGTTTTTTGCAATTTTGATAGTGTATGTATGTCATACATTAGAGTCCATGATTTTGTTCTTATTTTTTCATTGACTATCTTTATAGTTCTGGGATTTACATATAGGTCTTTATTGTAATTTCAGTTAGTTTTTGTATATGGCGTGAGATATGGATCTCATTTCATTCTTTTGCAAATTGGTTTCCAGTTTTGCTAGTACCATTTTGTGAAGAGTCTATCTCTTCCCCACTTAATGAGTTTTGTCCCTTGGGCAAAGATCAGTTGACTGTATGTGGATGGGTTTACTTCTGGGTTCTCAATTCTGTTTCATTAATCTTTCATTGTACCAGTACCAGCATGTTTTGACCACTATAGCTGTGTGGTAAAATTTGCCATCAGGCAGTGAGAGGTCTCCAAGTTTGTTCTTCTTCTTAAACAGTGCTTTGCTTATCTGAGGTCTCTTTCCTTTCTATATAAATTTCTTGAGAGCGTTTCCATTTCTTTGAAGAATGTTCTTGAAATGTTATATCTGTAGATTGCTTTGGGTAGTGTTGACATTTTTCATAATGTTAAGTCTTCCTATCCATGAGCATGGTATATTGTTCCATTTCTGTAAATCTCTTTTGGTTTCTTGTAGTAGTGCTTTGTAGTTTTCTTTGTATAGGCCTTCTCTTTCTCTGGTTAGAGTTACTCCTAAGTATTTCATCCTTTGGATGGCTATTGTAAATGGTATTGTTTTCCTAATTTCCTATTCAGCACTCTCTTTATTAGTATAGAGGAATCAACTGATTTTTGTTATTGATCTTATACCTTGCCACTTTGCTGAATTTTCCAATGAGTATATATATATATATGGAGCTCTGGTAGCGTAGTGGTTACGAATCGGGCTGCGAACCTTAAGGTCAGCGGTTCGAAACTACCAGCCGCTCTGCGGGAGAAAGATGAGGCTTTCTACTCCCGTAAAGATTTACACCCTCGGAAACCCTGTACAGGGTCACTATGGGTCGGAACTGACTCAACGGCACTTAACAACAACAACATATATATATATTTTTTTTTTTTTCTGAATTTTTGCTATTTCTATGTATAGAATCATATCATCTGCAAATAGAGAGAGTTTTACTTCTTTTTTGTGAATTTGGATGTATTTAATTTCCCTTTCTTTCCTTATATAGCTCTGGTTAAGACTTACAACACAATATTGAATAGAAGTAGTAAAAAAGGGCATCTTTGGTTCCTATTTGCAAAGGGACTGCTTTTAGTTTCTCTCCACTGAGAGTGATGTTAGCTGTTGGTTTTGTATATATTCCCATAATTATATTGAGGAATTTCTCTTCAACTCCAACTTTGTTGAGAGTTTTTAGTAGGTTTTGGATTTTGTCAAATGCCTTTTCTGAATCAACTGGTTTTAGTGTGAAGATTATGCTCACTTTATAAAATGTATTAGCAAGTTTTCCATCCTTTTCTATATTCTGGAATAGTGTGAATAAAATTAGTGTTATCTCTTCTTTGAATGTTTGGTAAAATTCACCAGTGAAGGCATTTGGGCCAGTACTTTTTTAGTTGGGAGTTTTTGATGACCTGATCAGTTTCTTCTTTTGTAATAAGTCTGTTCAAGTTTTCTACTTCACTCTTATGTTAGTTTAGGTAGCTCATGTTTTTCTCAAAATGAATCTATTTCCACTAGATTCTCAAAGTTGTTGGAGTACAACTCTTTATAGTATTCTGTTATTATCCTTTTTATTTTTACTGGTTCTGTTTTGATGTCACCCATGTGGTTTCTTATTCATGCTATTTGTGTCTTCCCCTCTTTTCTTTTATTAGAATTGCCAATTGGTTGTCAGTTTTATTAATCATTTCAAAAAATCACCTTCTTGTCTTGTTGATTCTTTCTGTTGTTTTTCTGTTTTCTATTTCATTAATGTCTGCTTTAATGTTTATTATTTCTTTTCTTCTGGTTTGCTGGTCTTTTCCTAATTGTTGAAGATGTTGTCTTAATGTATTGATTTTGATTCTTTCTTCTATTTGGGTATGTGCATTTATTGCTATAAATTGCTCTCTCAGTACTGCCTTTTCAGTGTCACAAAAGTTTTGGTATGTTGTGTTTTTTTCTCTCATTAGTTTCTATGAATTTTTTATTTCATTTTTTATTTGTTCTACTACCCAGTAACTTTTAAGCAGGGTGTTATTCAATTTCATGTACTTGATTTTATTTTCTTGATCTTCTCAGTATTGATTTCTAATTTTATAGCATTGCGATCTGAGAAGTTACTTTATAGTATTTTGATATTATTAAACTTATTGAGACTTGCTTTGTGGTCTATTCTGGAGAATGTTCCATGTACACTGGAAAATAATGTGTTTTCTCCTGTTTTGGGGTTGAATGCTCTGTACAAATCTAAGAGGTCAAGTAGATTGTGTTTTTTAGTGTCCCTGAGTCTTAGTTGAATTTCTTCCTGATCTATACTTTTTTGAAAGTGGTGTATTAAAATCTTACACTATTATAAAGTTGTCTATTTCTTTCTTGAATTCTATTAGAATTAGATTTATATATTTTGAAACTCTTTTATTGGGAGCCCAGCTATTTATTATGGTTATGTCTTCTTGTTCAATTGACCTTTAGTCATGAGATAATGTCCTTCTTTGTCTCCAATGCTGATTTTTGCTTTAAAGTTTATTTTATAAGAGATTAATATTGCCATGCTTGCTTATTTTGATTTCAATTAGCTTAGTATATCTTTTCCATCCTTTCATTTAAAATCTATTTTTGTATTTGTGTTTAAGGTTTGTCTCTTGTAGACAGCATACTGAGGGATCCTGTTATTTTATCCATTCTGCTACTTTCTTCTCTACATTGATGTATTTAATCCCTTGATGTTTAGTGTAATTATCAATAAGTATGGCATAATTGCTGTCATTTTGCTATGTTTTATTTTGTTTGTGTGTTTGTGTGGTGCTGTTGGTTTTGTGCTGATTTCTTTGTTTGTGTGCTTTTTCTTGTCAATTTCTTCATAGTTTCAGTGTTTCCAAAATCTTCTTGGATTTATGAAACTATTGAAAATACCATGGCTTGAGTCAGGTACACCATAGACCTCAAACTGACATCTTTGCTCTTGAATACTTTAAATAAATCTTGTGCAGCAGATTTGTCTAATTAAATATGTCTTTTAATTACATTATTGCACTTTGCATGAGTGTTAACAGTGATGCAAGCAAAAGGAAGTCTTTGACAATGTCAATCTTTTCTCTATTTATCATGTTTTTTTGTTGGTCCGGTTGTGAGGACTTCTGTCTTCTTTACCTTGAAGTTCAACCCATACTGAAGGCTGTGGTCTTTGAGCTTCATCAGTAAATATTCTAAGTACTCTTCACTTTCAGAGAAGAGCTGGCACCAATTCTACTCCGGCTATATTTTCCAACATAGAAAATAATGGAAAACTTCCAAAATATTTTATGAAGCGAGCATTACCCTCATACTAAAAACAGGAAAATACATCACTAAAAAAGAAAACTATAGACCAGTATACCTCATGAACATAGATTCAAAAATTATAACAAATTCGTAGCTAATTGAATTCAACAACATATCAAAAACATAATACATGATGACCAAATGGGATTCATACCAGTGATACAAGGATGATTCAATATTAGTAAAAAAATCAACATAATTCACCACATAAATAAAACAAAGGAAAAGAACCACATGATCATGTCAATTGATGCAGAAAGACATTTGTTTCAGCATCCATTCCTGGTTTTAAAAAACTCAACAAAACAGAAGTAGAAGGGAAATTCCTCAATATAATTAAGAGCATATATGCAAATCCAACAGCCAACATTATTCTCAATGGAGAGAAACTAAAAGTATTCCCCTTGTAAACAGGAACCCAACAAGGATGACCTTTACCATAATCCCTATTCAATATTGTTTTGGAAGTCTTACTTAGGGCTATAAGGTAAGAAAGGGAGTTGAAGGCATCCAACTTGGCAAAGAAGAACAAAAACTCTATTTTCAGATGATATGATCCTTTACATAGAAATTTCTAAAGATTCAGCAACAAAATTATTGGATCTCACTGAAAGATCAGCTATGTGGCAGGGTTCAAGATCAATATGAAGATGGACTTTTTGGTGAAATTTCTTGCTATTCCTTTCTTTCCCCCTCAAGTGTCTATTTTATAATGGTATGACAGGGAAACCAAGATAGACAGACTTGGCAACACCATTCAGAACTCAGTTGACAGATAGCAGAGTTCAGAACAGAACAAAATTACAACAATGAATTCAGAGGACCTGTGAGGCCAATCAAAAATCAAAATATTAACAATGTCAAAGAAGGGGAAATAGAGGAACAGAGATCCAGATGGTGAGGAGGTCAGGTAGTTTGCAGGATACAATAGACTATTTTAAATGCAGGGAAAAGTCAATACACTATAGGGTAATCCCAAAGAAAGTTAATACTTCACAACTTACCATGAAAATGAAGATCCAAGTAGAACAAGGAAACATTAAAACTAAGAAGAAACTGACAAGAAATAGCACAAAAAACATGAACTCAGCACAAGAAGGCATGCAGAACAAAGGAATGAACAGCACCACAGAAATTAACATAATGACAGCAATTAATTCATAGTTATTGATAATTACACTGAATGTCAATGGATTAAATGTACCAGTGAAAAGAGAGTGGAAGAATGTATAAGAAAACAAGTCCCTTCAATATGTTACCTGCAAGAGACACATCTTACACACAAAGACAAAAAGAGACTAAAAGTTAAAGGTTGGAAAAAAAGATACCAAGCTAATTGCAATAAAAAAAAAAACCAAGCAGGAGTGGCAATATTAATCTCTGATAAAATAAACTTTAAAACAAAAACCAGTATAAGAGATAAAAAAGGACACTATTTCATGATTAAAGGGTCAATTGAGCAAGATGACATAACCATAATAAATATTTATACTCCTAATGAAAGAGCACCAAGATATACAAAGCAAACCCTACTAGAATTGGAAAAGAAATATATAAATTTACAATTATAGTGGGAGATTTTAATACACCACTCTCTAAAAGGGATAGAACAACCAGAAAGAAAATCAACAAAGTCACAGAAGAACTAAATAAAACAATCAACCAACTTGACCTCATAGATGTGTACAGAGTATTCAACCCAACAACAGCACAATACACATTCTTTTCCAGTGCACATGGAACATTCTCCAGAATTGACCATGTGAATTGGTCAATTGAAGCCTCCATAAATTTACAAACATCAAAATACTGCGAAGCATCTTTTCAGACCACAATGCCATAAAACTAGAAATCAACAATAAGAAGACCAAGGATATGAAGTTTAATAGATGGAAACTGAATAACACCCTGCTGAAAAGTGACTAGATAATAGAAGAAATTAAACGTGAACTCAGAAAGTTCATAGAAATAAATGAGAATGAAAACACAACATAACAAAATCTTTGGGGACACGGCAAAAACAGTGCAGAGAGGACAATTTATTGCAATAAATGCGTACATCCAAAAAGAAAAAAACAGCCAAAATTAACACATTAACTCTGCATCTCCAACAATTAGAAACAGACCAACAGAGGGAACCTACAGTCGCCAAAGAAAAGAAATAATAAAGATCAGAGCAGAAATAAATGAGATAGAAAACAAAAAACTACAGAAAGAATCAACAGGACAAGAAGCTAGTTCTTTGAAAGAATTAATAAAATTGACAAACCATTGGCAAACCTAACAAAAGAAAAGAAGGAGAAGACGCAAATACATTGTTAGTTGTTTTTGTTAGGTGCCACTGAGTCAGTTCCAAACTCATAGTGAAATTGTGCACAACAGCATGAAACATTCTTTGATCCTGTACTATCCTCAAAATTGTTATGTTTGAGCCCTTTGTTGCTGCCACACAGTGTCAATCCATCTCCTTGGGGGTCTTCCTCTTCTTTACTGATCCTCTACTTTACCAAGTAAGCTATCTTACTCCAGGGATAGTTCCTTCCTGACAACACGTCCAAAGTACAAGAGATGAAATCTTGCCAACCTTGCTTCTAAGGAGCATTCTGGCTACACTTCCAAGACAGATGTGTTTGTTCTTTGGTCTGTAGGTGATTCTTTCAATATTCTACACCATCATCATAATTCAAATGCATTCATTCTTCAAAGGTTTTCCTTATCCATTGCCCCAGTTTTGCATACAAATGAAGTGATTGAATTTACTTTGAGTAAGGTGCGTTTTAGTCCGCAAAGTGACATCTTTACTCTTTAATGCATTAAACAGGTTTTTTGCAGCAGATTTGCCTAATTTAATTTCTTGACAGCTGCTTCCATTAGCATTGATTATGGATCCAAGCAAAATGAAATGAAATCTTTGACAACTTCAATTTATTGATTGATATTTATTAATCCAATTGTGAGAATTTTTGTTTCCTTTACATTAAGGTGCAATCCATACTGAAGGCTGCAATCTTTGATCTTCATCAATAAGTATTTCAAGCCCTCTTTGCTTTCAGCAACTAAGGTTGTGTAATTTGCATATTGTAGATTGTTAATGATATTGTAGTATTTTGATGTTTTTAAATTTATTAAGGCTTTCTTTGTGGTTTAACATATGATCTGTTCTGGAGAATGTTCCATGTATACTGGAAAATAATGTGTATTGTGCTATTGTTGGGTTGAGTGTTTTGTATAAATCCGTTAGGACAAGTTGGTTGATTGTGTTATTTAGTTCTTCTGTATCTTTTCTGAATTTCCTTCTAGTTGCTCTATCTTCATTGAAAGTGGTATAATAAAATTCCTTACTATTATTGTAGAGTTGTCTCTTTCTTCAGTTTTTTTAGAGTTTGATTCATGTATTTTCAGATGGCACTGTGGGTTAATGCGCTAGACTGCAAAGCCATTTGAACTGCAAGGTCGGCAGTTCAAGCTCACCAGCTGCTCCTTGGAAACCCTCTACATGGTCGCTATGGGTTGGAACCTACTCAACAGCACTTAACAACAACAACATGGATATTTATTATGGTTATGCATTCTTGCTCAATTGATCCTTTAATCATGACATGATGGCCTTTGTCTCTTATGCTGATTTTTGTCTAAAAGTCTATTTTATCAGAAATTAATATTGCCATTAGCTTGATATACTTTTTCTATCCTTTGATTTTTAATCTACTCTTGTCTTTGTTTTTAAGGTGTGTCTCTTGTAGATAGCATATAGAAGGATTCGGTTCTATCTATTCTGCTGCTCTTTATCTCTTGACTGGTGCTTTTAATCCATTGATGTTCAGTGTCATAATCAGTAAGTATGAATTAATCGCAGTAATTTTGCTGTGTGTTTTGTTGTGGTGCTGCTGTTTTCTTTGTTCCACATATTTTTTTTCTGGGTTGAATTCTTTTTGTGTGTGCATTCTCTTGTGAATTTATTCACTGCTGTTATTTTAATGTTTACAAAATTTTCATTTTCTTGATTTGATGGTTGATTAATTTTCTTTGAGCTTACCCTGTAATTGATTAATTTATTCCCCAGTTTGAAACAATCTGTTTTATCTTGAAATCTGCTTGAACTCCTCTCCATTTGGAAGTTCTGAAACTATACTTTTCTTTGTTTTTTCTCTTTTGCTGTATTCATTATAAATTGGTATCTCTGGTTTGCTATTTTTCGTGTTGCAGTTTTGTTTTACTTTGGATATTTCTCTATTTGGATTGAATTCTGGGTAATGTTGCTATTTGTGCCAATCTCTGGTTGCTGTCTGCTGTTGTTGGTTTTCAGTTTAAAGTACTCCCTTTGGTAGTTTTTGTAAAGTTGGTCTGGTTTTTGCAAATTCCATTAATTTCTATTTATTTGGGAATGTTCTAGTTTCCCCATCGTATTTGAGGGACAATTTTACTAGGTATATGATTATTGGTTGGAAAATTTTTTCTTTCAGTGTTTTGTATATATTCATTGCCATCTTTTTTTGCATGGTTTCTGCTGAGAGATCAGAGTTTAATCTTATTGGTTCTCCTTTGTATGTAACTTTTTGCTTTCAAGATTCTTTCCTTGTCTTTGATTTTGGAAAGTTTGATTATGATATGTGTTGGTAATTTTCTTTTGGGGTCTATCATCTTTGGGGTTTATTCAGCTTCTTGTATGTTTTTTTTCTTATCTTTCATTAACAATGATAAATAATAATAGCTCAATTAAATAAAGAGGGATAAAAATAAGAAGAACAAAAGAAGCAGCAACAATTGGGAAAGAGAAGTAGAAAAAAAGAAGAAGAAATAAAAGGGGAGAGAGAAAGGAGAGAAAGCAAGAGAGCCAAAGGTAAGGGAGAAAGAAGAAATAAACAAAAGCAATGAAATGAAAAAATAAAATGAAATAAAACAGGGCAAGTGCCAGACCCCAGAGAGAAAAGATTTCTTCTGATGTCTCCTGTCAGATATGGGCCTCATGTCCTTTTGGGGGTGGGGAGGTAAGGGATGAGATAGTAACACTCAAACCTAGGTGGAGTTCCTGTGGTGGTGGCTATGTGCCGTGGAGTCGGTTCCGACTCATAGCCACCCAGTACAGGGTTTCCGAGGCTGTAAATCTTTACGGGAGCAAAACACCTCATCTTTCTTCCGCGGAACGGCTGGTAGTTTCGAACTGCTGACCTTGTGGTTTGCAGCCCAATTCGTAACCAGAGCTCCCTGGAGTTCTTGTAGGGCTAGGTATTCTTTGTTTTGGGTACCCATGAAGATCTCAAAGCGTCTGGGATATCAGGGTATTTCCTTCCCAGAGTGGAGCTGAGGGTGAGATGTCCCTCTAGTCTAGGGCTTACCAGAACTGCCTCTGCAGTTCTGAAATAGGCCATACCTACCTTATTCCAGATATCAGGGTTCATGCTGCTAGTTCCTCAAACACTTTTGGCCACCCAGAGAGCAGGAACTTCCCTGAGAGTGTACATGGATGGGTCTGACCACATCTCTAGTCAGCAGAAGACAAGAAAAAAAAAAAGTTGTCCCTTTCTGTTCATCAAAAAGCAGCAGTATGCCTCTGAGCCACCTACTGCTTTCTTGCCTTCAAACTCAACCATGAAGGTTCATGGTTGCTGGCACAGATTGTTGTTGCTGTTAAATTAAGTACCATTGAGTTGGTTCCTACCCATAGTGACCCTGTATAGGGTTTCCAATGAGCGGTTGGTGAACTTGAACTACCGACCTTGTGGTTCAAACCATCTTTACAGTCCAGCGCATTAACTCACAGTGCCACTAGCAGTTCCTTTTCTGTTTATTACCCCCCCACCCCCACCCCATGTATCTGTTCAGGTGCTTCTCCTAGTGAGGGATAGTCCATGGCTGGCCAGTGCTGCCTTTGCAGAGCTAGAGCAGGGTCGGCCTGAAACAGGGTCAACACAGACAACTCTCGACTCCTTTAATGGGGCCTGTGATGTTGGTGCTCACCTCCATGCAGCTTTGACTTCTGGGAGAGTGGAAGCTTCATTGGGGGTGTACATGGATGGGGGCCAGCCTTGCTTCTGGTCACCAGGGAAATGTAGGGAACAAAAGAAAAACCACACAAGAAAAAAATGTGAGCAACAGGTATGTTTTTGCAATGCTAACAAGTTTTCTTGTTTCTAAAGCTGCTCGTAAAAGTTCAAAAGGACTCCATCTGTCTGGTTACTGGCTTGTATCACCAATCTTTCCTATTTTTGCTGTGTCTGCTCAGCTCTTTCTCCTCGTAAGCATAGTAGCATTCAATTCACTTCTCTATCCCTTCATTTCAAGCTCAGAGTTCCAGGACTATAAGCTGATTCTATTTCATTTGGTTATCTGTATCTTTGTTATAGAGGGTCCATACAGTCATTTGGCCTATTCTGCAATCTTGTCACTTATGTTCCATGAGACTTGCTTTGTGGTCTAACAGATGGTCTGTTCTTGAGAATGTTCCATGTGCACTAGAAAGGAAAGTGCTGTTGAGTTAAGTGTTCTCTATAAGTCTATGAGGTCAAGTTGGTTGATTGCACTGTTTAGCCCTCCTGTGTCTTTGTTAAGCTAGTTGCTCTGTCTTTCATTAAAAGTGGTGTATTAAAATCTCCTGCTATTATTGTTGTTGCTATTAAGTGTCATAAAGTTGGTTCCAATTCATATTAAGCCTATAAAGGGTTTCCAAGGAGTGACTGGTGAGATTGAACCACCGACCTTATGGTTTAAACAGACCTTGCAGTTCATCACCACAGTAGGACACCTATTATTGTAAAGTTGTATATTTCCCTCTTCAGTTTTATTAGAGTTTGATTTATGTGTATTGAGGCTTTATCATTGGAAGTATTTATAAGGGTTATGTTCTCTTTTTCAACTGACACTTTGATCATGAGACAATGTCCTTCTTTTTCTTTTATGCTTGTTTTGCCTAAAAGCCTAGTTTATCAGAAATTAATATTGCTACTTCTGTTCTTTTTTGATTGCCAGTACCTTGATCTATTTTTCCCACCCTTTGATTTTTAGTCAATTTTTGTCTGTGTGTGTAATGTGTGTCTCTTTTAGACAACATATTGAAGGATGCTGCTTTCTTATCCATTCTGCCACATTCTGTTTCGTGGCTGGTACATTTAATCCATTGGTGTTCAGTGTAATTATCAATAGGTATGAATTGATTGCAGTCATTTTGCTGTGTGTGTATATATATATATATTTTTTTTTTTTTTTTTCCTGTGGCGCTGCTGGTTTTTGTTTCATATAATTTTCTGTGCTGACTTCATTTTGTTTGTGTGTTTTCTTGTCAATTTCTTCACTGCAGTTGTTTTAATTTTCACTAAACCTTTCAGGTTTTCCTTTTTCCTGATTTGATGTGAAGGTTTATTAATTTGCTTTGAGGTTATCCTCAGAGCATTTGCTCTTGTAAACATGACTGGTAATTTTGTTTGTAATTTTAGTTGCTTCAGCAAATATAAACAGGTGACTCAGTCTCTTCACAAAGCATATTCGTGAATCATGTGGAACAGAATCTTCTTCTCTGAATGTCATCTCTTACATCAGCAGTCTTTGTGGAGGAAAGTGATAAAGAAAAGGAGGTTAACACACATCCAAGTCAATCCTGGATGATGACTTTCCTAATGGAGAAATGTAAGAGGATTGGTATAATATGCTTGACTAAGTCAATGGAAATCTTCAAAACTGTCTGCCTAAGTTTTGCTTATGTTACAGCAAGTGACAGGAATCATGTTTTGTTTGATCTTTTGGGAGTAAGGGTGGGGACGGGAGCAGCTATGGAAGCCTACAACTTAAGGTAAATTATTACAGACATATAATAATAATAATAAGGAGCTCTGGTAGCATAGTGGTTATGAATCGGGCTGCAAACCGCAAGATCAGTGGTTCGAAACTACCAGCTGTTCTGCGGGAGAAAGATGAGGCTTTCTGCTCCTGTAAAGATTTACAGCCTCTGAAACCCTGTACAGGGTCGCTATGGGTCGGAACCGACTCCACGGCACATAACTACCACCATAATAATCAAGAGGAGTCCTGGTGTGGCACTGCAGGTTAATGTACTGAACCACAAAGTTGGTTTGAAAGGTCAGTGGTTCAAGCTCACCAGCTGCTCCTTGGAAACCCTATACAGGGTCGCTGAGTTTGAACTGACTCAACAGCACTTAACAACAACAATTAAGGGTGATTCTAGCCCTTAATCACCAGGGAAGAACATATATATCATAGTTATAATTCAAACATCATTAAAACAATTACAAGGGCAGATCCCTGTGCTATCTCACTACACAAAGGGCATGATTCAGAGATCTGGTAGCTTTTGCTGATCACAGACACACATATTCACACGACATTAACAATAATCATCATCGTCATTATCATCATTAAGAATCAAAAAAGTACTATTAGCTCTGCAAAGCAGTTTCACCTTGATGATCTCTGAGTCCCATAGATAAGAAAGTGGTATTTCTACGTTCATTTTATAGATGAGGAAATCAAGGCACAGAATCATTAAATAATTTGCTTAAAGTCACATAGTTAATTAGTATCAAATTGGAGCCTCTTCACCATCAGATCGGGCTCTTAATAGCAAAAACTGTTCAATAAGAAATCAGCATCTTAATGTGTAAAAAGTGTTTATTAATAGCTATGAAGTAGCAGGAGCCCTGGTGTGGTACTATGGGATTATGCACTGGACCCTTGGCAAGGTAGGTTTAAGCCACAAGGTCAGCAGTTCCGGCCGCTCCTGGGAAACTCTATACAGGGTCAATATGAGGCAGACCGACAAAGTAATGCTTTACCTTTTTGTTTTAAATGCAATACATGAAACAGAGAATGTGTTAAAGTTAGCTAATATAAATGCTTAAGAATAAGTACATTCTGCTTGGTAACTGCTTTGGGAAAGACGTTTTTGAACAATGTTTGCTCTCAAACATACGATGGGAGAATCATTGTAGTAGCATACACTTTCAGAACAGCAGACTCATGAACTCAAGTTTAAAAGGCACTATCTACCTAAAGCAAATAACAGGTTATTTCACCTTTTTAAAAACAGCTTTGAGTTAATGACCTAAATCCAGTCAGAATGAATGTTTCCTGTTTTAGATTTTTTTGCAAAACCTAATTTCATTTTCCTTATCTCTTGTAGGGGATGGGACAGTTGTGAGACAACCACATACTGAATGATCTATCTTTCCGTAGCATCATATTTTAAATGAACAACATTAAGAATATTATTGTTTTTCAATTTCTCTCTGGCCCTAGATTAGTTTGCTATCATCACCGGTGTCTTATCTATAATCATTGTACTGTTTTGATTCCATATATTAGTTCTGTTGTTGTTAAGTGTCATCGAATCAATTCTGACCCATATCAACCCTGTATAGGGTTTCCAAGGACGAGCTTGAGCCACCGACCTTGCAGTTCAAACGACTTTGCAGACTGACGCATTTCCCCACACCACCACACCAGGACTACATATTGGTTCTAGACCAGGTGAAATAAATAATTGCCAAGAAACCTTTAGGCCATGAAGTTTGATTTTATTTTCTTCTTTCGGTGCATGTTAGGAAAGGGCAAGAAGAGGAAAAGAGTTTTTCCAAATATGTGATGCTTAATGAGACCATTCCATTTTGCCTCACAACACATTAATTGTTTTTAATTTTTTCTAGCTATCTTGGCATTCATGTCAGATGGAAAACTGAAGGAGCAGAGGGATGCATTTATTTCCAGAAGAGGTCAGAGAGCAAATTAGGGGACAGAGAATAGTAAACCATCAAGCATGCAGTACACACTTTCATTAAGGCCCATGTGTTACAAAACCACAATATTCAAATATTCTGTTTCCTGCTGTTTAGACTGAAGATATTCTGTGAAGGTTTATTTCAGTTACATTTTGCAAAGGATAAAAATGTGACATTTTCAGTCTTATTGGAGGTGCAATGTTTTATTCTCTGGTTCATCTTCATTTACATGAAAGGAAAAAGCTCCTCTTGATGGTTAAATAATAAAGAAGGCTGATTACTTACAGAGTCAAGTAACAAGACTCCATTGTTTGCCATGATCTAATCGCTCCTTAAATCTTGAAATTCTTATCCAACTTAATGATGGCATCTGCTGGGAGGAGAATATTTCCAAGGCATATCTTCACAACAACCCCAAATCATGGAAACAAGCCAGAGGAGAAATTTAAATGCGTGTAATCCTCTAAGAAAAATACACTTTAGAATTTTTCTCTTAATGGGAACTTTGTTTGCAGACAGTGCACAGTCTATCCAGATAATGCCAACAACATCTGCCACTGTTGGTTAAGATCGGACCTCTTCATCATGAGGTACTCACATCAAAATGACTGTAGGCTGATGGAACAGCACGAGCTTTCCCCAAGAAGTCATTTTCAACAATATCATAAGACTAGATGATAAAATAATGCTTTACCTTTGTGTTTTAAATGCAATTTTCTAAGACAAGGTAAAGCAAACACAGAACAAGGGAAAACAACACATCAATCAAGTGAAATGAAGGCTATTCATTTCTTTGGTATCTGTTGTGGAAGAGCAATGCTTTGGCATGTCTTGATTTCAACTTAAATTTGTCAACTTTGGAGAATCCTCTCAATTCTCTCTTCACTAAACACATCTTTTCTGTGACTGTACCAGCTGTTTGTTTTGATTACAGGAAGAGAGATACCAACATCCTGATCAAAGTGTCTATGGGGAGAAAGATATGGGGATGGGGAACCATAATCCTTTAGAGGTTAATGGTCTTCACCTTTTTATTTCAGCCTCTTACTATTGATTCAGAAGAAGTCATGGAATGAGGGATATCATTGTTGATGTCAGATGGAGATTTCTTTTTTGTTGTTGTTTTGCAAATTTTCCCAATTCATTATTCCCTTGATTCTAGACTGCTGCTCAAACACTTTCTCTGTCATTCTATCTAAGGATCCTTTTTGCAGTATTCCTGGTAGGAAACCACTACTTCTGTTTGTGTATTTCTAGGCATCTTGTATAAATAAGCTTCCAACAGAGACAGCTGATTTTATGTCGACTTGGTCTTCCAGTTATTGAGATAGATGAATTAAAGTTTTCCACTGTGATTATGGGTTGCTCTATATACCTCCTTTGCTTCCTTTTTGTGTATAACTATCTTACTTTTTTGTTGAGGCTGTTGAGTTGTTTCTGATTTATAGAGACCCTGTGCTAATTAATTTAAAGTTCTAAAATATGTTTTTAAATTGACCATTTTCATTATGAAATTTCTTTCTTTTTTCTGTAGTAGTGCTTCTTGCATTAAAGTCTACTTTTGGCTTTTATTAGTATAGTGATAATGACTATCTTTTGTATAGTATTTGCATAGCATATCTTTTTTCGTTCTTTTACTTTCAAACTTTCTGTGTTTATATTTAAGATTTGTTTCATTAAATAACAAATATAATTGGCTTTCATTTCTAGCTCAGTCTTATAGTCTAAATCTTCTAATTGGGGTGTTTAATTCACAAGCATAATTTTAAAAAATGCAATTACTGCTGGATTAAAGATTATATTAAATATCTTACTATGGTGTGGCACTGTAAGATAAGCATAGGACTGCTAATTGCCACAAGGTTGGCAATTCAAACCCACCAGCTATTCTTTGTAAATACCATACAGGGTCGCTAGGAGTCGGAAAGGACTTGACGGTACTTAACAACAACTAATATGCCAAAGTTTTCTGTTCACATTTGCATGGTATTTTTTCATAGTATAGAACTCTATGCTTGTACTTATTTTCTTACAACGTTTAAATCATATGAATACTGTATGTTCTGTTGCCGTCATTTCTTTTGAGAAGTCAGCTGTCAGTTTTATTGCTTTTTTTTTTTTTTCTTTAAAAGTAAGGTGTCTTTTCATCCCAGAAATATAATATTTTCGCTTTGTATTTTATTTTATGAAGTTGTGACTTATTTTCATATATTCTATTTGGAGTTCTGGTTCTCAAATCTGTGTTTGATTGCTCTATGATATCTGGTCATGTTCTTCAAATATTGCTTCTGTCTCTTTATTCTCTTTTCTTATCTTTTGCTTTCAATTACGAATATCTTAGACCTTTATAGCACATCTTATATGGTGTTTATATTCTGCATATGTTTCCTATATCTTTTGCTCTCTGTTGTATAGTCTGACTTTTTCTCGTATCTTATTTGTAAATTATAAACTTGTTTTCTGCTGTGTGTTGTTAATCCTATCATTTTATTACTCAAATTCAGTCATTGAATTTATTTTTACTTCTTTTAATGTTTTGCTGTTGTTAAGTGCAGTGAAGTCAGTTCTGACTTATAGAGACCCTGAATAGGGTTCCTAAAGCTGTAAGCAATTTGCAGTATCAGGAAGCCTCATCTTTCTTCCAAGGGGGGGCTGGGGGGCTTGAATCACCGACCTATGGTTTGCAATCCAGTGCTTATGCTACAGAGTCACTGAGCTCACACTTCTCCTAATAGTTTCTATTAAATTTATTTTCTTTTTTATTCTGAAGATAATTCAAAAATAGTTGCAGCAGTACATCAACTGGGAACTGCCAGAAATTCAAGCCAGATTGACAAGAGGATGTGGAATGAGGGATATCACTGCTAATGTTAGATGGATCTTGGCTGAAAGTCGTCTGACATTTTTCAAATTGTTGCATTATTTGGAAACTATCATTTTTTCTCCAGACTCCATAATTTTGATTAGTAGGAAAATTGAAAGCATCTCCAAAATTTAAACAATTTTCTTTTCTTGTGGTTCTTTTAAAGCTCTTTTTCCTTGCTGGCTGAGGTTCTGAGGCCTTTAGTTCCCTGGCTACAATCTCCAGTTGTTACTATTTCTTCATTTTTTTTTTTTGTTTGTTTGTTTGCAGCTGACACTTTGTTCTGTCTACTTCCTATGCAAACTTCTTGTGCCATTTAGTGTGGTATCTTTCCTTATCCTGGGTGGAATTTGTCTGATGGAGATTATGACTACAAGAAAAGTGTTTGAACCACTGCCAGCTTTGGAGCTCGGAAGCTCAATAGAGGAAAATAATCACTTTCACATCTCCAGTCTTCCCTTGAGACAGTCTATTTCTCAAGAATCATCCCTATGGGAATAATGGGCCAAGTGAAATATGCCCATAAGAAACAGGGGGCTAAAAACAGTCAACCATAATCTTTACGTATTTGTCAGTTTTGAGATCTCAATGAACATCTATTCAAAACCTTATTTCTTTTTCTCTCTCATTCGTGGTGCTCATTCAGTAGTTCCAGGTTCCACTTGCATTCCAGGTGATTGCAAACACATGTGGGTCAGAGTGGATTTATACTCCCTAGAGTTTGGTAGCATAGTGGTTACAAATCAGGCTGCGAATTGCAAGGTCAGCAGTTGGAAACTACTAGCTGTTCCGCAGGAGAAAGATGAGGCTTTCTGCTCCCGTAAAGATTTACAGCCTCAGAAACCCTGTACAGGGTCACTATGTGTCAGAACCAACTCAACGGCACACAACAACAACAGGGTTTGCAATGGATGATTTTCTTTTTTTTTTTTGCAAGTAGATCAACAGGTGTTTTATCCCCAGGCAGATCAGTGAGGACATGGACCTCTTAACTTCCTGTTAGTTGCTGAACACTTTTACCAGTTGAACCGCCCAGGGTCTCCCATTCATTGGCAGCAATCTCTGTTTCCCCAAATACCTTTTGAAGAGTTTTAAAAGTGCAAACTCTCTGATTTGAATTGTCCTCTGGGGTCTTGATTTGTCTTTTGTTGTTACTAGTAATTTAGTTCTTTGTGTAAGTAATTGAATAATCATTAACAGAAGATAATTGGTAGATAGAGTTCATTTTCAGGGAATCAATTGAAAGTCTGTTAAAAGTAAAAAAGTAAAAGTAAAAAGAATAGTTTTAGAAATGTAAGGGATCAATTTACAGCATATATTTCAGAAGTATCAATGCCACACTTAAGGAGATGTCAAATATTTTTTTTTTATAAAAAGCCTCAGAAACCTTATATAATACTTACAGGGTTTGTGACTATACTTAACACCAAAACAAAGTTCTTCAAATGACAAGAGTATTTGAAAGAATAGAATGTTAGAAACATAAAGCCAAGGGGAAGAAATTAAATTAAATTAAGAAATGCATTTTATATACGATAGAATGAATGTAAAACTAATGTTCTCCCATGTAAACTATCACATAATTCATAATAAAACATTAAAAAAAAAAGAAATGCATTTGAGGTAACTCAATAAAATATATGTAGATATAGATATGTAGATGATATATAGATATATTGATATGTTTGCCAATTAATTGATTCATCATCATAAATTCTAACTACATTCACTAACCCATGAATTAGTGGATTTCCCCACTAATTGACCATGCTCATTGCTTAGATTATACATGCGCAGTTAAAATATTTTGCCAATTCTTGTGAGTCCTTCACCTATTACACTGAAGTTTTGGTTAAATCTCTCAATGTTTCTTTGTTGCTGAATTTATCAAGCAGAGTGGTGCTGTAGGATCAGCACTGGACTGTGAACAGCAAGGCCAGCAGTTCAAACCCATCAGCTGCTCCTCAGAAACCCTATACAGGGTCTCTATGAGTCCAAACCAACTGAACAATAATAACATTGGTGACTATGGAGCCCTGGTGGCTGCATGGTTAGCCAATGTAGCTACTAATTACAAGGCGTCCAGGTGTGACACTGTAGAATGAACACTAGACCGTAAGGTCCATTTGAACTGCAAGCTCGGTGGTTTAAACTCACTGTTTGCTCCTCAGAAACCCTATATAGGATACCTATGGGTCAGAACTGACTCAATGACACTTAACAAACACAACAATGGAAAGTTTGTTGGTTTGCACCGACCAGCTGCTTCAGTAAAGATTGTAACTTTGGAAACTCTGTAAGGAAATTCTCTTTTGTCCTGTTGGGTCACTGTGAGTTGGAATTTGACTTTTGATTTTTTGGTGACCTAGAAAACCTCAGGTGTGATTCACCAGCTGGGGAATTCCATGGATAGCACTGCCAACACTCAACCATTATGTAAAGTAACACGCTCAAATGAACTGAAGTGGCTTATTGATGATACCACTTCAGACCAACTGATTTGTTGATTAACTCGCACACCAACCCCAAACTTAGGGATTCCCTCGAAGCCTTTGAGAACATTACAACTCATAGTGACCCTGTATAAGGTTTCCAAGACCACACATTTTTACTAGAGCAGAAAACCTCATCTTTCCCTCTCTGAGTGACTGGTGGGTTTGAACTGCAGACCTTGTGGTTAGCAGTCTAGTGCTTACCCTACAGTACCACCATGACTCCTAACAGAGGCATTACATAGGGATACATACCTATATAATATAGATAACCACAGTGGCCAATCCACTGTAACCTTACCCACAATTTATTGTACACAAATGAAAAGTTTCAGGGAAAGTTGATGGTAGTGGGTGATGGTGGTTGTGTGCCATAGAGTTGGTTCTGACTCTGTACAGGGTTTCTGAGACAGTAAATCTATACGGGAACAGAAAGCACCATATTTCTGTTGTCACAAAATGACTGGTAGATTTGAATGAGTCCAGTTGGTAATCCATTATGCCATCAGGGCTGATATTGTTATTGTTAGGTGCCGTTGAGTTGGTTCTAACCCACAGTGACCCTGTATAAGGTTTCCGAGGAGCAACTGATAAACTTGAATGACCAACCTTGTGGTTCAATCCATCTTTGCAGTCCAGCACGTTAACCCACAGCGCCACACCAGGACTCCACCAGGGCTTCTGTTGTAAAGTGCTATCAAGTCAGTTCCTAACCATAGCGACCTTGTATAGGGTTTCCATGTTGTTGTTGTTAAGTGCTGTTGAGTCATTTCCGACCCACAGTGACCCTATATAGGGTCTCCAAGGACTGGCTGGTGAGCTTGAACAACTGACCTTGTGGTTCAAGCGACTTTGCAGTCCAGTGCATTAGCCCATAGCGCTACACCAGGACTCCTAGGACTCATATAATTCACACAATTGGTAATTTCCTCTAGACCACTGAATACGTTTATGTTTCTCTCAGATGTGGAGGACCTAGATTTGGGGATTAGACTTGCACATCTTACACATCTCAAAAACCATTTTGTCACCTTCTGTTTTTCTTTTGCACTTAACTGTAGTGATTTGAGTGGAAGGCAGTGTTCTGTTTAAAACAGCTATTGATAGGTTTTTAGAGAGAAAGCATATTATTACTGCAGGGAAAATCCCTCTAATTCTCCTTTATTTTTGAAAGATAAATAAGGAGACTGTAGATGTTTAACCAACTTCGATTATGTTTCCATTTAGTTCATGCTATTGAGTCTGATTTGTATGTGATCATAGTGAATTGTTTCTGCCCAGAATTAGGGTTTTTCTTGTAATTGTAAAAGATCACAGTGGCATTTATACCGGCTAACCATAGGCTTTCATTAAGATGATTGATTGCTTTCATTGATTTATTTGATATGTGGGCATTTCTGTAGTGTGGTTTTTCACTTTAAAATGTACTGAGCTCATCATTTGGGTTCTTCTCTTGTGATGTAATTAATGAAATTTTGAGCAACCTTTTTTCCAAAGAACTTTTTTTTTTTAGATAAAAGTTTATTGCCCTTAAAGGTATAAGACATGAATTACTAAATGCTTTTTCTGTGTGTGTGAAAGGTGGGGTTAGTGAACATTATTATAGTTAACATTTAGGTGTTTCTTCTACTTAATACCAGTGATCCCTAGTTTATTCACATCTCTGTTTCAAGAGTTGGTGTCCTGGTGTGGCGCTGAAGTACAGGACTGCTAACTGCATTGTCAGTGGTTCAAACCTACCAGTGCTCCTTATGAACCCTATTCGTTGTCTATGAATTATAGCGGATTCCAGGATACTTACCAACAACAGTGCTGGAGTTAAGAGCAGATTTGTAATGGGAGAGATGGTTTAGGTTTAAGACTGAGAAAGGAATAGGTTAGGTCATATTGGTTCCTCCTATGATCTGGACTTGCATTTTGAAAGTCTCTTTGAAATATAAACAGATAAAGTCATTTAATTAAGTGAACCTCGGTTCCTTAGGAAATCTAATTTGGGTGACAATTATATATATA
>NW_006408532.1:20545519-20555330 GCF_000296735.1 Chrysochloris asiatica | reverse complement strand
TTTTTTTTTTTTCAATCTGGTAAAAAGGAGAGAAAATACTGCCCATCAGGTACCCTTGTTGAACATTCTAGAGATATTTTGGTAAATAAGATGCCCATTGTCTAGTAAACTTTTCAAAACAAATTTATATACTCATATTATAGTCTATGTGACTGACTCCCCTAGATTTATGTCATATACCACCTGCAAGATTATATCACATGACCCTGATTTTCATGTTCAGAAAATACCTACTTACCCATTGTACAATTTACTCTCTAATGTTGGAAACCACTTGAATCATGGATTCTCAGCATCATGCTTTTATTTGTTTATTTTGTTTAACCTTAGTCAAGCAATGACCAGACTCCTCAAAGCTTTTTCTAGTTATATTTCAATACAATTAACCTCAAGGCTTGGGCAATTTATTGAGGTTATTACATAGCTCACTTTTTATTTTTTTATGATTGCCCTTTTTATTTTTATGAAATGCTTATAAATTTAGCATTCCATATAATTTTATTTTGATGGTTGTGCACACAAAGTCAGTTTACACAATAATCAAATGAAGTGTATATAGATTAAACCTCTTGCCCTTAGATAAGGAATAATGGCAAGGACTCAAGAGATGAATTCTTTCTTCACAAAACTCCTACACTCCTTATTCTTGGTATACTCAGGTTAGCACTTGGCTACACAAAGACGGGCTTCGTCTCAAATTACATCTTGGGTATAGATCTTATCTCCTCAAACAAGGAACAAGCTTTCTGGAAACAGTAATTGCTTTGAAACCCTTCACCTCACCATTGCCTCCCCAGGGATGTTCATGGTATATTTCCTGGATAAATGCTAATCCAACTAAATTCATGTGTGGGTATCTGATTTGGAGTTTGGTAGTTTAGAACGTTTTCAGAAATTCTTAACAGATAAAGGAATGTATGAAAAAAATCATCAACTGTGTTCCTACAACATCTATTATTTAGTATAAAGCGTCTCAAGTTAAGGGATAGGAAATTAACACAATTATAGGGAGGAGAGATGATGCAAATTATATCCAATTTTTTTGTTGTTGTTGTCAAGTTCCTTTGAGTCAGTTATGACTAATAGTGACCTTGTGTAAGGTTTCTGAGGAACTGCTAGTGAGTTTGAACCAATGACCTTACTATTCAAACTGAGCTTGTAGTCCAGTACTTAGTCTCTGAATGTCACACCAGGGCTCCTGCAGTACTTTAGAATGCTGCTTATCTCACACATAAATTCACTTAGTGTATTCTTTGTGACTCGATGGCACTTAACAACAGCAACAGTTCCTTGTGCCTTGAGTGGTGCAAACATTTTGTGCTTGACTACTAACCTGAAAGTTGATGGTTCAAACCTATCCAGCTGCACCAAGGAAGAAAGGACAGGTGATCCACTTCTTAAGATTACAGCACAGTCCACAACAGTACACACCCTTTCTCTGACATACATGGAACACTCTGATTGGAAATTGACTCAATAGTGACTATTTAGGTTTTTGTTTGGTTTTGTTTACTTCAGTTTCTGTTGATGTTGTTTGTCACCAATCAGTTGATTCTGTATCATGGTGACCCCATGTGTACCCAGTGTACATAATTGTTGTCGTTATTAAGTGCGGTCGAGTCGATTCCGACCCATAGTGACCCTGTATAGGGTTTCCAAGGAGCAACTGGTGAGCTTGAACCGCTGACCTTGCGAATCAAATGACTTTGCAGTCTGGTGCATTAACCCACAGCACCACACCAGGATAGTGTACACAGTGGAACTGCTCAATAGACTATCCAAGTCAATGACCTTCAGAAAGGAGATCACTCATCTTAAGAAATACCTTTGTGTGGTTTTGAACCACCAAACTTTCAGCTAGTAGAAGATCACTTAACTGTATGTGCCACCTAGGAACTCCAAAGATAAATTAGGAAGCTAAATTTTTGACAAACTTTTTTTTTTTTTCCTCAAGGGAGAAGATTAGGGAGAGAAAACAATATAATGGTTATAAAATATTTCTTTAGACTGAGAAATGGGCAATTCTTCCACTTGGTAAAAGTAGAGCAAACTAGTAACTTTAATGTTAAAAAAAAGAAAAAGAAAGAAAGCATGGACTGGTCACTCTGGATTGAACCTGATTATTTCATATTTTAATTGACAACATTCACGTCTTTGAGCTTCTCATTTAGACTTTGATAAAATCAACTTGCATAGGCAGATGGCAGGCTGTTATTTTTAATTCACAAGCCATGTTAAATGTATGCCATATGTTATAGAACTTTTCAGACTCAGCCTTTTGAATGCTACCACAATAAACTCACCAATTTACAGAAAAGGAAATCTGACAGGAAGAAGTATGCACTTGCGGGTTACATTTTTGAAAACCAAAGTCAATTACTTGTCTCTTTGCCTGATTTAAGGAAGGGGAGAAAAAACCTCTTAGCAAAATGAGAAGTCACACATTGAAATGGTAATTACAGTAAGAGAGAAGAGTGGGATTAGGGGGGTCTGATTGTTGCTTTGTACTGAGAAGTGATATATTGCATCAATAGTACAACAACTTGGAAGAATATACAAGGCAGCCTGTTATAACCTATAAAGGGAATAAAACATGAGTTCTTTTTTGTGTACTGCCAATGATTCTCAGGAGGGGAAATAATTTCTTTGGCCCTCAGAACCTCATGCTGTTTGTTGTTAAGTGCCGTCCAATGGTTCCGACCCATAGTGACCCTGTACAGGGTTTCTGAGGCTGTAAAACTTTACGGGAGCAGAACGCCTCCTCTTACTCCCGCAGAGCAGCTGGTAGTTTTGAATTGCTGGCCTTGAGGTTCGCAGACCGTTTCATAATCACTACGCTACATAGGTCACATAAAATTTTGTATTAGTAAATCTCTAAAGCCTCTTCTAGAATTTACATAGTACAAATCACAATCCATTTCCATGGTTTTACCAGTTATCATAGAGTTGACTCTATGCGTATCAGAGTGGTACCATGTTCCAGAGGGATTTAAACAGCTGATTATTCAAAAGTAGAGTGCCAGACCTTTCATCTGAGTCATGTCTGGTTAGATTTGAACCTCCAACTTTTTGGTGACAGACTGAATGTTGCATCATTGATGTTAATTACCATCATTCTATGGATGCCATATTATTGTTCTCTTTCGGAGCAAGATTCTAAAGTTCATAGTCCTTCAAATTGCTATTAGTGATGGTCAGCAAGGTTGCTACAGATAGATGTTGTTGAATTTCTTTTATGAAATCTACCTATTTATCAAGGACCCCAGTTGGTGCAGTGAGTTATTCACTATACATTTTATTACAAGGTTCAAATCCATCAGCAGATTCATTGGAGAAAGATGAGACCGTCTTCTCTGGTAAAGATTTACAGTGTCAGAAACCCTTAAGAAGCAGTTCTGTTTTGTCCTATAGGGTTGCTGTAAATCAGAACTGACTCGATGGCAGTGGGTACCTATTTATTCAACTGTGTGATACTATAGTATAGGATCAGCCCTGGACAGTTAACCTCAGGTTCATAGTGAGGAATCCATGTCTCATCACGAGTAATGACTTTTAAAAGAAACCTTTACCTTCCTTTGAGTATTGGTTCAAAGTTTGTTTACAGATGTCCATGTTCGCACTCACACAGTAGTGACATTGAATGGAAAACACTGATAAGATAGTGCAATGAACAGAAGTTTTAATATAAATGGAGTGAGGATAATTTTTGACTCACTCTCATATATATATATATATATATATATATATATATTAAAAAAAACCTTATGACCACCTTCCTCTATTCCTCTGGGGACAAATTCATTTCCAGAGACATGATTCTAAAGTGTTATCTGGATTTAGAGGCCTAGAGCATCTTCATCTTCCAATGAGAAATTTTGTCAGAATCTACTTATTGCAATATTTATTAAGAATATCAATATTCATATTAAAGTACTTGTTCAAACGAGTTTGTTTAAACCTTTCCATTTCCCATTTTATTCCTTAACTAGAATAGGAAATAGCTTCTCCTTCATGAGTAAGAGGTTATAGTGGGATGGTAGATGACATCAGAAACATGCGAACAGATGTGGGTGCAGGGAGTAGAGAATAGGGAATACGTTAGAGGAAAAGCGCAAAAGAAGGCTATGGCTTTCAGATAATAATTTAAGGGATGTTTGTTTTCCTTCTCAAGGCTTTGTTATCCTTTTAGAGTTCTTTCATAATTTTAGGGCACTGAACATAACAACCAGGAGTGACGCCTAGGATGCCTGGTATATCTTGGATAAGGGGGGAGAGACAGGTAAGTGAATACTCCTTGTAGATCTCTGAAATGCTTTTGTAAATCATTCATTTCTTTGAATTAATCTGTGTCCTCTCTTAACAATGGGGATCATACAGGAAATGGGCCCCTTTTCATAGTTAAAAATCACTTTTTATAACACTAGAGCTCTTTTCTTGTTGTAACATCTTGGTTTCTATTCCCACATGGTCAACTCATGTAGCAGCCCCTGAATTTGTTATCTTGTTCCTACTTTGGTTTTATTGACCATTTCAAACAGCACTGACAGAAAGAAAGCTTTTCCTCATACGCACACATACACACACCCGCCACTGCTTTCTCTCTCTCTTTCACATTTGCACACTTATTCTCACATCCACATGCATATACAAAGCCGTGTTAAGTGCTGGGTTTTATTATTACTATGATCGCCTGCCTCTGTACAAAATCTACTATACTAAGTCACACTTCTTTCTGTGTTTGTCTTGCAATACCCTGAGGCAGAATTTAAGGGCATGGATTTTTGTCTTATTCATCTTTATATAGCCACAATCTAATTGGTCCTGGCCCATGCTGTTTGCTGTTGTTAGGTTCCATTGAGTTACTACCAACTCTTAGTGACCCTATGCACAACATGATGAAGCATTGCCCAGTACTGCAACAATCTCATTAATTATTGCTATGCCAGAGTCCATTGCTGCTGCCACTGTGCCGACCCACTACCTTGGGGGTCTTCCACTTTTTGTCTGATCCTCCACTTTACCAAACATGATATCCTCCTTCAGGGACTGGTCCCTCCTGACAATTTGTCCAAAGTATGAGAGATGAAGTCTGGCCATCCTGGCTTCCAAGGAGCACTCTGGCTGCACTTCTTCCAGCAAAGATCTGTTTGTTCTTTTGGCTGTCCATGGTACTTTCGATAGTCTCCTCCAACACCACAATTCAAAAGCATCAATTATTTTATGGTCTTCACTATTCACTGTCTAATTGTCACATGAAAATGAGGTTATTAGAAATACCATGGTTTGGTTCAGCCGCACCTTAGTCCTCAAACTGACATCTTTTGCTCATCAACACTTTAAAGAAGTCTTGTGTAGCAGATTTGCCTAATGTAATAAATTGTTTGATTTCTGGACTGCTGCTTCCATGAATATTGGTGATTGAGCTGAGAAAAGAATCAAATCTTTGAAAACTTCAATCTTTTCTCCATTTATATGGATGTTTATTGGTCCAGGGGTCATGATTTTTGTTTTATTTACACTGAGGTACAACCCATACCAAAACCTGTGGTCTCTGATCTTCATTGGTAAGTCTTTAAGTCCTTTTCACTTTCATCAAGCAAGGTTGTATCATCTGCATATTGCAGGTTGTTAATGAGTTTTCCTAAAATCCTGATGCTATGGTTTTCTTAATACAATCCAGCTTCTCAGATTATTTACTCAGCATAAAGTTTCAATTGTTGTTGTGTGTGTTGTCGAGTTGGTTCCAACCCATAGTGACCTTGATAGGATTTCCAAGGAGCACAAGGTGAGTTTGAACCACCCACCATGTAGTTCAAATGACTTTGCAGTCTGACGTATAGATATGGTGGAATAATACAACCCTGGTGCACACCTTTCTTAATTTTAAACCATTTGGTGTTCCCTTGTTCTGTTTGAACAACTGCCTCTTGGTCTATGCACAGGTTCCTCATGAGCACAATTAAGTGTTCCTGGCACATAGTAATGGTATAACTAGATGGTTTGAGAAAAAAAGAAAGAAAGCACAATAGAAAATGAATTAATGAGCACTTTATCTGGTTAGTCCAAGAATTACATCAATTTCAAGGTCATTTATTCATTTAATCATTCATTAGGTAATTTGTTGTTGTTAGGTGCCATCGAGGTGGTTCCAACTCACAGCGACCCTATGCACAACAGAATGAAACACTGCTCGGTCCTGGGCCAACCTCACAACTGTTGCCATGCTTGAGCCCATTGATGCTGCCACTTGGCCAATCCATCTCGATGGGGGTCTTCCTCTTTTTCTCTGACCTTCCACCTTACCAAAGGTGATATTCTTCTCTAGTGACTGGTCCCTCCTGACAATATGTTCGAAGGATGAGAGACGAAGTTTGGCCATCCTGGCCTCCAAGGAGCACTCTGGCTATACTTCTTCCAGCACAGATCTGTTGGTTCTTTTGACAGCCCATGACACTTTCAGTATTCTCCTCCAACACCATAACTCCAAAGCATCAATTCTTCTACGGTCTTCCTTATTCATTGTCCAACTTTCACATGCATATGAGGTTATTGAAAATACCATGGTTTGGTTCAGGCGCACCTTAGTCCTCAAAATGGCATCTTTGCTCTTCAACACTTTAAAAAGGTCTTGTGCAGTAGATTTGCCTAATGCAATACATCCTTTGATTTCTTGATTGCTGCTTCCATGAGTGTTGATAGTTGATTTAAGAAGAATGAAGTCCTTGATAACTTCAATCTTTTCTCTGTTGCTAAGACTGTTGTTTATTGGTACAGTGGTGAGGATTTTTGTTTTCTTTACATTGAGATGTAATGCATACTGAAGGCTGATCTTCATCAGTAAGTATTTTAAGTCCTTTTCACTTTCAGCAAGCAAGCTTGTATTATCTGCATATTGCACATTGTTAATGAGTCTTCCTCCAATCCTGATGTCATGTTTTTCTTCATATCACCCAGCTTCTCGGATTATTTGCTCAGCATACAGGTTGAGTAAGTATGGTGAAAGAATACAACCCTGTCTCACACCTTTCTTAATTTTAAGCCATTCATTGTTCCCATGTTTTGTTCTAACTACTGCCTCTTGGTCCATGTACTGATTCCTCATGAGCACAATTAAATGTTCAGGAATACTCATACTTTGCAATGTTTTCCATAGCTTGTCATGATCCTCACAATCGGATGCCTTTGCATAGTCAATAAAGCACAGGTAAGCATCTTTCTGGTATTCTGTGCTTTCAGCCAAGATCCATTGGAGTTCAGTAATGTTATCCCTCATTCCATGTCCTCTTCTGAATCCAGCTGGAAACTCTGGAAGTTCTCTTTAGGTAATAGTTTCATTAATTCTTTTGCTGAAGAAGTGGTAATTTTAGAACTCACTGCTTACTCTATGGAGTGTTTGGTCTGTGTGTATGTAAATCACATGCAGTTTTAATACGTGTAAGTCCTCCTCTGTATTAAACATATATTAGACTAGAAATGAACTCTTTCTAATTAACTGCTAAAGCAGACATTTTTCATTTCATAATGTTGGCATAATCACTCCACTAATCTTTTTGTTTCCATTTCCTTCAAAGTTTCTAGAACATTTATATATATAGATATCTGGTCAAAGTGTGCTGCAATGCCAACTGCAGTAGAGATTTGCGAGTCCAGAATAGACGGACCAGATGGGCAGCTTCCCTCATGGCAGTTTCCCAAAGTGCATTCAGCAGAATACTTGTTTCTTTAGATGTTAAATGGGATGTTACTAGGTGTTGTCAGGAAAAAAAGAAGAGCCAGAGAGAGGGTAAGCAAGAAAGAGAATGAAGGAGAGAAAGAGGAAGAGGGAGAGCATGAAGAAAGTTTCTGCAGTTATCTCTCAGATGCATTTGTGTAAACATTGGATCAACTGAATTTAAACAGGTTTTTCTTGCTTCAGGGTGATCCAGCATCTTTAATTCACTAATGTACTTTGAGATTAAACAAGAGAGATGAAATAGATTAATAATACTCAACATGTCTCCTATTTATAATTTTTTCATGGAACTTTTAATTTGTAAAGTATCTCAGATGACTGTTCACCTTACAGAACTCTAGAAAAATACTGGCTTATTAAATGATAATGGAAAGCCTACTCCTACCTGATTGTAGCACACTTAATGAATTTACAAAGTATGTGGGTTTGTTATATTTCTGAGATTTCGTCTTGTCCTGGGATCTGGTGTATATGTGTTTCTAAACTTTCTGGATTTGATTTAGCATCTGGCTTCTTGCCACACTCCTTCCTATTTGTTCCCACTCATCTGCTTGTTTCCTACATCTCCCCTGACCCTTTATCAGACAGTATCCAGTTGGGTAAGCTGAAGTGTCTCATGATATTTCATGCTGCAAGGATTAAATTCCAGGAATTGTTTACAAAGTGGTTGCACATTTGGGGAAAGACAATAAGAGATGGAAAAGGAGAAGCAGAATTTTAAAAAGAGTTGTTTTTAAAAAACACCCAAGATCTAAAAGTTCTGATATGACTCAAGTGGAATTCACATACTTGTCTTTCTCCTGAGCTGCTGTTGCTTCTGCTGCTATGGGAACCACACTGGTGCCTCTGAATTGGGCTTGTCCAAGGGGCTGAACTCCCACTGATGCTTCAGAAAGTGCCACCAACCTGACAGAAACTCACAGACACCTGTATTTGTCTTCAGTTGCCTTCAGTTGCACAATGCATCTCTTCAGGTGCTCAATGTCCATAAACATGTTCTTATTTGTACTTAAGCTTCTACACAAGGAGTCTTGGTGCAACACTGGAGGATATGAATTGACTGTTAACCACAAGGTTCAAAGCTACCAGCAACTCCTTAGAAATGCTTTATACAGGGTCACTATGAGTTGGAACCGACTTGACTCTTAACACAAACAACACAAGAACAAGAAGCATTAAGTTTCTACTTTACAATATGTACTGCACTTTTGGAGTCCTGATGTGGCACTGTGGTATAAGAACTGGACTGCTAACTGCAGGGTTGGTGGGTCAAACCCACCATACTACGCTTAGGAAATTGGTGTTGCTGTTTGTTGTGTGCCATTGAGTCCATATCCCAACTCATAGCCACTCTATAGAACAGCGTACTACTGCCTCATAGCATTTCCAAACCTGTAATCTCTACTGGAGCAGATGTCCTAGTCTTATTTTCAAATGGAGTCACTAGTGGGTTCAAACTGCTGACCATTCAGTTAACAGTCTAGTGTTTAACCGTTGTGTCACTAGGGCCCCTTGCTTTTACAAATGTTGTCAGGTGCTGTCAAGTCAGTTCAGACTCATAGTGACCAATGCACAACAGAATGAAACATTGCCTGGTCCTACACTAACCTCACAATCATTGCTACACTTGAGCCCATTGCTGCTGCTACTGCACCAATCCATCTCATTAGGGGTCTTCCTCTTTTTCTCTAACCTTCCACTTTACCAAACATGATATCCTTCTCCAGTGACTGGTCCCTTCTGATAATTTGTCCAAAGTATGAGAGACAAAGTCTAGCCATCCTGGCTAGTAAGTGGTATTATGGCTGTACTTCTTCCAACACAGATGTGTTTATTCTTTTGGCTGTCCATGGTACTTTTAATATTCTCCTCTAACACCATAACTCAAATCCATCAATTCTTCTATGGTCTTCCTTGTTCATCCTCCAACTTTCACATGCGTATGAGGTTATTGAAAATACCATGGTTTGGGTCAGGTGCACCTTAGTCCCCAAACTGACATCTTTGCTTTTGAACACTTCAAAAAGAGCTTATGCAGCATATTTGCCTAATGCAATATGTCATTTGATTTCTTGACTG
>NW_006408532.1:20543014-20544835 GCF_000296735.1 Chrysochloris asiatica | reverse complement strand
TTTACTAGTATGCAATATTAATGATATTGTCTGATGATTTCCATATATTGTTGGGTCATCTCTCTTTGGAATGGGCAAACATATGGATCTCCTCCAGTTAGTTGGCTAGGGAGTTGTTTTCCAAATATCTTGGCAAAGATGAGTGATTTCCTCCAGTGGTGCATCAGTTTGTTGAAAGATTTCAATTTGTGTTCTATCAATTCCTGGTGCCTTGTTCTTTGCCAATGCCTTCAATGCACCTTGGAATTCTTTCAGTATCACTGGCTCTTAATAGTATACTGCCTGTTAAAATAGTTGAACATTGACCATTTCTTTTTGTACAGTGACTCTGCTTATTCCTTCCATCTTCTTTTGATGCTTTCTGCATCATTCAATATGTTGCCATAGAATCCTTCAATATTTCAAGTAAAGGCTTGAATTTTCATTCAGTTCCCTCAGACTGACAAATTCTGTGCATGTTCTCTAACTCCAGGTCTTTACGCATTTCATTTTAATATTTGATTTTGTCTTCTCAAGCTCCCATTTGAAATTTTATATTCTGCTTTTTAACCTCCTCCTTTCTTCCATTTGCTTTAGCCTGTCTATACTGGAGAGTAAGCTTCAGAGTCTCTTCTGACATCCATTTTGGTCTTTTCCTTCTTTCTTGTCTTCTTGATGACCTGTTGCTTTCTTCATGTATTATTTTTTATGTCCTCCCACAACTATTCTGGTCTTCAATCTTTTGTGTCCAATGCATCAAATCTGTTCTTCAGATGATATCTAAATTAAGGTGGGATGTGTTTAAAGTCATATTTTGGCTCTTGTGGACTTGTTTAAATTTTCTTCTGCTTCAGCCTGAACTTGCATATGAACAATTGATGGTATGCTTCACAGTCTGCCTCTGGTCTTGTTTTGGCTGATGATATGCAACACTGTTTTCTTCCACAGACATAGTCAATTTGACTTCCATCTGGTGAAGTCCCTGTGTATCATCATCCTTTATGGTGTTTATAAAAGGTATTTGCAATGATACCAGTTCTGCTTATTTCCAATGACCTCTGCTTAAGGAAATCCAATGGACAGACATCTTCATTTGCATCTTGCTTGGTATAGTGAACTATTTGCTCCTTCTTGGAGTTTATTCCTGTTTCCTTGCTTGTTTCTCAATATAGCCCATCTTTGTAAAATAGCGTTAAATGTTGTTGATCTTCATGTTTATAACCCAGGAAGATGCTGTTTTCTATCCTCTCCCTATATTATTTCATTTAATCCCAAGGTTCTTGCTGTTGTTGTTGTTATGTGCCTGCCAGTGAGGTCCAACTCATAGTGACTCTGTGTGCAACAGAACCAAGCACTGTCCAGTCCTATGCCATCCAAACAACTGTTGCTATATTTGAACCCATTGCTGCTGCCACTGTGCCAATCAATCTTGTTGGGGACCTTACTCTTTTGTGCTCACTGTCCACTTTACCAAGTATGCTGTCCATTTCCAGGGACTGTAAGTAACATGTCCAAAGTACGAGAGATGGAGTCTCACTTTTAAGGCACATTCTGGCTGTAATTCTTCCAAGACAAATGTATTTATTTATCTGATAGTCCATGTAAACATCTTTATGGTATTTTCTACTTCTAGCTCCATCTTACACCAGCAATGATATTCCAAATTCCATGTCCTCTTCTGAATTCAGCTTGAATTTCTGGCAGCTCCTATTCAATGTACTGCTGCAACCATTTTTTTTTACAACCTTCAGCTTAAAAATTTTATTGATGAATTTAACAATATTATAACAAAAATTACTATTAAGGTGATGAAATTTCAAACTATGATCTTATAGAGTAAAA
>NW_006408532.1:20540578-20541269 GCF_000296735.1 Chrysochloris asiatica | reverse complement strand
AACATAGACTATTTCTTTTTGGTACCCAAGCCATAGCACTTTCAAAAGTCTCACATGCATGTAAAATTTGACAATGAATAAGCAATACCAAATAAGAAACAATGCATAAGATTTATGGAGCTGTATAATAATATTAAATATGCCATAGACTTCCTGAAAAACAAGTAAATTTGTGTGAGAAGAAGTACACCAAAAATACTCCTTAGAAACCAGGATGGTAAGATTTTGTCTTTCATGCTTTCACATGGTATCAGGAGGGATAAAAGGACATCAGGGCAGTGAAGTGAAGGGTCAGTGAAAAAAAGGAAGACTTCAAAAGAGAAGGATTGGCACAGTGGCAGCAGCAATGGGTTCAAGTGGAACAACAGTTGTGAAAATGGTGTAGGACTAGGCAGTGCTTCATTCTGTTGTTCATAGGTCACTCTGAGTCAGAAGTGACTCAATGGCACCTAAAAACAATTGGCAATTTGATTCCCTTTAGATAATTCTTGTTTGTTGTTATTACATGCTTTTAAGTTGATTCTGACTGATAACAACCCAATGCACAATAGAACTAAACAATGATTGGAAAAGGTCTGTGTTTGTGCCCATTCCAAAGAGAGGTGACCGAACGGAATGCGGAAATCATCTGACAATCTCTTTGATATCCCATGCGAGTAAAGCTTTGCTAAAGGTAATACAGAAATGGCTA
>NW_006408532.1:20530420-20539483 GCF_000296735.1 Chrysochloris asiatica | reverse complement strand
TGGCCCAGGATCAGGCAGTGTTTCATTCTGCTGTGCATAAGGTCACTATGGGTCAGTACCAACTCGATGGCACCTAATAACAACAACAAATAATGTTAACTGTTGCCTTTTCATATATGGCCTGAATCATGTAGAATTTCCCTTTAATTCCAATGCTCTTTCGATTTCTTCAAATTTTCTTTCTTTCTTTTTTTGTACCCACAGAGATGATTGTGCTTATTCTTTTGTTCTACTGATGTGGTGTATTATGCTGATGGATTTTCTAATGGTGAAACATCCTTGCACTTCAGAAGTAGATTCTATTTGGTCATGGTGTATGATGTTCATACTATACAGTTGGATTCTGTTCACTAGTATATTGTTGAGGATTTTTACATCTATATCCATAAGGGATATTGACCTGTAGTTTTCTTTTCTTGTATTGTCTTTATCTAGTTTTGAAATCAGGGTATATTTGCTTCATAAAATAAATTAGGGAGTGTTCTTTCCTTCTCTATATTTTGGGAGAGTTTAAACAGTATTGGTGTCAATTCTTCATAATTTTTGGTAGAATTTCTCCAGCAACACCATCTGGCCCAGGACTTTTTTGTTGTTGTTGGAGGTTTTTGATCACTAACTTCACTTGTTTGGGGTCTATTGAGACTTTCTGTTTCCTCTTTAGTCAGTTTGTATAGTTTTGTGATTCTAAGATTTTGTCTATTTAATCTAGGTTATTCAGTTTGTTACCATACAGTTATTCATAATTTTTTTTTTTCTGTCAGGTCAGAAAAATTTTGATTACCTTTATGACTTCCATATAAAAAACTTGAGATGTGAATCTACCCAGACGTATCTCAGAAGAAAGATCTGGCAATCTGTTTTTGAAAAATCAGCCACTAAAAACTTGTGGAGCACAATTCTACTCTGACACACCTGGGTTGGAATTGACTCAATAAGAACTTGTGGTACCAGTGGGGGTAGTAGTGGTACTGATGTCTAAAGTTTGTTCTTATGGATAATGTGTTTATGAGTATTAAAATACAATGAACCGAGATCACTGGAAGAATATCTTAGTTGTTTCAAACTTAACATTTTTCTAATTTCTAGTGTAGTTTATTCACTTTACTGTGTGGGTCACAGAGGTAGGGTGAATACATTAAATGCAGACCATTGTTATCACTGTTGTTAAGTTCTATCGAGTCAGTTCCAATCCATAGCAACCCTATATAGGGTTTCTGAGGAGTGGCTGGTTCATACTGACTTACCAGTCCAGTGTATTATTCCACAGCACCACACCAGGACTCCATACAGGGACCTAAAGATCAAGAAACATTAGTTGCTTCTATGGAGGATAGCTTTCTGTAGTACTGGAAGCTGAGAAGAATTTCTCCTCTGCATTTTTACTCATAGTAGCCATGTAGTGGAAAGAAATCTATCTTCATCACCTCTACAATAAATTCAATAGTGAGTTTTGCATATTACATCTTCTAATATTCTTTACTATAATTTGGCTACATCAATCTAAAATATAATTTGTTGTTAAGTGGTCATGGCAATTATATGAAAGAGTAAAATATGCTGTCTAAGAAATTATCTAGATGGATCTAATCATAAAAATAAAGACTATCTGGGGAATATCAGGAGGAACTAGTCCCTGAAGAAAGAAGTCATACTTGGTAAAACTGAAGGTCAGTGAAAAGGAAGAAGATGTTTAATGAGATGAATTGACATAGTTGAACAATGAGTTCAGATATGGCAATGATGATGAGAATGGTGTAAGACCTGACAGCATTGGGTTCTGTTTGTATATAGGGTTGCTATGAGTTGGAAATGACTCAACAGCACCTAAGAAGAACATCATCTAGGAAAATAGGTCATATCTAAGAAACACTATATTAGAGATAATATTAGAAAGACAAATTTTCTTTTATTCCACTAGAAGATTCTCAAATAGTAATTTGACCTACATTTCCAATTACTTCACGAATAAAATAAAGCAATGTTGTCTATTCATTGTTTGGGAAACAAACAAAACGTAAACATTTTGTTTTGTAAAATTAGTTTATAATTGTCTTATATAAATAAACGAATAGAAACATAACCAGAAGCATCATTTTCTGGTTCCAGTGGCATAACACTTCTAAACACACATGCAGGCACACACAGAGCACATGTGTCCATGAGCACACATGTTCACCCAAGGAATTGCTAATTTCTAAGGAGCCCTTAGCAATATGAATTTTTAAAATAACATCAACTGTGAGGATGACACCGGATGGGGAAGTGTTTTGTTCTGTTGTGCATAAGGGTTGCTATCAGCCAGAAATGATTCGATGATACTTTAACAACGAGGAGTCCTGGTACAGAATTAGTTTAAGGTGCTTGGCTGCTGCTAACCGAAGGGTTAGCAGTCTTTATTACATAGTGGTTAAGCAATTGGCTGCTAACCCAAAGGTCAGCAATTTGAGTCCACTAACTGATCCATGGGAAAGAAAGATGTGGCACTTGGCTATAAAGATTTATAGCCTCAAAACTCCATGGAGACAATTCTACTTCCTCATATGGGTTTGCTATTAGTTGAAAACCAACTTAATAGAACCTAGCAACAATTGATTCTATTATGAATATTTTGGTTTTTGAGATATCAATAGAAGGAATTTGACTTACAATTTAAACAGGTGGCATTTTTATGAAGGGAAATAATTTTATCCCTTTGCATTTTGGGAAATTGCAGACATCCCTTTAGGATTAAAATATTACTGGAGACTAGCGTACATCCATTTTCTCTTTTATAATAGGAACATGTGCTTTTGTCTCCATAAACCCCACATATCCCTTAAAACACAGGAAATGAGCTAATACATTATTATGTTTGTAAGAATCAAGTAGAAGGAAGGGAAAGGTCTTTGTAGAACTTTTGTCAAAGGGGGCTGTACTTCATAGAGGTGTTTATATCCCATCAACATTAAATGTACTTCTAATACACACCAACTTGCACTATATGCTATATACCAAGAGCAACTGACATATAGAAACCATATGAAACTATTTCTATGACATACAATTTGACTTAAATACAGATTTAAGAATGGATCTTGATTGTAATTCAATGACTGCTTTACTGTAATATTATGATAAGACATCATAGTATGTTTGGAAGTGCTTATTAAGTGTTTTATAAATATAAAAAGGTAAAATATATACTATATACTAGACAAACTGACATTAAATAAGAACTGCATGTAACTGTCCTGACTGACCTACAATTTGATGTAAAGACAGATTTAGGAGATCTCACTCATAATCCTGGAACTGCCTGTAACCCTTATGAATACATTGGATGTATATGCTAAAATCCAAAATCATGTTTTTATTTTATGATCAACCTATTAACAACCTTAATATCTGAAACCTTAATTTTTCCTTATTTTATAACACTCTTCTGAGGATTAGAACTTGGACATTTTTGGACACCTTGGATATCTGTATGCAAGTGTAAACAAGTCTTTTAATAAGTCTGTTTCTGAGGAGGAAGAGAGATCGAATAGTAGGTTGAACAATCATGGAATCAACAGGGACTACTTTTAAAGATACAAGAAATTTGAGTGTATTTTTTATGGGAGAAAATAGATGAGAAGCAACAGCGTAGGTTTTCTGTGAAAGATATAGAAAATTGAAGTGATAGGAGCAAGGGACATCCAGAGCAGAGGCAGAGTATTATCTTTAGAGGGAAGAGGAGAAAAGATTCAGTGTAGGTATATATATGACTAAAGGTTGGTGACCAGAAATTGAATTTCACTTTTTGTTGCTTCTCTATGAATAAAAAATAAATAAAATAAAAATCATCTACTAAGAAGGAAAGGATAGGAGATAAAATGGAATATTTGGGGAGAATTAAGAATATGGATGGGTGTACAGAAATCTGTCACACAAAGATTATTTAACAATATATAGCTTCCCGTTCATCCGGGAGTCTAGGTTGTGCTATATAGTCATTTATGTAGTTTTATTGTTCTCTCAAGCTGCACTAGGATACTCTGGAGTAATAATAGTATGGATTTTGTATCAAGAGGCTCACTCGTACAGACATGTATGATGTTCCTAGAATTTCTCCTTGTAAAGTGCTGTAATATTTTAATAAACTTGGAACTATATTCTAAAGCTAATCTCATCATTAAAACGAGCATTTTGAAAGAGTAAAGAGACATACAGCTCAGAGCAAGGAGTTCTAGTAGTGTAGTGGTGACGAGTCGGCCTGCTAATCTCAAGGTCAGCAGTTTGAAACTACCAGAAGTTCCATGGGAGTAAGATAAGGCTTTCTGCTCCCATAAAGATTTACAGCCTTGGAAACCCTATACAGGGTTGTTATGAGTTGAAACTGACTCCACGGCACATAACCATCACCACCACCACCACCACCACAGATCATAGAATCATTATTTTTTCCAAAAGTAGGTACTTAAGAGCAATCTTTGACATAACTTGAACAATTGAGCAAAAATAAATTACTGGAACCTTTACACAAATTGACTTCCCTGTATGATGTTAATACTTAATGTTTCCAGATGCCAATGAAAAGGTTTCAGGTTATAGACTACCTAGAGGTAACGTGGAAGAAAGGCCTGGCCATATACTTCCAAAAAATCAAAAACCCAATAGTGCACAGTACTACTCCGACACAAACAGAATCAACATCAACTTAATAGCAAATCCATTTAATAGCAAAAAAAATCTGGTTTTAAGATAAAGCAGCAAAATAATCCTAGTCACGAAGTAGATACTTTTCAGAAATAAAATAAATCAATTGTTCAATCGATTCTTAAACAAAAAAAAATGTGTAATTGAATTATTTAATCAGATTCACAACTTTTCTCAATCTATGTATTATTAGGTTTGTTCCAACATGCATTGAAAGAAGATTTCAGGTATAGTAAAAAGACCTTGCAGCTGATGCTTTGGGTATTGTACTCATAGTCACACCCCATCACCAGGTCAGTGGACACTGTTCCACTCCCCACTGCCAGTACCCATATTTCTTTTCCAGAAGGACTTGCCTGAGTGTTGAAGCTCTCTTTGCTGCCCATGTCCTGTGTAGGCCAGAAGTGCTGTCCACTTCCAGTGGCACTTAACCAATGACTGATGCAGGTTTCTGTGTATAGCTCAGGATCTGCAAATATTAAGTAGGTGAATTCTGGAGAGGGTGTTGTACAGACTACCAGTCTCCAGTGTTGGAGGTAGGCATTGCTTCAGCTATCCACATGTTTGCTGGTCTGACCACAAACTCTCTATTTGCTCTCATTGCTTCCCTCTCTTACCTCCCCTCTCTTCAAAATAAATAACCTGTACCTGGTCGAGAACTATGCTTTTGAGGGAATCCAAACTAGGACAGTCATTTCTTTTCTTAGAAGACCATGTAAAAGATTACTTGACTAAATGAAACAAAACGTATCTCCTGGGGTTAACCAAGTGCTCTAAATCATAGATGCTTCTTCGAGAGTTTTTAGTCGGTTTGAACCTCAAGGTCAGCAATTCAAACTCACCAGCCACTCCTGAGAAGCCCTATACAGAGTCTCCATGGGTCAGAACCACCTCAATGACACTGAATAACAACAATAATTTTGGGACATATACGAGCAGTCCTGCTAAGTCCTGCTAAAGAAGGAGCCCAGAATAGACTAGATTGTCACCTGAGTTCACTGCTACATTGTAGGGCAAAACAAGAGCAAGTGAGAAACCAAAAATTCAGACTGTCCTATTATTTCATCCAGAGATCCATTTCTTTTCATTGAAAGAAAACATTCAGATGAGCTTCTAAAGCTAATGTTCCACAACAGGGTTATGTAGCTGGATTCAAAGTTTGTACATGCCCCAGGAATTGTGTGTAAAATATGTGTGCTGGTGAATATGTGCATTTGTGTAGGGAAAATATTCACAGTTTCTAGGTAATGTTCAGAGTGTCCGGTGATGTAAACCATCTTACATTTCCTTCTATTGCTGGATTTACTGAAATAAAAACCATTTACATTAATATCAGTTGCAGCAATGATCCCGAGCAAGGTATGCATAAAGAACAGACACAGAGATACCAGATGTATGAATAATGGTAGGTCAGTGGAGAACATTGAGCCTCCTTCTGCGTATGAGGGATTTATCCCTTGATCCTTTCCCCCAAATTACAGAATCGTATTTTCTCAGAATTGAAAAGGTCCTTGAAAACCATGGTATCAATGCCACTAGAATTCCTCCAGCATCCAGACAGAAGATCACACGTACACCAGCTCCTCATCCAGAAAAACTGACAAGGATCAAGAAGCCATTCTTGTTTACTTTGTTTTCTTTGTTGTTGTTGTTTAAAGATTTAATTAGCAGAGCTCTCATTTTTATATCAAGTTAAAATTGTAACTTTCTTAACTTTTGCTCATTGGTCTTGGTTCTGTTGTCCCCATCAAGTCAGTTCCAATTCATAGTGAGCCTGTATAAAGTTTTCAAGGAGCAGTTGGTAGGTTTGAAACCCCAACCTTATGGTTAACAGTCCAGTTGTTATCCTACAGCGCCACACCTGGACTCACTAGAAAAGGGTTGTTGTTGTTGAGTGCCTTTCCGACTCACGCGACCTGAATAGGGTTTTCCAGGAGCGGTTTACACTGACCTGGCAGTTCAGCACCTTAACCTGCAGCGTCATACCAGGACTCCCTTGTTTCTGCCACAGGCCATGTGGACATTTATAAGATCATTTGCGGGCCATACAAAATGATCAACTTAAAAGTTATTCTGTTACATTTGGCAGCACATTTAAACAATTCTTCCCTAATCCTCGGAAGCCCAATATGGAATCGCTAGGAGTTGAAATTAACTGACTGCACTTAACAACAATGTGATGGCTGGAGGCGCGTCCAGACCAAATAATTTTGCAAGTCGAACATTCTCTACTCCTGCTATAGAACAATGGAAATACACTAAAACCCTTCCTCAAGTTATTTGTCCTGATTCTTAAATATTGATATCATATTCTTCTGCTTTTGAGTTTTTCTTCCAATATAAATGAAACACCCAAGTTTCCTTAACTCCTGTCCACATGGCATCCTTCCCAGGTTCGCTGCTATCATGTTTCCTACCTCCCTATGCTTTCACTTACCAATTTTCTGGAGTTTGCTCAGATAAGCCTGAAGTGTAGTCGGATATTTACCATCATTAATTCATTTAAATAATGCAGATGATGTCATCTAATTACAGAGTGTGTTACAAACACACTTACAGAGGTTCTACCAACGAATCGGACTGCGAATCTTAAGGTCAGCAGTTCGAAACTACCAGCTGTTCCGTGGGAGAAAGATGAGGCGTTCTGCTCCCGTAAAGATTTACAGACTTGGAAACCCTGTACAGGGTCGCTATGAGTCAGAACCGACTCTACGGCACATCACCACCACCACCAACGACAACCAAACCTGGTGTGGCGCTGTGAGCTAATGAGTCAGACTGCAAAGTAGTTTGAAATGCAAGGTCGGTGATTCAATCTCACCAGCTGCTCCTTGGAAACCTTCTGCAGTGTTGCTATGGGTTGGAATCGACTCGACGGCACTTGACAACAACAACCAATCAAATCAGGTTAGCTATAAACCGAGTGTACTCATCCCAAATAAAATTTTGGAAATCTTTGAGATCCACATAGGATATGTTTAAGAAAGCAAATTGGCTAATCAAGGAAGGGGAGAGGACTGCTGTATCGGAAGTAAACAAACTGACTTGAATATTAGCAGGAAACTAAACACATGGCGGAGCCAGATCACTTCAGGGTGCTAGACTTCGGTTCATTGTTGTTGTTGTTGTTGTTACATGCTGTCGAGTCGGTTCCTACCCATAGCGATCCTGTAGAGGGTTTCCAAGGAGTGACTGGTGAGTTTGAACCACCAAACTTGCAGTTCAATCTGACTTTGCAGTCTAGCGCATTAGCCCACAGCGCCACACCAGATTCATTACTATATAGATTCATTACCATATCCAAATTATTAGGAGTCATTGCAGAAATTTAAATGAAGATGCTAGCCTGAACTGCATTAGCAGCTGTGTGCATTCCAAAGGATAAGCAAACATCGTATTAAATTACATCAACCATGATATATCTAAAAATTTTCACTAGTTAAGTCATACTTCAGACATGTTGTCAGGAGGGACCAGTTTCTGGAGAAGGATATCATGTTTGGGAAGGTGGAGGAAGACCCCAATGAGATGGATTGGCCAAGTGGTGGCATTGATGGACTCAAGCGTGGCAACAGTAGTGAGGTTGGCCCAGGATCGGGCAGTGTTTCATTCTGCTGTGCATAGGGTCGCTGTGGGTCGGTACTGACTCGATGGCACCTAAAAACAACAATAACAAGTTTAAGTATTTGTCTGCCTCAAAACAAAACAAAAGAACAAGCAAACAATACAGTGAGAGGCAAAATACTATGTTAAATTGTCATTATAACTTCTAGTTTTCTTAATTAACAACTGTATCTTTTCTCCTTCATCCAAGACCTCCCATGGGGGCTAGAAAAGGGTCATTCAGGGGAGACAGACCACATCAGTTAGTCTTGAGATGGATTGAATATTCACATGCAGGACAATCAAAGGAAAACTGAAATCACAAAGGGATTGGATCATAGTTAACAAAGAAAACACCATGGTTGAGGGACAATGTTGTTGTTAAGTGTTGTTGTGTTGGTTCCGACCATAGCGACCCTTTATAGGGTTTCCTAGAAGCAGCTGGTGAGCTTGAATTGCCGACTTTGCGGTTCAAGCTGACTTTGCAGTCCAACACATTAACCCACAGCGCCACATCAGGAGTCCATAGACATACATTAACTGTTACAGGATAAAGAAGTCAGAAGTTAGAAGGCAGATTGGAAATCATTATCTTTAAAGGTGGAGTTGCATTAGACATCTACCTCCATGCAGCTGTGATTATTAAATTATGTTGTTGTTGTTATGTACCGTGGAGTCGGTTTCGACTCATAGCGACCCTGTACAGGGTTTCCGAGGCTGTAAATCTTTACGGGAGCAGAAAGCCTCATCTTTCTCCCGCGGAACAGCTGGTAGTTTTGAACT
>NW_006408532.1:20528510-20530010 GCF_000296735.1 Chrysochloris asiatica | reverse complement strand
GCTGTAATCTTTATGGAAACAGATGGTCAGACTCTTCTTCCAAATCTCCCTGGGATGGATTTGAATTGCTCTCTTTTTCATTAGTAACCTATTTGCATTACCCAGGTTCTCCTACTTAAAAAATAACAACAAAATCTTGTACTGGTCTTTAACCTGAATTATAATTCAGGGAGGCCAGTTTCTTAGATGGGAGGAAAATTATGTTCTTATCTTCACTAACCTGTAAGAGTTATAATTTCCTTCAATTGTGTCTCTGATAAGCAATAAATAACAGGAATATTGGTGGATCTATGGACTTCTCCAGGTGTCCACAGCAGAATATGACACAACAAAGATTAAGCAAATCAAGCACAAAACATTTGAGTGCAAAATCATGATCCCAGCCCTTAGGTTGAATGAAGGTTTTACAATAAATTCACTCTGTTGTTGTTTGGTGTTGTCAAATCAGTGCTGACTCATAGCCAGTCTATGCACAACAGAACTAAACACCGTCTGGTTCTGCACCGTTGTCAAAATTGTTGTTATGTTCAAGACTATTGTTGAACCAGGATGTCGATCCATCTTGTTGGGAGTCTTCTTTTTTGATGAGCTTCTACTTCTCTAAGCATGATGTCCTTCTCCAGGGACTGGGTCCTCCACCTGACAACATGTCCAAAGTACTATAATCTCACCATTTTTGCATCTAAGGAATATACTGACTGTATTTCTTTCAAGACAGACTTGTTTGTTCTTCTGGAAGCCCGTGGCACTTTAAATGCTCTTCTCCAACACCATGATTCTTCGACCATCTTCCATACTTGTCCCACTTTCACATGCATGTGCAGTGACTGAAAATATCATGAACACTTCAAACAATTTTTTTATTTACAATTTTTTTTTTTGGCATTCTATGCCAAGAAACTTAGATACACTCTTCTATGCCAAGAAACATAGAAGACAGCTACCTGGCCAACCCATTGGAATAGGTCCATATTTGTGCTCATTCTCCCCAAAAGTGACCCAACAGTGAGCCAATGGGGAAATAAACACAACTAAACAGCTTTCTGCTATTCTTTTCTTTTAGCCAAGATCCATCTGATGTCAGCAGTGATATCGCTAGTTCTACATCCCCTTCTGAATCTGACTTGATTTTCTGACAGCTCACTATGGATGTAGAACTGCAACTGATTTTGAATTATCTTTAGCAAATTTTACTTGCATGTGATATTAATATCGTTCTGTGGTTTCCCCATTGGGTGACTGTTGGGTCACTTTTTTGGGGAATGAGCACAAATATGGATCTATTCCAATGGGTTGGCCAGGTAGCTGTCTTCTATGTTTCTTGACATAGACGAGTGTATCTAAGTTTATTAAAACAGTTCAATTGATAATCTGTGAATCCCTGGAGCCTTGTTTTTCATCAATTCCTTCATTTCAGCTTGGACTTCTTCCTTCAATGTGATCAGTTCTTGATCATATGGTACATCTTGAAATGCTTGAATACTGGTATATATATATATT
>NW_006408532.1:20522670-20527485 GCF_000296735.1 Chrysochloris asiatica | reverse complement strand
AATTATCAATGCATCTTGAGTGCATGTTTGATTAATCTCAGACTGATGAAGTTGGTTGTCATCATTGACTTTAGTAGTTAGATTGTAAATTTGAGTAATGCTGGTTTTCTTTGTAGGCAGATGGATATTACCCTATTACAGGCAGTATTGTACTTCAAGATAGACCTTGAAATGTTCTTTTTGACAATGAATGCAATGCCATTCCTCTTCAACTTGTCATTCCTGACATAGTAAGTCATATGATAAGCCAATTAAAAATGACCAATACCAGTCCAGTTCAGTTCACACAGGCCTAGGATATGGATTTTTTTTAGTTACACTTCATTTTATGATTTTTAATTTTCCTAGAGTCACATTTTGTACAGTCCATATTCTGGTTATTGATGGATGTCTGCAACTGTTCCTTCTCTGTTTGAGTTGTGCGCCATTAGCAAGGTTCTGGAAGCATTGCTCCTTCTGTGCAATTAAGGTTAACTCTACCCCTGGTGGGGTGCTGTAAGATAAGCACTGGACTGCGAACCACAAAGGAGGTGGTTCAAACCCACCAGCTGCTCCTCTGAAATCCTGTACAGTGTCACTATGGATCAGAATCAACTTGACGACACTTAACAACAACTACTTTGAGGAGGCAGCTATTCCCCAGTCTTATTTATTCCCCAGTTATACATATTCTGAGTGCCTTCCTATTGAAGGACACATCTTCTGGCACTGTATCAGACACTGTTGCACTGTTATTTACAAGGTTTTCAGTAGCTAACTTTTCAGACGTCTTCTGCCTCTTTTTCTTCCTAGTCTGTCTTAGTCTGGAAGCTCTAATAAAACCTGTCCACTATGGGTGACCCTGTCTAGTTTTTAAAATATCAGTGCATAGCTTCCAGCATTGCAGCAATATACAAGTCACCACCATAGGACAAACTGACAAATGAATGGTGGAAATCTGCCCTAGCCAAGCTTTAATATCAGGAACTACAGAAAAACTGATTCCAGTCAGTGTTTAAAGAGTTATTGTTTCTGATTTTTCATCATGTGATAATCATATTCAAGTTTAATTTAAAAATTAAAAACATATAAAAATGTATATCTCTACAGCTTGCTAGGGTCCTGGTGTCACGCCATAGAATAAGTGCTGCAAGGTTTGTGGTTCAAACCTACCAGCCTCTCTGTGGAAACCCTGTACAGGGTTGCTATGAGTCAAAATGATTTGACAGAACTTAACAACAACATAGCTTGTCCTATTTGATCTCTAGTTATTTTACCCACTATATCTCATCTTAAACTAAAAACAAAACAACCAATTAAACAAAAATCTTTCTAAAAAAAGTCTTTAAATATTAGGCTATGCAAATTTTAGGCATATTATTGTTATGTGCCATAGAGTTCTGACTCATGTTGTTGTTAAATGTCACCCAGTGGATTCTGGCCCATAGCAACCCTGCATACAGTTTCCAAGGAGCAGCTGGTGAGTTTGAACCACGGACCTTGCAGTTCAAACGACTTTGCAGTCTGACACATTAGCCCATAGCACCACACCAAAACTCACAGTGACCCTAAAAATGGTTCTCAAGGACCTACTGATGGATTTGAACCACTGACCTTGTTGTTGGCAGTCTATTGTTTATCATGCAGAGCCACGTCAGGACTTTAATCTCCTGCATTTGAAGAAATGTTACTTTATGTTGTTATTAGAGAAAGTGTGAATGAGGTATTAATTTTTCTATTCTCTCTCACACTGTCTCTGGTAACAACTTAGCATAACATTTTTTCAAATGTCTGAAATGAAATCCCTTCACTGATAGTTACACCTGGGCTTCTTTGGAGGCCTCCTCACCTATGAGCTACCATATAATCTGGATATTCATGAAGTTATCCATGGCTATTCCTAAACTATGTGTGTCAAATCAAAGAGACATAAATTGTATCTTTTATTTTCTGCTGAGAAATTAATAAAAGTTATCTAAAGTGAAAGGGTTCTTTGCCTTTGGCTGGAATTAAATTAACTCAGTGTGTTGATTTCTTGCATCAGATAATTTATTTAGCCATTATATTATGCCTGAGATTTTCTTTCCATGTTTCTTATTTTTGTTGAAAATAGGCACAACTAAGCATATACCAATTCAACAATTTTTACATATGCAATTCAGTGACATTGATTATATTCTTCAAGTTGTATTATATTCATCCTCCGTTTACAAATTATTACACCATTCCATTAACATAAACTTACTATCCCCCAAGCTTCCTTCCTAGGCCTTTCGAGTTGCTCTTGTCAATTACATCCCATATAGATAGTGCTTTAAAAGAGCACTTAATATAATGATAAAATGTATTATTAGTTAACACTCAATACATACAACTCTATGGAATATCTTGAAATTGCACTAGTTGAAAAGCAGCAGTCTAAGTAGATTTTCGTGATTTCTACGTAACACTGTAACTATTTAATTTTCAAGTTTATAAAATTTTAGCACAAAATTTTAGCCACCACGCAAAATGGTGGAAGGGGTAGTATAGCTTAAAAACAACACCAAAAACAAAACAAAACCACAAAACAGAGTCTGAATCAAAAATTTGAGAGCAATTGATGTGATACGGGTAGGGTGGTGGTGATTATATGCCATGGAGTCGGTTTCGACTCATAGCGACCCTGTACAGGGTTTTTGAGCCTATAAATCTTTACCGGAGCAGAAAGCCTCATCTTTCTTCCACGGAACAGCTGGTAGTTTCGAACTGCTGACCTTACGGTTCACAGCCTGATCCGTAACCACTATGCATAACAGAACTGTCTGGAGTGCAAAAGCCAACTTTGATAATATTACCCTTCCACAGTTGGCAAACAGTTCATGCAGGGTTAAAACAATCATTTCACTCCTGGTTTGAACAAGCAAGTTTGTTTTAAAGATGCTTCATGTTAAATCGCATAGATTACTTCAGCTTGATTACACAGAAACACCTTGACTCCACAGCTGGCTTTGCTGCTGCCTAGAAGATGTTATGGATTATGCTGTCCTTTTGACCAGGTATTAATAGAGCTCTCTGCAGCTACCCACAAGTGATTAATGAGATTAGAAGTTAAAATACCCCACCTGCTGCAACAGCCCCAATAATGAAATTAATGAGTTCTAGGGAGAAAGACAGGAGTCCTGACGATTTGGTACACTGAACAAGGTTGATCACCTGCCTATTTGGCTTGACTTCTAATGATCCTGTTTGTGAATGAGTCAGTACCTTATGAATTAGTGTGCTAGCAGTAGCCAATTTAAGATAAATTATATATCCCTAAAATAACTACTATATACACTAAAACAATGTTACCTAAGTATAGGAATATAATCTTAGAAGGAATAAAAACCTTATCCTCATTATTCTGTGTTTAAGCAAAAAAAAAAAAATTGACAATACAAATTAATGAGAAAAAACCCCAACTGTGAGAATACATTGAAGAAAGATTCTCTCAAAGCAAAGCATACACAAGCTCATACTGGGTTGTGGGCATCCTATTTTGATTATGATCTTTCTAGAAAATGAAGTCAATGAACACCACAGGAATATGTTCTTGTTGTTATTAGGTGCCATCTAGTCAGTTCTAACTCAGCAGCACCATGTGCAACAGAACAAAACACTGCCAAAACTCAATGTCATCCTTAGAACCATTGCTATGCTTGAGTCCATTGGTGTTACCACAGTGTTAATCCATTGCATCAAGGATCTTCTTGTTTTTACATGATGCTCTGCTCTACTTTACTAAGCATGATGACCTTCTCTTGAGACAGGTCCTTCCTGACAAGACATTCAAAGTAGGCAATCTTGTCATCCTTCTTCTAAGGAGCATACTTACTGTACTTCTTCCAAGACACATTTGATCATTCTGCTGGCAGTTCGTGGAATGTTGATGATATTGTTAAATGCCACTGAGTTGCTTCCTATTCATAGCGACCTTGTATAGGGTTTCTGAAGAGAGGCGGTGGATTTAAACCACCAACCTTGAGGTAGCAGTCCAAATAATACTGACTATACAATAGACTAAGGAGCTCTGGTAGTATATTGGATTATGAGTTGGGCTGCTAACCCCAAGGTCAGCAGTTCCAATCTACCTGAGGCTCCATGGGAGAAAGATGATACTTTCTACTCCTGCAAAGACTTACAGCCTCAGAAACCCTATGCAAGGTTGCTATGAATTAGAACTGACTCCACAGCACATAACCACCACCATACCATAGATTACTGATATAACTGTACATACTTGAAAATACCATGACTTGGGTCATTCACACCTTAGACCTCAAAGTGACATTTTTGTTCTTTAAAAACTTTTAAAGAGGCCTTTTGCAGCAGATTTGCCCAATGCAAAATGTCCTTTGATTTCATCACTACTGTTTTCATGTGCATTGATTGTAGATCCAAGTAAAATGAAATTCTTGATAATCTAAAACATTTCTCCATTTAGCATGATGCTGTTTATTAGTTCAGTTGTGAGGATTCTGGTTTCCTTACGTTAAGGTTAATCCATACTGAAGGCTGTAGTCTTTGATCTTCAGCAGTGTTTCAAGTTTTCTTTATTTTCAGTAAGTGGTGGTGGTTACGTGCTGTGGAGTAGGTTCCAATGCATAGCGACCCTGCACAGGGTTTCCAAGGCTGTAAATCTTTACGGGAGCAGAAAGCCTCATCTTTCTCCCATGGAACAGCTGGTAGTTTCGAACTGCTGGCCCTGAGGTTAGCAGCCTGATTTGTAATCACTATGCAACCATAGCATACACAGCCATTCAGCAAGTAAGGCTGTGTAATCTGCATATTGCAGATTGCTAATGGTTCCTGATG
>NW_006408532.1:20507203-20522054 GCF_000296735.1 Chrysochloris asiatica | reverse complement strand
TCACTGATAAGGGGAAGTGAAGGAAAAACAGCAATGAAGCTGTGAGCTAAGCCCTACAACTTTCAATAGACTCCTGTGAACTTGGGTTGAGACCTGGTTGGCCAGCATTGTGACAAGACCTGGGGACTCTTGGGCCTAGAGTCAGTGACATAGCTACTGAGGACCAGAGTGGATGTGAAATATCCAGCTGATAAGAAGAGAGGGCATATGCATAAGAACACCCACACTTGTAGATAATACCCACTTGACCTGGCTTCAATGACTCAGCAAGAGCTCAACAAGAAGAAGAAAGAAGAGGAAAAAAAAGAGTAATCTGATACAATTTGATAAATTTGACCTATACCTATGGATGCAGTAACTCAAAAGAGGGAACAAATCTTTACAGCAAAGATCATTCCACTTATTCAGTCTGCATGCTAAGCAAATGATTTGAGAAACTGGATTATACAAAGAAGAATGTGGCATCAGGATCCATTAGCAATCTGCAATATGCAGATTACACAGCCTTATTTGTTGAAAGGCTGTGTAAACTCTGGTTGCGTATTGGTTAGGAATTGGGCTGCTAATCTCAGGGTCAGCAATTCGAAACTGCCAGCTGTTCGTGGGAGACAGATGAGGCTTTCTGCTCCCATAAAGATTTACAGTCTCGGAAACCCTGTACAGGGTTGCTATGAGTTGGAACCAACTCCACGGCATATAACAAAAATGACTGGTAGTAATAATGTTATGGTGCACAATGTAGTGTCCCTTTGTTATTATGAACTATTGTATGCACTTTGAACTTTTAGAGTAATAGACTTTATGGGGGTTGGTTCATAACTATGGGTTTATATGTAAGTTGAACATTAATAATTCGGGAATGTGTGTTTAAATGTGGAAGTGTAAAGGCTGGAAAGTCAGTGAAGTGATATGAGAAATATTCCAGCAACCAGAGTTGGCTTTGGAGATGGAAATGGGGCCATGCGCCAAGGGATGTGAGCAATCTCTAGAAACTGGAAAAGTCAAGAAAATAGACATTCCCCCAGAGCCGTCAGAAGGAAGACAGCCCTGCCAATGCTTTGATGGCTAGACTTTCTCTTAATGAGACAGTGTTGGATTTCAGACCTACCGCACTATGAGATAATATATTTGTGTTGCTTTGTTTATGGTAATGTGTTGTTGCAAAATAAGGAAACTGATACAATGATTTTGCTGTCTCCTCTCCCACTCACTGATACCCCAAACCTGTTGCTGTTGTGTTGATTCTGACCCATAATGTTTTCAAAGGATACAGTAGGACTACCCTATAGGTTTCCAAGGCTGTCGCACAGTGGTTAAATGCTCATCTGCTAACTGAAAAGCCAGTGGTTTGAACCAACTAACTACTGTGCTGGGGAGAAAGAAAAGAGGCTGGTGGGCTCGAACCACAGACTTCATGGTTCACAACCCAGTTTATTGTATGGAGCCATCACCTTAGAAACCTGTGGAGCAGTTCTACTCTGCCCTATGGGGTCACTGTGAGTCAGAAGTGACGCAACAGAAATGCGTAATATTTATGGAAACAGACTGCCACATCTTTCTTCCATGGGTTCTAATCACCATCCTTCCAATTAGCAGCCTGCTCTTTACCACCGTAGCACTCCAATTCATTTCCATTTATTCTGTTGTTGTTGTTAAGTGCCGTTGAGTCGGTTCGGTTCCAACCCATAGCGACCCTGTATAGGGTTTCCGAGGAGCAGCTGGTGAGTTTGAACCACCGACCTTGCAGTTCAAACGGCTTTGCAGTCTGGCACATTAACCCACAGTGCCACACCAGGACTCCATTTATTCTACAACTTGGGAAATCAAGTTTTTACTTTAACCATTATTTAATAGTATATTCATACTTTATGTAATTCTTACATGTCTGATTTGTCTTGCTTCAGGGCCTTTGAACATTCTTTCCAGATTCCACCCATACACTGCTCCCTTCACCTGTCTAAAATGTATCCATCTTTTAATGAAGTGAAACCTCCTCAAGGGAAATCAGCTTGTCTCTTTAGTCATGGTTATACTCCCAACAAGCATCTCTGTCTGATAGCGTAAAATAGTTACGAGTTGGGCTGCTAACCTCAGGGTCAGCACTTTGAAACTACCAAATGCTCTGTGGGAGAAAGATGAGGCTTTCTGCTCCTGTAAAGATTTACAGCCTGCAAAGTCCTGTAAAGTGTGTCTAGGTATTGGAACCAACTCCACGGTACATAACCATCACTACCACCAAAGAAGTTGTCAAAGACTTCATTTTGCTTGGATCAACCATCAACAGTCATGGAAGCAGCAGTCAAGAAATAAAATGATGCATTGCATTAGGAAAATCTGCTGCACAAGACCTCTTGTATTCATGCATTCAAGAGTAAATATGTCAGTTTGAGGACTAAGAGGTGTGCCAGATCCAAGCCATGGTATTTTCAGTAACCTTGTATGCATGTGAAAGTTGGACAGTTAATATAAGGAAGACTGTAGAAGATTTGATACATCTAAGTATGGTGCTGGAAGAGAATATTGCAAGTATCATGAACTGCCAAAAAACAAACCGATCTGTGTTGGAAGCAGTACAGCCAGAGTGTTCCTTGAAAGCCAGGATGGCCAGACTTGATTTCTCATGCTTTGGACATTGTCAAGAGGGACCAATTCCTGGAGAAGGATAGCATGCTTGGTAAAGTGAAGGGTCAGAGAAAAAGATGAAGACCCCCAATGAGATGGATTGGCACAGTGGCTGCAGAGATGGGCTCAGGTGATGTTGGCTCAAGAACAGGCAGTGTTTCGTTCTGTTGTGCATAGGGTCGCTATGAGTTAGTGCTGACTTGATGGCACACACCTACCACCACCACCACCACCACCACCATACTCTGAACACCTGGCACAGCCACTGACTCACAGCTGTAGAATGAACAGGAGAAAATTGTCAAAAAATTTCACTCTAGGAATAAATAAAAGGAAAATTGATGAGCTTAGAGCTAACCATTTCAGTTAAAGAAAAGTACTGAAGTCACATGGTGGGCAAGTTCCTGAAATATCTGGCTCAGTAATTCCTCTGCCCTTAAAGCAAGTAGATTGCTAAACATATTTAGGGGATTCACTTATCTATTATTATTAAGGTTTTTCCCTTAAAGTATTTCCAGCAATCTAATGACTTTGAGTTGTTATTATAACCATATTACTTAATTCACAAGTAACTTTTAAGTTTTTTAAACATCAGTATGGTGGTGGTGTGCCATGGAGCTGGCTGACTCAGCGACCCTGTTTAGGGTTTCCAAGGCTGTAAATCTTTGCGGGAGCAGAAAGCCTCATCTTTCTCTGGGAATGGCTAGAACTTTTGAACGGCTGGCCTTGACAGTAATAGCCTGACTCGTAACCACGATGCCACCAGAGCTCCTTAAACATCAGAATACTTACCTTCAAAATGTAATACTGGAAAAAAAAAAAAGAAAAGGCCATTAAAAAATGCAATACTAGTCTTTGTGCTACTTGTTCTCAATTGATCATATTTTCATTGCACCCGAAAGTAAATATAAAACCGTTTTCTATTTACCTAGATTACTCTACCAGTGGTTTTCAGTTGGAGCAATTTTGCTCCTTAGCAGACATTTAACAAGTCCTGGTGGTGCCATGAGATAAGCACTGGATTTGTAACAAAAAAAACCAGTAGTTTGAAGCACTTCCATGGGAGAAAGATGAGACAGTCTGCTTCCATAAAGATTTGCACCCTATTATTGTTGTCAAGTGCCTTAGAATTGATTCCGACCCATAGCGACCCTGAATAAGGTTTCCAAGGAGCAGCTGGTGAGCTTGAACCGCCGACCATGCAGTTCAAACGGCTTTGCAGTCTGGCTCATAAACCCACAGTGCCACACCAGGACACCCTATGGAGTACTTCTACTTTGTCCTATAGGATCAATATGTGTTGGAATTGACTCATTGGAAGTTAAGATGAAGAGGGGCATTTGGTAATGTCTGAAGATACTTAATTATCAATGCTGATATTTGGAGTCTTGGTGTGGTACAGTAGGATAAGTATTAGGTAGCTAACTGCAAGGTTGGCAGTTCAAAGTCAACAGCTGCTCCTTGGAAATCCTGTACAGGGTCACTATATGTCAGAAATGACTTAATGGCTCTTAACAACAACTAAAAATACATGTAAAATTATAAAAACATTTTTAAAATAATGAAAACAGAGGCCAATTTCTTTGGAGAATGGAAGAATTCTCAGTTCAAAGCAAGTTATGAAGAGGGATATGGGTATATTTGGTAGCCTCAAAATCATAGATTATCTAGATCCAAAGGGAAGATGAGTAGTCATTTAAAGCAAAAACAGTGGGGAAAGTATTTTTAAATGGTAATTTCTACCATGCCATCCTGACAAAAGCACTGTTAACATTTTCTTTCCTTTTCTTATTGTTAGTTGCCATTAAGTTCATTCTAAGTCATAGCGCCATGCACAAAAGAACAAAACACTGTATAGTCCTGTACCATCTTCACAATTATTATATTTGAACCCATTGCTGCTGCCACTGTGCCAGCCCATCTCACTGGGGTATCACTCTTTTTCACTGATTCCACTTTATCAACCCTGATGTCTTTCTTCAGTGACCAGTCCCGCCTCATAACATGCCTGAAAAATGACAGACAAGGTCTCACCATCTTGGTTTCTAAGGAGCGTTCTGTCTACTTCTTCCAACACAGATTTGTTTGTTTTTCTGGAAGTCTGTAGTACCTTTAATATTTTTCTTCAACACCATAGTTCAAATGCATCAATTCTTCTAAGGTCTGTCTTATTCATATGAGTCAATTAAAAATATCATGCCTGAGGTCATGTGTACTTTAGTCTTCTAACTATCTTTGGTCTTTTACATTTTTAAAGAGATCTTTACAGATTTACCTAATGCAATATGTCTTCTTTCCCTAAGAAAGAAAGAAAAAAAGAGAGTTTACAAAAAAAAGAGAAAAAAGTTCCTGAGATTAGGTTAGATGAGTTTTGAGGAAGATATTTCCATTTCTATTTATTAAAGGAATCATTGATGTTTTAGAAACACTTTTGACATTTTTACTGATGATATATTGGAAAGCAACTATAACCTAGTTCAGTATTTAGTCACAATCCTAGAGCAGAAGGGTTTAGGGATGTATTGCATTTTAAAAAAATATAAAGATGTCATCACTGCAATTATTCTGGTATCTCTAAGTTTGCAATGTTGTTGTTGTTGTGTGCCATTGAGTTGATTCCAATTCATAGTGACCTTGTGTTGTTGTTGTTGTTAAGTTCCATCATGTCGATTCTGACCCATAGCAACCCTCTGTAGGGTTTCTGAGGAGCAGCTGGTGAGCTTGAACCACCCACCTTGTGATTCAAACTGACTTTACATTCAAGTACATTAACCCACAGCGCCACTAGTGACCTCATAGGATAGAGTAAAAAGTAAAACTATCCCGTAGGGTTTCCTAGACTGGAATCTTTATAGGAGTTGCTTACCAGGTCTTGTTTCTCTCAAAAAGCAGATAGTATATTCAAACTGCCAAGGTTCCTTTTATCCACTGAGTGCTTAACAATTGCATCACTAGAGCTCCTGAATTTGTGATCTGTACCTTCAAGTTGAATTCCTTCCTGAACGTATCCTGAGAGAACATAATCACAACCACAAGGAAATGTCTATTTTATTTACTAAATCGTATTTCTGGTACCTTCATTCCAGTCGAACTTCAAATTTAGCTAAGTCTTTTAGGAGCTTTAATGCTTTCAAAAGCTCCTTAGAAAATCTTTCAAGCAAAGGAGACTTAGAGTCACACATTCTGAAGCTGAATAGCCTATAAGAATGCAGATAATATGAATTTAGCAAACCATTAGCATGCAGCTGCTTCATCTCTTAGAGAGTCATTTTTCAAACAAGTGGGCCTCATTCTTCCCAGGCTGCATTTGATTACAGAACACCTCCAGAACTGGCATTATTTGCAAGATTTTCAATACAATGCACCATCCTCAGAAGTTTTCAAATCGTTCACCCTCAGTTTTGCCTGTGATAAAGAACCATGCATTTCATGCATTCTTTTTTATGATGGGCCACTAATCACTCTTGATCCTATGATAAATTTGAATGCTAACTAATCCATTTTGAATAGGGATTAAGCTTGAATGTAGGAGGAAAAGATTCATTAGAATTCATTATATCAATTTGTAATTTGAATGATGCATCTTCTAAATAAAGTACAGGTTGTTTCTAGTGATTGTCAAATGGGAGCATAGATACCCTCATTATTAATTAGTGGAAAGAATGATTGATAAAATCTGTTATTTTATCTCTCAATTCTTGAAAAAGTATAAAGTCAAACAATGCTAAAATAGAATAATCACCATGATAAAAAGTATAAGATAAAAAACAAACTCAAGTTTCTATGTCAAGGTTAATTTTATGTGTATGAAAAATGGAAAGCATATTTCAGACATCCTTAATTTTAATGTATGCTTGATCCTTGTCCTACTCATTGCTGTCAAATTATTTTACAATTATATGATGTAAATAAGATTAGATAATCATCTAGCACAGTCTTATATTTTCTGTATCTGGAGTGAAAACTTCTAACAGTATTGAGATAAAGTTGAGCAATAGTTCCCAGATCCAGGTAATATTTCACTTCAAATAATTGCCACTTGTAGTGGGTTAATAAGTACAATATTTGCATTTTGATCAGAGGAAATTTAAACAGTTAAAACAATGAATTTGACATTTTTCTTTTGCTTCCATTTAAAATACAAAAATTTCTGTAAGTGGTCAGTCATTTGAGAACTGAATAAAGAGTGTGTGATATTCTGGGGTCTCAGTGTCTGAAAGTATTTCATTTGACTTATAAAATAAAATGCAGTCTTTAGTGAATTGCTCTCAAATCTTAATTCTGTGCTTATTTATATAGGATGTCCTCAGACCTGATGTTTATATATTTTTTTTCATTCTGCTGAACTTTTGATCTTTTAAAAGTAATTTTCATTTTCAAAATAAATAATTATAAGAGGAAATAACACTTATATTTTCTAGGCATTGTTCTAATGATCTATGGAGACAAACTCATTTAGCTTTCACCAGACCTTGTAATCCAGATGCTGTTAAATTTATGAGGAACCTGGGACTCAGAGAAGTTAAACAGCTTATCCAAGCCAAGTATTAACTAGAGTTGGAATTCAAACTTGGTAATGTGGCATCAGAGTGGATGTTCATTATATCCTATCTTACACTGCCTGTGACATTCTACATCTCAGTGATTGTGAACTCCCAATGATTTGTTTGCTACTCATAGAAGCATGCTCTTGGACTGTCATAACAGAATAATAGTTTGGTCTTTCTTAATCTTGTGACAGAATTCTTTTAACTCCTATGTCTTGAACAGAGCCCAACCTATTTTCATAACCTCAAAGTTGATACTAGTGAAAAAAGTCACCATTGCAGTCAGTTCCTAGAAAATTTCTTAATTTTTCTGTTTATAATCTTACTCTTTTCTTTCGTTTCTTGATCTGACTTTCAGCGTGGCATTAGCAGCATGCTAATCATGGGCTTGATGAGAGATTTTTGAGCCCAAGTCTTCCACATCCTGTGACTGAGTACTAATACTTTCATATTTTTCTCCTGGTCACTTTGTGATCAAACAAATTTCTTGAAGTCAGAAAACTTGTCTTATCCATCTTTAAATTACCCTTATCATCTTCAGTTTATCATTGTTATTGTGAAGTGCCACTGAGTCAGTTCTGATTCATAACGACCTTGTACAGGGTTTCCAAATAGTGACTGGTGGGTTAGAATCACCAACCCTTTGGTTAGCATAGCAGTCTAGTGCTTATCCTACTGTGCCACAAATACATGTGTTAATCAAGACAGGATATTTTCACCCTGTGCTAACTGATAAACTCTGAAAGCTTAGTGGTTTAACAAATAAAGGCCATCCTTTGTCTTTTAGCCCTCAAAGGCCCTTAACAACATTAACAAAATCTGGAGTAGGAAGACTCTCAACAAGATGAATTAACAAAGAGGTGCAATGATGGGCTTTAACATAACAAATGTGAGGGTGACAAGACTGGGCAGTGCTTCATTTTGCTGTTTCATTATGAATCTGAAACAATTCAACAGCACCTGGTAACAACAATAACATCTAAGAAGGTGATCTCCAAGATCTCCCTAATGGTAGGGAATGGTAGGAAAAGTGGAGATGTGCAGGTTCTGCCTCAGCCCAGAAGTAACATATTTGTGCTTGAAACTAGTCTTCTGGACCAAACTTAAGTGTATGTTGTTAAGTACCTTGCGGTTCAAATCGATTTTATGGTTCAGTGTATGACCTACTGGAAAATATAGCACATGAAATATCTGCTGAACATTAATAACTCTTCCACAGTCTATTAATAAAAAACTCAATAATTTTTGTTGCATAAATTATAAAACAGTGTTTATCGTCTATTTGAGAATCAGTTTATGACCAGTTCCAACTATTTTCTCCTTTTGATTCATATTGCAGATGATGATGTATCATGGGATGTCTAGACTAGAAGAATATTTTGAATACAAATGTTATCATGATTAACCTCACTGCCATAGAGTCCGTTAAGACTCACAGTGATCCAATAGGAAGCACAGAACTGCTCCATAAGGTTTCCAAGATTGTAAATCTATACAGAAACAGTGTCTCATCTTTCTTCCACAGAACAGCTAGCTGGTGGGTTTGAATCATCAGCCTTTCCTTAGCAGCCCAGTGTGTAAACCACGGACCACTGGGGCTCATTGTTGTTAAGTGCTGAGGAAGAACTATAAGGTTGTCTTCTCTTGTAAAAACTTACTGTTTTGGAAACCCTATACAGGATTGCTATGAGTTAGAATCAACTCAGTGATGGTGGTTTTTGTTTTTCAAATCTGGAGAAATATTATTAAATTGATCAGTGATGTGACTATTTTTTTTTAAAGTTTTTATTGTGAATTGAGTGATCCTTTACATAGTAGAACATCGATTTTACACTCATGGTTTTATTGTAATGATTACAATCCTGGGGGGACAATTTTAATGAAGAGTTTTTACAAAAGTCTCATAACAGTGCCTCATTTGTAGTAAGAAAAATGAAAAATAAAAGTAAACCTCTGTTCTGACTTTTTTTCTCTTACTTTAGATCTTTTTTTTTTTTCCAAATAAATATTTGATATTACATTATCTGGAGTCCTGGTGTGGTGCTGTGGGTGAATGCGCCAGACTGCAAAGCCATTTGAACTGCAAGGTTGGGGTTCAAGCTCACCAGCTGCTCCTTGAAAACCCTATACAAGATCTCTATAGGAGCTCTGGTAGCGTAGTGTTTATGAATCGGGCTGCAGACCTCAAGATCAGCAGTTCGAAACTACCAGCTGTTCCGCGGGAGAAAGATGAGGCATTCTGCTCCCGTAAAGATTTAAAGCCTCGGAAACCCCGTACAGGGTCGCTATAAGTCGGAACCGACCCCATGGCACATAACAACAACAACAACACTGGTCGGAATCGACTCGTAGGCACTTGACAACAACATTACATTCCAGGCTGCAAATTGGTCTTTAATGTTGATTTTAGCCACTGTTGATCAAAGTTATAAACTGTTTATGCAGAGTAAGCTCTCAATAAAGCAAAATATGTAATATCCCCAACAAAATACCTATTTTATTGGGGATATTACATATTTTATTTTATTGAGACTGGGTTAACACACCAGTCTGCCGTGGAGTAGGTTCCGACTCATAGCGACCCTGTATAGGGTTCTGAGGCTGTAAATCTTTACGGGAGCAGAATGCCTCATCTTTCTTCCGCGTAACATCTGGTAGTTTCGAACTGCTGACCTTGCGATTCGCAGCCCGATTCGTAACCACTATGAATTAACCAGAGCTCCTTTGAGAAATGCATAGCAGTATAATTTCTTCCCACTTTTTTCTGTTTTTATCACTTGTAGATCAAACCTAAACTATCAATGCTTTTCAAAAGCCTTCATCAAAATATTACTGTGAAAACTGGAGTGAGTAGTAAGAATACATATTTCTGCCACTAATTAATGCAAATGGGATTAGCAAGAGACAGTCTATCCAAAGAAAGACATCATCATGCATTCCTTCTGGCTTTCGTTCAAGGACTAGTTAGCTGAATACAAATATTTTCATTACCCTAAAATTGGTCCTAGTTTAATCTTGTCATTCAGACTTTCCACATTAGTGGTCTTGGGTCTCCATCAAGTTCTTTTCTATATATTTAAGCAAATTTTCTTTCTTTTTCTCCCTTTTGAAAAAATTGACAATGTCTTTCAGTAGCCATTTCACTCTTCCCTGAGCAACGTTGGTGATTTTTAGTCTGAGTGGAAGGTAGGGAGGATCATCCTTTTTAATAAAAAATGCCAGACGTGTCATTAAATTATCCAGCATGAGATGGTTATGTATCATCTTCTTTGTAATAGATTGATTTGTTGTAACTGGTGTCCCCCCAAAAGATATATCTGAGTCCTAATTCTTCCTGTCTGTGGCTATAACATTATTTAGAAACAGTTTCCAGATTGGGAAATAGGACCTTTGCAGATGTAATAGGGTGAGTTCATAATAAATTAGAGTAGACCATAATCTGATCATTGTTGGTATTATAAGAAAAGGATAGATACCCAGAGAGACGCCCAGGGAGAAGGCCATGTGACCACTGAAGCAAAGATTGGAGTGATGCACCTAAAAGCTAAGGGATACCAAGGGCTGTTACAACAGCAGAAGCTAGGAGAGAAGTATGACCCAGATGCTCCCTCAGAGCTTCCAGAGAAGTCCACCTTGATTTCAGATTTCTAGCTTCCAGAACTTTAAATGAAGACATTTCTGTTGTTTTCAGCTGCCAAGTGTTTGACAATTTCTTATAGCAGCCCATAGAAAGTTAGCACATATATGACTACAATATGGAGATCATTCTCCAATTACTAGAAAGGAAAACCTTAACTCTGATTCAGCTTTCTCTAGATGCTTAGTTAGGTTGATTAGCATATGAAAGACAGACTCTGTGAAAAGTAGCTAACAAACCATGAGATCAGAGGTTGCAAATTAAAGGCCCATAGGCCATATTTGGAGTCCTGGTGTGGCACTGTGTGTTAACACACCAGACTGCAAAGCCATTTTAACTGCAAGGTCGGCAGTTCAAGTTCACCAGCTGCTTCTCAGAAACCCTATACAGGGTCGCTATGGGTTGGAACAGACTCGACGGCATGTCACACACACACACACACCAGGCCAGGAACCCTACTGCCACTGTGGGATAAGCACTGGGCTGTTAACCACAAGGTTCAATTCCACCAGTCGTTCTGCTGGAGAAAAGATGAGGCAGTCTGCTCCTGTAAAAAAATTAGAGTCTCAGGAACCCTGTGAATCTGCCCTAGAAGGTCCCTGTGAGTGGAATTCAGCTGAAGTAAGTACATTTGTTTGGGGGGCCATTTAGAAGGAAGTTGTGCTTTGGTGATACCCACATGTTTTGTTTTGCTTCCTTGGAAGTTAATTAGTTGTCTACATTAAAAACAAACACAAAACCATAAGATATTTTACATGAACGTCCAAATTTGCATGTCTCTTCAAATATTCGAAGTTGTAGAAATGCTAAACTTCCATTTCTTACATTCTGCTCTATGTGCCTGTTGTCTGCCTTCCTAAAATGAGGCGTGGGCACTTCAGGTCACAGTTTCTTCCATACCTACACTAGTTCATGATTTTCTTCATTATTGACTCCACCTCCCTGACCCCTGTAACCCTTACTTTTGTGACCTCTACTCTAAGTCCTGTGATGGCACTGCAGGACAATAAGCTGCACTGCAAGGTTAGTTTGAACCACAAGGTCTTCTCCTTGGAAACTGTATACAGTGTGGCTATAGCTCAGAACTGACTTGAAGGCACTTAGAAGCAACAACAATCTAAGTTAGATCTCCTGATGTGACAGCATAGGATCAGCACTGCATTGCAAACAACAGGGTCAGTGGTTCAAACCCACCAAGCTGTTCCTCAGAAATCCTATACAGGGTCACTATGAGTTGGAACTGACTGGATGATACTTAACAACAACAATATGTGAATCCTGGTGTGTCACTGTATGATCAGCACTGGACTGTGAACCATATGTTGGTAGTTCAACTCTACCAGCTGCTCCTGGGAAACCCTATATAGCATATCTGTGAGTCAGACCCAACTCGATGACATGTAACAATAACAACAATATATGAGTCAGAGTTAACTTGAAAGCATTTAACAACAGCAATATACTTAGCTAAAGTCCTGCTCTGGCTCTGTAAGATAAGTGCCTGAAAGGTTAGTGGTTCAAATTCACCATCTGCTCTTCGGAAACCCTATATAGGGTCTCCATGAGTTGGGAACAACTCGATGGCACTTAACAATAATAAAAACAACATATACCTATCTGTCACTTGGTTTAAAATTGGGCCTAAACAGTAAGCACCCCTCCAGACCTGAAGTGTGATGGAGGACAATAGTCTTATGTTTCTCCATTTCTTTCAGACCAATGAGCCCAATCTTTCCTTTATAATTTCAAGTTTTGTTCCACAATGCCTCCTATTTTTTCCAGGAACTTCTAATGTGATCCCTTTCAGAGAAGTTGATAGAGATAGTTGGACAACATCTACTTCTTTTCCTCTCAAAGTCATGGAGACTGATGTTCACATGTGCCATTCATCCACTGGATTAACTGATTCCAAGCATTTTAATTTTTCATCACTTTTCTTTCTTTCACATATGGAAAGACCGAAAGTTGGATCTTAAATGGCCACTCTTTTTTTTTTTTTAATGTTTTATTGTGAATTTTGTGACAGTTTACTGGGGAGAACATTAGTTTTATGTCATCCTATCATATATTGTTTCATTGCCATGGTTACAATCGCCTCCATTCATCATCAACCAACCGCAGGGTATACCCTGCAAGCCTGTCCCCTAGTCGTCAGCACACAGCCCCTCTCCCTCTCTGAGTTTAAAGTCCCCAGCTGCTCCATCTCTCCATTTCGTTTCTGCCTCCATCTCTGGCATCACTGCTTCTCTGGGTTGGGTCCTGCTCTCTGCTCTTCTCCCTTGATAATCCCAGGGACCTCCGCTCCTAGACTGCAAAGTCAATCACTTCCCTTCTTGCTACAAAACATCTACCTTTACATTTCCAACCCTCACAATCAGTCTTGATAACAATTATTCACTATTGTATCACAAGAGACCTATCCGCAGTTCCTTTCATCAGCCCCACCTAGACAGATTAGATACTACTCAGTGGGGATTCTACCTTCCTCCATGCCTTCTGGATCTAGATTCCCTTTTCAAAGCTTGTAAGCCAGTCATTTCTTGCCTTTGTAGCACCCCCATTTTGGGTAACCAATGTCTAAGGTACCCATCCCTGTCTACTCTGTATATGGAGGGGGTGGGAATGATCTTTGCTGTAAAGATTCGTTCCCGCTGTTGAGCTACTGCATCCATAGGTGTAGGTCAAGTTCATCAAATTGTATCAGATTACTATTTTTTTCCTCTTCTATCTTCTTCTACTTGAGCTCTGATCATCCAGTCATTGGAGCCAGGTCAAGTGGGTATTATCTGCAAGTGTGGGTGTTCTTGTGCATGTGCCCTCTCTTCTTATCAGCTGGACGCTTCACTCTCCACTCTAGTCCTCTGTGGCTATGTCACTTAATCTGGCCCAAGAGTCCCCAGGTCTTTCCACACTGCTGGACAACCAGGTCTCCACCAGGGTTCACAGGAGTCTATTGAACATTGTAGGGCTTAGCTTGCAGCTTCATTGCTGTTTTTCCCTCATGTCCACTTATTGGTGACAAACATGGTCATCAATCAGAGCGTGTATTCCCATTGAGTCTTAGTCTTGGAAGGGGGTTTGCTCTGAGGGTACCCGACCACTTGCCTTGATGTCTCTTGGGTGAGCAAATGCTTGTTCTTATAGTAATCAGTCGGTCTGCCTATGTTGTTTTGTATTTTACCTGTCGGTCTGTCTTTCAAGAAGTATTTTCTGTTCTTCTAGCTGCTTCAGGCTGGTCTGCTTGTCCTTTCAAGTGGAAAGTTCCCTCCTCTGAAGAATCTGGATGCTGTTCAGATTTCCACCTATGGTCTTATGTAATGCAGAGGCTCTGCAGGAAGCCTCCTTCACTGGGCACGTTGTATCCCCATTTTAGGTATTCAAATCAGTTATTGGCAGAAGGTGGACTTACAAGCTTTCTATGGTGATATTTCTGGCTATTCCTTTCTCTCCACGTCAAGTGTCTATTTTATAATTGTATGCCAGGGAAACCGAGATTTATAAGACAGCCAAGCATTTTAACATTATCTCCCCCGTTTTCCTCATTCCAACCATGTCTCAAACCCTGTATCCCAGAGCCCTGTTGTTCCAAGGTTGTGCATACATCATTATTTACCTCTGTCCTACTTACCCATGCAAACCTGCCTAATTGTTCTTCCATCCGCTTTGTTCTTCCATTCCCCTCCTCCTTCTTGTATATTGTCCCCCTCCCCAACACCCAAACTATCCTATGTCTATTCCCTACCCCATGCTCCACCTTCTCCTCCCTCCTATAACCCCATCCCTCACATCCCAGTAGCCAGCAAAGAATCCCCCCCAACCCCTTTAGTATGGGTTCATTTTCTTAGTCTTTTACAGTCATGGTCCTATGCAGTATTTCTCCTTTTGTGACTGACTAATTTTACTCAACATAATGTCCTCAAGGTTCATATGTGGTGGCTTGCAGCCTCCTTGTTATTCTTCAAGGTAGCATAATATTCCATTTTGTGTATGTACCACAGTTTGTTTATCCATTCTTCAGTTGATGGGCTCTTTGACTGTCTCCATC
>NW_006408532.1:20504579-20506043 GCF_000296735.1 Chrysochloris asiatica | reverse complement strand
CTGTTGTATTTGTGGGACAGTTTTGCTGGATATATTATATTTGGTTAGCATTATTTTTCTTTCAGAGGTTTTTCTCAATGTATCTTCACATTTTCTTCTTGCCTGCATGGTTTCTACTGAGAAATCAGAGCTTAGTATTATTGGTTCTCCTTTGTAGGTATGTTTTCTTTTTATCCAATCTGCTCTCAGGATTTTTTCCTTGTCTTTGATTTGGTAGTGTTTTATTATGTTATGTCTTGGTGATTTTCTCTTAGTTTCTATCCTATTTGGGGTTCATTTAACTTCTTGAATGTTTATTTTCTCATCCTTCCAGATGTTAGGGAAGTTGTCTTCCAACAAGTCTTCTAGTTTTTTCTGTGCTTTTCTTTGTCTTTTCCTGTTCTGCAATTCCAATCATCCATAAATTATTCCTCTTCAAAGTGTCTCAGATGAATCTTAGGATTCATTAGGGTTCTTTCCTTCTTGATAATGGTTGTTCTTCTATCTTACTAATATTGAGAGATTTATCTTCAATCTCACTAATTCAGGCTTATTCTATTCTACATCTTTGTCTTTTCAATGTGCTGTCAATTTCTGACATCTTAGTATTAGTCTTCTGGGTTTCTATTAGCAAGTTTTAGATCCTCTCTTAGTTTCTAGCTAGTTAGTTTGTTTGTTCCTGCAATGTTTTCCTGAATTCTTCCTTGTTTCCCTTGAACTTGCTGTCAGGCATTTGAAGGTTCCCAAGTATCATTCTCTTGAAATCCTTTTCAGTAGTCCCAATGCACTTTTTCCTGAAAAACTTTTTCTAGTTCTGCCTCTTGGTCACTTGTTTGAGCCATGTAGTCTTGTTTCTTCATGTGAATGGAAATTGTCTGCTAATTCCTAGACATTGTGATGTCATTGCATTTGTATTTAATTGATGATTGTGTGCTAATGTGCTCTTAGGCACTCACATACTGCCTGCTGTTGGATGTGATTAGCAAATGGAAGTGTGTGTGCCATTCTCTGCTTGTCGTCTGTGCAGCTTAGTGTTAGGATAGGTTTGGCTGATGCTAGTTGCTGTTATTGATCAGGTATGTAGCAGCTGGTATTGCCTCTTACCCATTAGCTGGAGATGCAGAAGGTTTGGTTGTGACTGGGCTGTATGGGCACAGTTGTTAAACTTTGTAGGCTGAGGTAGTGAAGAACAGAAAGCACACAAAAAAGAGTAAAAAGCAACCAAACAAACACAGCAGTGCAAAAAGAAAAAAAGTAAAGGAGAAATCATAATTAGAAGAACAACACAGGCAACAGCTAGAAAAAGAACACAATAACCAAAAAGAAAAAAGAGGGAGAGAAAATTAAAAACCAAAACATAAACACAGAAATGGAAACTAAGAGGCGAGGTAGAAACACTAAACACAATTAGGGAAAGGGATTAGTAAAAGAGAAAGATATGTGAGAATAGTAAAGAAAAACTGAGTAATAAAAAGAAGAGAAGAA
>NW_006408532.1:20491639-20503118 GCF_000296735.1 Chrysochloris asiatica | reverse complement strand
TAGCTAAGATTATCATTAATAAAGAATAAAAAACCTATTGATGTATGCAACAACATGTATAACTCTCTAGCCACGTAGGAACTAGTGGTGGTGGATGGATCTCTCTGGTGATAAAATTGTTCTATATCTTATTTATATTGAGGTCCATATACTGGTTATAATGGTTTAATAATGTTTTGCAAGATGTTACCATTGGGGAAAATGAGGTTTAATATGATTTGATCTAGGATACAGCAATGTACTAGGATACTAGTAAATTTGTTAGTGAATGCATTAAAGATGATTGATCTACTCAGGCATTCATTCAACAACTATTTACGGATGCATTCAACATGTTAGGATTCCTTGTGTGGCACTGTAGGATAAGTACTCAATCTCAAGGTTGATTTGAACCACAAGGTGGATGATTCCAGCTTACCAGCTGCTCCTCGGAAACCCTATTCAGGGTTGCCGTGTGTTGGAACTGACTTGATGGCACTTAACAAAAACAACAACAATAATGTAGGAGGTAGAACAAATTTTTTAATACATCACCCTACTCCCATGTAACTCTAATACACAGATGGAAAGAAAGAATTGCTAAATATCATAATAAGAAACATTGGATTGATAAAGCACAAGGCTTTGGAGCCAGAAAGACTCATGTTGAATCTTCTCAGTTCCTGCTCATATTTTCTTGAATAAGTTACCCAACTTCATTATTTCTGCCATTTTGTTTGTTAATTATGATAAAAACAATTTCTCCTCTAAGTGTTGATCTGAAAACTAGGTAAAGTATTATAATAAATGAGATGTGGAGTCAAAAAACCTAAAGGGAATATGCACTGCACTTTTTTACGGCCCTTGTAACTATGGTCTTCTCATTTTGACAAAATTACGTGTAAGGGTCTTCCAGCTGACAGGGGGGTGCCCAGCAAGGCTCAGTGGGGACAAATGGCCAAGAATCCTTAGGAGCCATGCAGTCCCTTAAGCAGCATGGTGGTGGCCCAAGACAGAAGTGTCATGAGTCAATTGCTTGCCCAGAGACGTAAGAATGGAACGGGTCATTTGGAGAAGGGTAAGTGTTTCCCTTTTGAAATCTGTTGCTATTGTTTAACGCTTGTTTTCTGTAAATAAAATTAATGGCTCCCACTTTGCTTAAACTGTGCAATGTCACATGTTCCAACTCAATTATAGATGAATATAACACCCTTAGAATGCCAGTGGAGTTATTATTGTCATGTTCCTAGCAATCTAATGACTCATTGGGAGTTTCAGGGACAGTTTTCTGCATGTGCAATGCAAATAGACAGACATATGCATACAGAAGAACATGCTCAATGGCCCTCAAGCTGGAAGAACATAAGGAAAATTCATGTCCTGATTTGCAATATTGAAGAATTCTGTGGGGAAAAAAATAGAATGAAAAAAAAAAAAGGAAAGAGTACAGTCACTGTATCAAAAAACAAACAAACAACTGGTCGGTGTTCAACCATTTCAAGATTTAGCACATGTTCAAAAACCAATGATACTGAAGGAAGAAACTGTCCAAACAATATTGAAAGTGATTATCAAGACTCCAGAAGTGACAGCATACCATCTGAAATGGTACAACAGATGGATGCACGCTGGAGGTGCTCACTCATCTATGCAAACCAACTTGCTGGCATACAACCACCACCACCACCCGTGTCGAGTTTTTTCTTGTTCCAAACGTAAGAATGTTATGATAGTGTGTTTTCTAGTTCTATTTCCCCAAATCCTTTCATGTACCGTTCATATTCTTAGAATATTTGTAGTATGTCCCTGTGTGTCTATCCAAGGATACAATGCAGTTTATAGCTAATTGAAAACCAGAGCTGTTGTTAAGAATCTCAAGATAGATACTAGCTACAAAGAAGGAATATATGGCAGAGGAAATTGAGGAAACTAGAGAATTTGAGAATTTGACAATTTGACAATAGATGAATTCCCCTGAAGAACTGACCATCCCCAATGTCATAGCTCAGTTACCAATTCTGCATGTAGCTGGTGCTTCTGGAGTTTCTAGTAACTATGACACTGAGTATGTGTAGCTTAGCCTGAAATATCATCCATTAGATGGTGGTGGTGTTTGTGTGGCATGGAGTCAATTCCAACTCACAGCGACTCTGTATGGGTTTCCAAGGCTGTAAATGTTTATGGGAGCAGAAAGCCTCATCTTTCTCCTATGGAGTGGCTAGTAGATTTGAACTTCTGACCTTGCAGTTAGCAGCCCAACTTGTAACACATTATGCTACTGGGGCTCCATCTATTAGATAATGGGCGCAAAACACAGATGTCTTGTGAAAGAACTGCTTTTTCTTTGCTTGACTCATGGAAACCCACGAGTCTTTAATTTAAAAAAAATTTTTTTTAATTAGAATTCTACTCCAAAAAGCGTTTTTGGAAACCATTTTTTCTCTATGGGAAAGATAATGTGATAAGTTTTTGTATTTAATTAGTCATTTAAAAATAGACGGCAAATGTCTATTTTTCTAAACAGTAATCTATTTAGAGCTATTTAGTTGGAAAATATGTCCATCAAGATTGTACATACAATTTTGGTATATATTGTTACAAAAATTTGTTCCTGTCTCATTTAGATAATTGTATTGAATCTGTTTGTTGTTAAGTGCCCTGAGTCCATTCCGACTCATAGTGACCCTGCAGAGGGTTTCAGAGGAGTGGCTGGTGGGTTTGAACTATCGACCTTGTGGATCAAACTGAACTTGTGGTCTAGTGCTTATCCAACAGCGCCACACTGTGACATCTGTTTAGAGGTCATTTAAAAATGGACACATTTTTTAGAAAATTTTTTATTATAATTAATAGGAAGTATGTTTGGCCCTGTGGGTTAATGCACCAGACTGCAAAGCCATCTGAACTGCAAAGTCGGAGGTTCAAGCTCACCAGCTACTCCTTGGAAACCCTATACAGGGTCACTATGGGTCGGAATCGACTCGACGACACTTAACAACAACAATGTTATTTTTAAAGTCCTGGTGTGGCACTGTGGAATAAGCACTGGACCACAAGGTCATTTGAACTGTAATGTCGGTGGTTCCAACTCATACGCCACTCCTCAGAAACCGTATACAGGGAGGCTATGAGTTGGAACTGACTTGACAACACTTAACAATAACAATATAATATTATTTATAATACAAGAATAAATCAAGTCTTGATGTACAATGGATATTTTCTGAAGGGAGGTTATTCAAACCTTTATTAATTTAAGATTTCTTTAGTCCAGATAATCTTTAAGGTCCCTTCCACCATTCAGTTCTATAACTAATGCTTGAGAAGCTGAGCAACAAAACAAACAGAAACTTGTTGCTTGATAGCTCAGGAGAGAAAAGGAAACAGGAGAGGGGTTTAAATGTTTATGGAATTGAGAGATATTTAAATTTTTCTATGAACTTTTTGAAGGCCCTTTGCATAGGATATATCACACATGCTGAAAGGTAATTTTGACCTCACCCAATAGATTTACCAGGTTTGCTGGTATTGCTGCAGAATAAGCAATGAACTGCTAACCCACAGGTTGGCAGTTCAAACCCACTAGCTAATACTCCTTGGAAATCTTACACAGGGTGGCTATGAGTTGGAACTAATCTGATGGCACTTAACACCAATAACAACAGTCCAGATAAAGAACTAGAATATAAATCCCTTTAAAAAGAAATTGAACATCTTGTTGTTGTTGCTAAGTGTCATCAAGTCCATACCGACTCATAGCGACCTATGTACAACAGAAAGAAACACTGCCTGGTCCTGGGCCAACCTCACAATTGTTGCCACGCTTGAGCCCATTGATGCTGCCTCTATGGGCACAATCCATCTTGATGGGGGTCTTCTTCCTCTTTTTTCTGACCCTTCACCTTACCAAACATGATATCTTTCTCCAGCGACTGGTCTGTCCTGAGTCCGAAGGATGAGAGATGAAGTTTGGCCATCCTGGCCTCCAAGGATCACTCTGGTTGCACTTCTTCCAACACAGATCTGTTTGTTCTTTTGGCAGCCCCTGGCACTTTCAATATTCTCCTCCAACACCATAATCAAAAGCATCAATTCTTTTACGGTCTTCCTTATTCACTGTCCAACTTTCGCATGCATATATGGTTATTGAAAATATCATGGCTTAGGTCAGGCACACCTTTTAGTCCTCAAACTGGTATCTTTGCTCTTCAACACTTTAAAAAGGTCTTGTGTAGCAGATTTGCCTAATGCAATACATCCTTTGATTTCTTGACTGCTGCTTCCATGAGTGTTGATAGTTGATCTAAGAAGAAAGAAACCCTTGACCAAGAAGAATGAAATCCTTGACCACTTGGACATCTTAGTCTGTTGTAATACTGAGGACAGAGTTCAGGTCAAGTAAATGAAAAAGTGTATATTTTCATACCTGTTTGTTCTTTTCTATTATTAAAATATATTTCTGTAACAGCTGCATTCTGTTTACCTGACACTGATAGGAGTGTTGTTGTACCTATATGAAGAGAATGTCAAAACTTTCTCTAAATTACATGGCCATTATTGCTTGTAATGGGAAAGAGGAAGATGAAAAGTCATAGTGTTCTGAGTTGTTCTATGGAAATGATATATTTTAATGTAATAATAATTATGATATCTCTGCACTTTATGGAGTCCTTTGTGGCACTGTAAGGTAATGCACTGGCTTACAAGTTTGGTCTCAACTGCAAGGTCTGCAGTTCAAACTCACCAGCTGGTCCTCAGAAACCTTAAACAGGGTTGCTGTGAGTTGGAATCAACTCTACGACACTTAACACAACAACACACACTTTATATTCCTAGAAAATGGGCCTTTAAAATATCATACTTATAATTTCAAAACCAAAAACAAAGAGACAAAAAATTCACTCTAAGGTAAATACTATTACACTTGTTTTACAAATGAGGAAACAGACTCAGAGAGTTTATGTAACTTGCATAAAATGACAACACGTCGAGTAATAAAACTTGACACCCAAAGCCGTGGCCCTTTTAATAGTTCATGTTGCCTTGTCTGTTGGAATCTCTGCGAACATCGCAGAATCCCATTTTCTCAGACCAGAACCAGATACATCTCAGAGCTTCATTGTATCTCTACTGCTGAAATGGGTTTACACATGGAAGAATTTCAGAGTGGGGTCTAGTTGGGTTTGCTGAAGTATTAGGTGATGAATGGCATGCTTGGAAAGATTGGAGGCCTAGAAATCTGGGCATCTTGCTCACTTCAGACACCACACCCCAAGTCATTTATATTCCTGCAGCACTTTAGAACTCCTCTTTGAAGACTTCCAGACTCTGGTGTGGGACTCTCCTTGGTATGCAGGCACAGAGAAAGCATCTGATGATGGTTGCTGCCCCAGGTAGGAAGCTGACCCTAGTGAGTTTCTTAACTCTTGAGAGATGAGCTAAGTTATAAGAGAAAAGAGTGTTTTGAGACCAGAAACAGAGGAAGGAAAAATTGGATTTAAATGGAAATCTGATGTTCATTTGAATTTGTTCCAATTATGCTTGGAATGCCTGATGCATTTGAATTTTCAAGTTTAGAACAGTATTATATAAAAATGCCTTGATAATTCCAGAAAAGAATATGTCTAAGGGGAATGAGAAAGTGAAGGTGTCTTTTATTACTTTCAGCCTTTCCTTAAATCCATTTAATTATGACTCCAGCTTACACCTGTAATAGCTTCTCAAGACACTTTAGGATCGGGAGGTTTAGTCCTTTCTTTATTCTTTATGATCTTCAACATAGGCAAGACAGCTACTATTTTCTCCATATTTTTGGTAAGAAAACTGAAGAGCAGAATGATTCCACAAATAATCTATTATTGTTATTATTGCTAGTGATGAGTCAGTTAAACAATAAAGTTGATGAATTAAAACATGTATTTGCCTTACCATTTTATTTTAACTTAACACAAATAAATATGCATCAAACAATGAACCAGGACTTTTTATTCACATATATTTTTTTCCTGAGGTTCCCTATGGTTTGTTTTGTATAAGTAACATTCATATTAAGATATCTACAATTTCCAAGTTCTAAAAGGGTTGACAACTCTGCAACAACAATGGGTCCAAATGTAACAACACTTATGAGGATGGCGCAAGGTTGTACAGTTTCATTCTGCTGTGAATAGGGTCGCTGTGAGTTGGAACTGACTCTATGGCATCTAAAACCGTACAAAGGCTGGTTGATAACTATTTAAAGAAAACATTTTGGAAGCAATGTATGTAGTCTCCTTCTATAGTTTTATGTTACTTTTCAAAATTTTGATTGGAATTAAATTGTTGTTGTATGCCATCAAGTCATTTCTGACTCATAGTGACTCTATATAGGTTTTCTGAAAGTGACCTGTGGGTTTGAACTGCCAGTCTTGTGGTTAGCAATCCAGTGCTTATCCTACAGTGCCACACGAAGGCCCATAATTAAATTAAACACCAGTTTTTTGTTTTTTTTTTAAAGTAACTTGCCATTAATGAGTCTTACTAAAACACTCAGTAGACTATCATAGTAACACAACTTTATTTTTGGACCCATATTCTATTAGTTTACTAAAAGGTAATAATAAGATTCTACTCTGATCTCTGACAAAGATACAAAAGTGTTGTTAGGCTTTCCAGTCAGTACCAAATCATAACGACCTTTTGCATAACAGAACAAAACTCTGCCCCGTCCTGTGTCATCCTCACAATTGATATGCTTGAGCCCATTGCTGCTGTCACTGTGCCATTTCGTATCATTGGAGTGTTTTACTCTTTTTCACTGGTGCTCCATTTTGCCAAGCATGGTGTCGTTCTCCAGGGACCGCTCCCTCCTAGTCATTCAAAGATGAATGATTTAGACATAAATCTTGTCATCAGCATTTTCATGATTTTATACATGGGGAGAAAAATATATACAAGTATACCAGTGGCTTTAGTACAATGCCAAAAGAAAAATACAAATAGAAAAGCGCAAACAAAACACTAGAAAGGGTTCAGAGAAGGCAAATGTTTTACTGAGTTGTCAGTGGCATTTGAGTTGGGTTGTGAAATATCAGCATAGTGCTTGGACAGTTTGTGGGATAGCATTCTTAGCTGAGGGAACAAAATTAGCAAAGTTACAGAGGTGAGAATACATAGACCATGTCTGATAAAATAGCAAGTTATCTACTAGAACCAAAGTATAGAAAAAGAATTTAAGATTATTAGAATAAAATCAGAATACTTAAAACGGCAAACTTTTAATGTGGTAGAAAACTGTTGGTCATTGAAGAGCTATATATATATACGTGCTGTGTTTACATAAGGCATAAATTTGCATAAAATATATTTAACCTTCATATATCTATCTTCATGCATTAACTGAAATCTAACTTGGATTATTTTAGATCTGTGCTGCAAAATTGATATTTAATGAGAAGAATAATGTCCTCTTATGACTTCCCTTTCAGAAATATTTATTGATTTATAAGGTGCAGCTGACCCAAGTCATGGTATTTTCAATAACCTCATATCCATGTGAAAGGTAAAACATGAATAAAGAAAACCATAAAAGAATTGATGCATTTGAGTTATGGTATTGGAGAAGAACATTAAAGTATAATGGACCACCAAAAGAACAAACAGATCTGAGTTGGAAGAAGTACAGCCAGAATGCTCCTTAGAATCCAGGCTGGCCAGACATCATCTCTTATACTTCAGAAAATTATCAGGAGGAACCAGACCCTAGAGAAGAACATCATGCTTGATAAAGTGGAGGGTGGTAAAAAAGAGGAAGGCCCCCAATGAGATGGATTAGTACAGTGGCAGCAGCAATGGACTCAAGTGGAGCAATGGTTGTGAGGTTGCAACAACACCAGTGTTTCGTTCTGTTGTGCATAAGGTCGCTATGAGTCTATGGCACCTAACAGCAGCAACGACAACAACAACACAAATGCAAATGTCCCTGAGTTGTGTAAGCAAATTGTACTCAACTTGTAACCTAAATGTTGGTGGTGGTTCAAACATAATCAGCAGTACCAAGAAAGAAAGATCTGGCAATATGTTTTATAAAGATCAAGCAAAGAAAGCCCTATGTAGCAATCCTACTCTGTAACACTTGGAGTCATCATGAGTTAGAATCCATGCAATGACAATTTTTTTTTTTTTTTTTTTTAAATACAGATCCTCTGTAAACGTCTATGTGTGTATTATAAATTTCACTTTCAGCCCTTATATGCTGAAATTCATTTAGAAAGCAACTGGAAAACTCTAGCTCATTGTATGCTAAGTTTATTTGTTGTTGTTAAGTGCTGTCGGTTCCAACCCATAGCGACCCTGTATAGGGTTTCTGAGGGTGTAAATCTTTAAAGCCTCATCTTTCTCCCGCGGAACCACTAGTATCAAACTGCTGACCTTGAGGTTCGCAGCCCAACTCATAACCACTACGCTAAGTTTATTTGTTGTTAAGTGCCATAGAGTCAGTTCTGACCCATAGCGACCCTGTATAGGGTTTCAGAGGAATAGCTGTTGGGCTTGAACCACTGACCTTTTAGTTCAAACAGTTTATCAGTCTGGTGCATTAACCCACAGTACCACACCTTTGTTGATGTTGTTATGTGCCATCGACTCATAGCGACCATGTACAGGATTTCCTAGGCTGGAAATCTTTACAGGAGCAGAAAGCCTCATCTTTCTCCCACAGAACAGCTGGTAGTTTCGAACTGCTGACGGTGAGATTAGTAAACCGATTCGTAACCACTATGCTACCAGAGTTACTTAACAGAGCGCCTTTAGAAGGAGGAAAATTCTTGCCCTACAGAGGTACTCCTTAGTGAAGTCTGTGGAGAGGTGCTGGGCATTCCTCTCAGTTCCTCCTGCTTGGGGCTATGGGACTAAGGCTAAAGCAGCTTTAAGGCAGTCCTAAATCCTACTGCTGCCGTTTTAAATTTGCATTAGTCTATAGCAATTGGAGGGTCTGATTACTTACTTGTGAACATTTGCTCTTGCCTGTAAACTGGTAAATAAACAAAGGGTCTGCATGAGGGAGCAATGACATTTTGGTAATTCTAGGGAAAAAAAAGTCAATCTGAGCACTTGACTATAAAGAGAGAAAACCAAGATGTTACATTTCTCAGTCGTTTGTTCCCCCCATTTGTAACTGACAGATTGAATTTAACACATGGAAACTGGAAGACTACTTGTCTTTAAAAAGGGTCTAATTACACTTGGAACTTAAGGGAAATAGAAGATTCCAGGATATTTTTGTTTTGAATTTGAAATTGGGGACAGCGCATGCACAGTTGTTTGTTTTCACACTTTATGGGAATGAATCACACCATGTCGACCGTGAGATTTAATTATGTATTTAGCAGAGAAGCTGGAGATGTGCCAATGCAATAGTTAAGCTTCTGGAATAGCCTATGCACAGCCCCTTACAGCTTCCAGACACTGCAAACCTTCCCTAACAGCACATTTAACATAGGCGATGGAATGGTGTTGATGAGATGCATCAAATCTCAACGGAATGTTTGTGGTAAGAAACAAAACGCTGATGTCAAAGGAAGGAGATTTTTTATAATGGGGAGCAAAGCTGCTGAACTTCTGAGCGTGGGATAGAACGTTAATTGAAGTAATTGAAGCAAAACATATCATCTGCCTGTCCCCATTGTTCCTTTAGTCTACAGTCTTGGTGCATAAACTTTCTATCTTAAATCTTCATGCACAACACAGAACTTGTTGCAATGTTTAGAACCTGGGGACCAAGAAGTGCAATGAAACTTTAATTTTTTAATATCATAGTTTACCATTATTTCAATAACTTTTCTTCAATATTCAATTCAGAAGGCATTAGTTGGGGAAATTTTTAGATTAATGTATGTAGAACATTAAATTATTTATCGGGCTGCGAACCTTAAGGTCAGCGGTTCGAAACTACCAGCCGCTCTGCGGGAGAAAGATGAGGCTTTCTACTCCAGTAAGGATGCATGGTGTCGTTCTCCAGGGACCGCTCCCTCCTAGTCATTCAAAGATGAATGATTTAGACATAAATCTTGTCATCAGCATTTTCATGATTTTATACATGGGGAGAAAAATATATACAAGTATACCAGTGGCTTTAGTACAATGCCAAAAGAAAAATACAAATAGAAAAGCGCAAACAAAACACTAGAAAGGGTTCAGAGAAGGCAAATGTTTTACTGAGTTGTCAGTGGCATTTGAGTTGGGTTGTGAAATATCAGCATAGTGCTTGGACAGTTTGTGGGATAGCATTCTTAGCTGAGGGAACAAAATTAGCAAAGTTACAGAGGTGAGAATACATAGACCATGTCTGATAAAATAGCAAGTTATCTACTAGAACCAAAGTATAGAAAAAGAATTTAAGATTATTAGAATAAAATCAGAATACTTAAAACGGCAAACTTTTAATGTGGTAGAAAACTGTTGGTCATTGAAGAGCTATATATATATACGTGCTGTGTTTACATAAGGCATAAATTTGCATAAAATATATTTAACCTTCATATATCTATCTTCATGCATTAACTGAAATCTAACTTGGATTATTTTAGATCTGTGCTGCAAAATTGATATTTAATGAGAAGAATAATGTCCTCTTATGACTTCCCTTTCAGAAATATTTATTGATTTATAAGGTGCAGCTGACCCAAGTCATGGTATTTTCAATAACCTCATATCCATGTGAAAGGTAAAACATGAATAAAGAAAACCATAAAAGAATTGATGCATTTGAGTTATGGTATTGGAGAAGAACATTAAAGTATAATGGACCACCAAAAGAACAAACAGATCTGAGTTGGAAGAAGTACAGCCAGAATGCTCCTTAGAATCCAGGCTGGCCAGACATCATCTCTTATACTTCAGAAAATTATCAGGAGGAACCAGACCCTAGAGAAGAACATCATGCTTGATAAAGTGGAGGGTGGTAAAAAAGAGGAAGGCCCCCAATGAGATGGATTAGTACAGTGGCAGCAGCAATGGACTCAAGTGGAGCAATGGTTGTGAGGTTGCAACAACACCAGTGTTTCGTTCTGTTGTGCATAAGGTCGCTATGAGTCTATGGCACCTAACAGCAGCAACGACAACAACAACACAAATGCAAATGTCCCTGAGTTGTGTAAGCAAATTGTACTCAACTTGTAACCTAAATGTTGGTGGTGGTTCAAACATAATCAGCAGTACCAAGAAAGAAAGATCTGGCAATATGTTTTATAAAGATCAAGCAAAGAAAGCCCTATGTAGCAATCCTACTCTGTAACACTTGGAGTCATCATGAGTTAGAATCCATGCAATGACAATTTTTTTTTTTTTTTTTTTTAAATACAGATCCTCTGTAAACGTCTATGTGTGTATTATAAATTTCACTTTCAGCCCTTATATGCTGAAATTCATTTAGAAAGCAACTGGAAAACTCTAGCTCATTGTATGCTAAGTTTATTTGTTGTTGTTAAGTGCTGTCGGTTCCAACCCATAGCGACCCTGTATA
>NW_006408532.1:20489534-20490684 GCF_000296735.1 Chrysochloris asiatica | reverse complement strand
CAACAAAATAACAAAAAATAACTTGATGGTGCGAAAGCTGAGATCCAAAGACATAACCCCTAACATTTATATTTGTTTGATTATTTTTACCTACATTTTCCTTGGTTCCTAAACAGGGATGGAAATTCTGCACAAAAGCAATGTAATGTTTTGGGGCACAGAATAAGAAATAGGATGTTAATTCTTTCTGGTTTATAACAAACTCAATTTGGAGAAACTGCTTTTTTATCTTACCCTTGGATTCATCCCCTATCGTCTAGGTTACTTGTTTATGATTTTTGTTTGTATTTGGCTTCAGTGAATCTTCTGGCAGGCAAATGATACAGATATACTTTGAATAAGACTGCAACCAGATGCATATATTAGGCTTTTTCTGTGAATAGAATGGAAATGCTATTGATTGAGAATGATACTTTGTATGAGTGATATTATATGGGCACCTACCACGACTGCACGATTGGTCAGTTTGCTGAAACAGGGCTGTCACTTGATTGGCTAAATTATATAAGTGGGGCTCCTGCTAAGCTGAACTACTGAGAGCACTTCATTTAAAGATGAGCCCTTGAAAAATAAGTTAAATTAGTTAAGAGGTAGAGAGAGAAGGAACTAAGAAAGTTGTTCGTACCAGCTAATATAGCTATGTCTCTTTCTGTGAGAGCTCTCAGTAGTGAGCCATCCTCAGAGAACCCTGTTTCAGCTGAAGGAAACTATCTTGCTCAAGGCCATGCCTCTTTCTTGGGGAGGATGGGAAAGGGATTTTATGAATTCCTGGCCTCTCATTCCAACTTGGGTCAACCCCAATGTTAATTCCATCCTCAAAACTGGGGTCCTCACTGAGACTGCATCACAGCTCAATTTACTATTCTGCTTCACCCTGTTTATATTTTCTCCCTGTCATTGCTAAGGAGTCCATCCCAACTCATGGTGTTCTCCATGTGTTACAGAGTAGAATTACTCCATAGGATATTCTTGGTTGTCATCTTGATAGAAGCAGAACTCCAGGTCTTTCTTCCAGAGCATTGTGGAGTGGATTTGAAAAGCCCACCTTTAGTTTTTTTTTTTTAATTAAATGTTTTTATTTTGGATTGAGTGAAAGTTTACAGGGCACATCATCAGCTTCACATTCAACCATTCATATAGCTTGTTTCAT
>NW_006408532.1:20477200-20487754 GCF_000296735.1 Chrysochloris asiatica | reverse complement strand
TAGTCCTTTACAATAGTGGTCCTATGCAGTATTTCTCTTTTTGTGTCTGACTAATTTCACTCAGCATAATTTCCTCAAGGTTCATCCATGTTATGCGGTAGTTTACTGCTTCCTTGCTATTCTTCAGTGTAGCATAGTATTCCATTGTGTGTATGTACCACAATTTGTTTATCCATTCTTCAGTTGACCACCTTTAGTTTTTTATTGTTGTTAAAGTGGCTCACTTCTGACTAATAGTGATCCTGCACAGGGTTTCTGAGGAACTTCTGGTAGGTTTGGATCACTGACCTTGTGGTTAGCAATCCAGTGCTTATCCTACAGTGCCACACCAGTACTGTTTGCACCACCCAGGGACCAATGGTGCCAAGAACACCCCCTCAAAAGCTTCTTACACAGTAATTCTTTCTGACTCTGTTTCTCAGGAAATTCAATCAGCCACAGTCTCTGTGTATACAGATGAAAGGGTTAATCCTGGATGCTTTTATGTCTCTGGTGTATAGTATGGGATCTACAGTATGGGGCCTACCAATTCTTGAGGTGCAGTAGACATCTGTGAAGACAGCTAACTTCTTAGACTCCATCAGGATCGTCCTTCTGACTATATCTAGGCATGTGTCACATCACTCTCTGCATCCATGGGAAAGGCGCCCTTATTGTACAATGGATAAGTGTGATGGTGCTAACAGAAAGTTTGGTGGTTTGAACCCAGCAGTGACTTCACTGAAAAAAGACCTAGTGATTTAGTCCCATAAAAATTACAGCCTAGAAAATCCTACGGGAGCAGTTTTACTTTGTCATATTTGCTACTATGATTAAAAATCTGACTTGATAACACCTAACACCAACAAGATTCATAAGAAAGCCTAAGATCTTCATATATCCCATTCTGTTCTAAACACTTTTTGTTGTTCTTGTTACTGTTAGGTGCCTTCAAGTTGGTTCCAACGCATATTGACACTGTATAGGGTTTCTGAGGCTGTAGATCTTTGTGGGAACAGGAAATCTCATTTTTCACCTACAGAGCTGCTGGTGGGCTCGAACCTCCAACTGTGTGGTGTGCAGTCCAGTGCTTATTCTACAGAGCTACCACACTCCCTTAAGAACCATTTAAAAAAGTGAATTGTGTTTTTGATCAAAAGCATGTGAGATGACCTCAACTGCTATCACCATGATCTTTCAGTCTAAATGCTGCTATAACTTGTGTCTATTGATCAACCGCTAGAGAGAGGATCTGTAGCCACACATGAATAATGTGATACACCTTATTCTGTTTTCTAGAAGATGTTTTTTTGGATCCCAGATGTTGAAAATATCATCGTGTTAGGAGCCAGGATATGTTTTGTCATTTCTGTTATGTGTGAAGAATAATATTTAAACTATTTCTCTGAATTTGTTATTTCCTTTGAAATTTTCTATCATTTTCAACTTGAAAACTATCATTTTCTGTTGTGTTTTGGCATGCCTAATTAAACCTGTGATTGTGGTTTTATTTTGACACTCTTGATGTCAATTTTCAGAAAACACCTGTCTAAAGAACAACATAGAGCTCATCCTACAGCAGAGAACCAGCCATCTCTGCCAGGCATATTAGAATCCTATTATCAGTGTGTTTAGACCAAATGGTACTGGATACGTTTGGTTTAATTTACTGATCATTCCCACTGGAGAGAAGTCACTATATAAATATACATTCATATAGAGACCACTGTTACCAAGCTAAAAACCATTTCAAAAAGTTCCTAAAATGTGTAAATGTTCACTATTGAGTCAAAATTTCCTCTTATGTAAGTAGTTCTCTCATAATACCATTAGATCACTACTAACATGGAACTTGGCTAAGCATGACTACAGCCAATATGTTATGTCTGAAACTCATGAAAAATCGATCCATCTCTCCAAATGTCTTTTACTATTGGACTCTGAATTATAAATACTAGAGAAAATCAGCTTTTAACTGTGTAACTGATTCACCTTTATATTGTTTTTTGCCATTGATATACACTGTTTTGTTAAGTGCAGGTGAGTTGGTTCCCACTCATAGCGACCCTGTATAGTTTCCAGGGAATGGTTGGTGGGTTTCACTCGCTGACCTTGTGGCTCAAATTGACTTTGCAACCCAAACTGACCTTTCAGCTCAAACTGACCTTTCCCATTAACCTGTAGTGCCACACCAGGATGCTCTCCTTCAAATTAACAAACAAAGAAACAAACAAAAGGCAATAATAGGTTGCAGGAGTGACACAGCTAGCAGCTAAACAATGTTGCAGTTCTTTAGTTTCAGTTTAGTGAGTCAACTAAAAGCCAGTTTGAAAGGATCTCTCCTTCTGGGCTGATGGACAATTTGATCTCTTTATTTCTTGTTTTTAATTTCTCGTTCCTGGTTGGGTTCATGATTCTGGGACTTTTTGCAGAGGTTAGACATTTGAAAGAGGTCTCCTTGACAATCATCTCTCTACATGGATTGTTCCTGGAATATCCCTTAACTGCTAGTCACTTGGTTCCCATCAAGTTGAGTACTGTTACATACTTTTTGTGTCTGTATGATGAACTGGAGATCTTTGTCAGGTTGTCTGTGGTTCGACTTGCCTAGAAGCTCTTATAGGACCTCTCTCAGATCTTGCCACTCCCTTAACTACTGCCAGAACTGCACACAAGTTCTCTTTTTCTTGGTAGCCATATATGTACTCTGCCTCTTCAAGACTCCCTGCCTCTATTCTTTCTAGGCATTAAGGGAGAAAACTCAGATTGACTTGTAGGCAGGTAATTTATCTATAACTACCATACCAATAGTTTTCCCCAAAGTAAGTTACTTACTTTTTGAATCAGTTAAAAATGAAAATACAGTGAGGAAAAGATCATGTGGATTTTAATATCTCCTTTGTTGTTGCTGTTAAGTGCCTTGAAATCAGTTCTGACTCATAGCAGCCCCGGGCAGGGTTGCCAAGGAGAAGATGGTTGATTTGAACCACCAAATGCTAAAAGTTCAGTTAGCATTCCAGTGTTTATCCTACAGTGCCACACTAGACTCCTTGTTGTTGTTAAATGCCTTGGAGTCAGTTCTGACTCATAGCAACCCTGTATAGAGTTTCTGAGGAGAGGCTGGTGGGTTTGAACAGTGAACCTTGTGATTAAAGCCAACCTTGCAGTCCAGTGCTTATCCTACAGCGCCACACCAGGACTCCTTTGTTGTTAAGTGCCTTTGTGTGGTTGCAACTCATAGCAACCCTGTATAGGGTTTCTGAAGCTTTTTAAACCTTTGGGAGAGCAAAACTCCTCATCTTTCTCCTCCAGGATTCCTTAGCAGTTGCTTATTGACACCTTTTCTTGTTTTAGGCAAGTGAACCTGGAGAGGTCTGTGATAAAGAAAGAAGAATGTAGCTGGGGGTAACTGCATAGAACTTACCACCCACCCACAGAGGGAGGTTCTGAAGTTTCAGTGCAGTTGCAGCAGGTGTGGCTATCCACAAAGATGGTTTATCTCAGCAACAATCAGCAAATAAAAATGCCTAGTGATGAGGAATCAAGAGTCTCTCTTCCAACACCTAATGACTTAAATCCTTGCTAGGAATGACATCTGGGCATGTCACTACACCTCCCTATCTTTCAGTTTCTTCATCTGTAATATGGGCAGATTATTTTTAAAATGCGTACCATAACCTTGACACATACTACTGTTCAGTTAGTGCTTATTGAAGAAAATGCCAGAAGCATTGAAAATATAGCTTACCCTCTCTCACTTCCTCTCCCTGGGCAGAAGTGCAGATAAGAGGAAGGATAAATACAGAGTTGACTCGATGTTTACCTAGAAGAAGCTGAATTAAAACCAGAAGGAACTAAATTTACTTTGAATTGGCATGATTAAGTTTCCTGACATTAATGAAAATGGGTGTCTATAAATCCATTTTTCACAAGTGGGTCAAAGTCTATAAATTCATATCTCACTACAATAATTAGCTTCCTTTAGAAAATAACGTGTGGTTACAGTGGATCAGATCAAATAATAAATGCAGGCTTTATTGACAGGAAATAACTGATTCTAATTAGTTTGATTCCTAATTTGGTTTTTATGTTTCTTACTACGTTTTACCTCCAAATTAGATACTCTTTACCTTAACAGCTCAAACAGCATAATCTGCTAAACATTTGTGAAGAAAAAAAGAAATCATTCCCTTTGAAAGTTTATTCATTCCAATCATAAAATGCCACAGGCTTTCTCACCTCCCCTCAACCCGCCCCCATTCAGAATCCTATAGGGAAAGAAAATAGTAGGGAGATGAAAGTCCTCTAAGACTTCTCCCTTTAAGAAATGAAAGTCTCTTTTCCCTAATTTAATTAAAATAAACATGACTTGAGAAAGAACAAGGAATACCTGCAGGTTTAATTCTAGTTTCTCTCCATCTGTCAGACCCATATTTTCTGAAATGACCTACCAGCTGTGCTGCAAAAAACACCCTGTGCCAATGTTCTCCTTTATACATTTAACACTGAAGCTTGAGTAAATATTTCATTTATTTATACCAGGTATACTCTTTCCTTTTTTAAATTGTCATTCAAAGCACTGTATTTATCTATTTAGTTTTGAAGGGTGGCATATTGACAGTGAAAATAAATTCTCTTGCTATGTTTTGACTTAGGAGAAAATTGTATCAGGAAAGCTTGTTTCAGTGACTCCAAGGAGGTCACGATCTGATACTGTGAGTTATTGTTGTTGTTAGATGCCACTGAGTCGGTTCTGACTCATAGTGACCCTGTTTAGGGTTTCCAAGGAGTGGCTTCGGGGTTTGAACCGCCAGCCTATGGTTAGCAGTCCAGTGCTCTTCCTACAGTACCTCACTGGAATGCCTCTACTGTTTCATATATTCTTAGCAAAAGGGTTTGGAAGTTTACAAGAGCAAGCAAAAATAACTTGATGGTGATATCTGACCACAAAGTGGTCCTCCATTATTCAGTCTACCATTCAGCTACTTTAAAATTTTATTTGTAAACTATTATGCTAGGGGTCCCATGCCACAGAAGAAATGTTTGGTGGTCTCTTTCCTTAAAGATTACAGCCAAAAACAGAACAAAACAACGACAAAAACAATGGAGTTGTTCTACTTTGTAACAAAGGAGCGAGGTGGCTCTGTAAGATGAGCACTGCAGTGTGTACCAGAAAGCTGCAACTCAGGAGAAACATGAGGCTTTCTGCTCCCACAAAGATTCAGACTCAAAAACCCTTGAAAACCCCACACAGGGTTACTATGCAGCCAAACAGACTCCAGGGCGCTTAACAATTATTTAACAAATGGGATACTCTTCAACTGTGAACCAACAAAGATATAAAACTTTCCCCTAGAACTGGCTACCTGAATTTGGGCTTCTAGCCTCCTAAACTCTGGGAGAATAAATTTCTACTTGCTAAAGGTATCCATTTGTGGTATTTCTCTTATAGCAGCAGTAGATCACTGAGACAAGGAGTTGATGCGCCTTAAGCAAGTCATGGTATTTTCAATCACTTCATATACGTAGGACGGCTGGGCAACAACTAGAGTAAACTGAAGACGAATTTATGCCTTTGAACTATAGTGTTGGTGAACAACATTGAGTATCCCTTAGAAGGGAGGATGGTGGGATTTTGATTTACGGTGCTTAGGATATGTGACCAGGAGCGACTAGTCCCTGGAGTAGGACATTGTGCTTGATAATGAGTCAGTGTAAAACAGGAAGGCCATCAACAAGATGGATTGGCACAGTGGCTACAAAAATGGGTTCAAACATAACTGAAATTGTCAGGACGGTGCAGGACCAGGCAGTATTTCATTGTGTTGTATGTAGGGTTCCTATGAGTTCAAGTCAACTCAGTGACACCTAACAATAACAACACATATAGTAATAAATGTCAAATTCAGTATTTACTGATAATGACATTCAGATCAGCAAAAGACTACCAAATATGTAATACTTTATTAATATAAAATTGTATGAGGAAAATAAAATGAAATGATGCGTTCAGAAGGAAAAAATAAAATTCCAAATAATATAGAGTAGCTTGTTTCTGTATTTTTAAGATAGATGGTATATCAAATTATTGTGACTGTAGTTTCCATTGGCTACATTGAAAAGTGATAGAATTTTTATTTTAAAATATGAATATTTACAACATGTTGGAAATTACATGCATATCAGCTATCTAAAATTACAATTAAACATTTTAGGCATCAAATTTTAAAACGTAGGGGGGCTCCATATTTATCCAAAATTATTTTAGGAAGTCCATGAGCATGAAATATTTGAAGAACATTGCTCTCGGGTGTTTAGGAATTACGAAGTTCCTGATATCTATTCTGTAATATTCTTTTGACTTCTCCTCTTCTGAATTTGTGGGGGGTTTCAAAAAAAATTTTTTTCTCTTGTTGATCTTCATTCGGCCTTGGAAACTTCTTACGATGGTTTGTGTCAGCATAGATCATGTGACTGGCAGTTCTGTTGGATTTAATATTGCTAACCCCAAAACAAACTGTAAAGGGGGTGGTGGCTTAGACACAGGCACATCCCTAATGTTGCCTTTGCTCAGTGTGGTAGCTCATGGTGTTGCCCCCGCACCCCCATATGGACCACCTCTCATAAACAGACCATACAGAATCCTTAGTAATACTACGAACATTTTTAATCATAGAATAATGTGTGATAAATATGGTTGTATATTGCTTAAATGTATATTGCTTAAAAGGAGCTCTGGTAACATAAGTGGTTAGGAATCGGGCTGCTAATCTCATGGTCAGCAGTTCGAAACTACCAGCTGTCCCGCAGGAGAAAGATGAGGCTTTCTCTTCCCCTAAAGATTTATAGCCTCGAAAATCCTGTATAGCGTCGCTATGAGTCGGAACTGACTCCACCGCACATGACAACAATGGCTTAAATGTAATACTTAAGTTTAAGAGTATTTTACTGTGAATCATGTGGAGATGATTAGGTGAATACCAACAACCAAAATGTTTTATAAAATCTTTCTATATTGAATTGCAACATTGTAAGTAACAGAAGGGAAGTCTTCTTTGATTTTTGTCATTCTTTTCCTTTAATTACTACTTCATTCTGAAAATAAATTCTTGATTTATGTTCACAAATACTAATTTCTATGATATTATAGCTAAAACAACAGAACATTTGACAAAACTAGTGACTATAACAACACCAGCAACAACAAAAACAAAAGTGCATGCTTGCAGCATGTGCAGATGAAACCATGTGATTCCAAGTGTCATTGTATGTGGGTAATAATGTCAGTTGTGGCCAGAGTGCTTTGTTGTTGTTGTTAAGAGCCATCGAGTCAATTTGGACTCACAGCGACCGGTATAGGGTTTCCAAAAAACAGCTGTGGGTTTGAACCACCGACCTTGTAGTTAGAAGGCCAATACTTATCCTATAGCTCCACAGTAGGACACCCAGAGTGCACTGGTGGTGGTGGTGGTGGTGGTGGTTGTGTACTATTGTATCAAACTTCATTGTTAATATTCTGTTTCTTCCTAGCTGTGTGATCTTCAGCAAGTCGTCCAACTTCTCTGAATCTCATATATGCAGGTTACTTCCACCATCTCGGATACACAGAAAGCATCAAGAAGTCGTTGTCACCCTCAGGGCAACCAGCACTTTTAGAAGCAGGTGAGTGTATGGAGCCATAGATTGCTCCTATTGCTCCTATATGCCCAAGACTCATAGTGACTCCATGAGAAAGGAGTCTTCACCATATCTGTGATTGGTTGCAGATTGGACCCATGTAATCCATAGGATTTGCATTAGCTGAGTTTTGGAAACAGATTGCTAAACCTTCCTTTCTAGTCCATCTTAGTCTGGAAGCTATGTGGAAACCTGTTCAGCATCACAGCAACATACACACCTCCACTGACATGCAGGTGGTGAATGGCTGGAAATTAAATCCAGGTCTCCTGCACGGAAGAGGAGTTTTCTAGTACTATACCCTATGTTGTTGCTGTTGTTAAGTGCCATCAAGTTGGTTCTGACCCATAGAGACCCTGTATAGGGTTTCTGAGGAGTGACTGGTGAGCTTGAACTTCCGACCTTGCAGTTCAAATGGCTTTGCAGTCTGGTGCATTAACCCACAGAATCACACACTGGACCCTATAGAGCTACATATTTATTCCTATATGGTGTGGCACCGCCGTGATTCCAACTCACCAGCCATTTCTCTGAAACCTATACAGGGTCGCTATGTTGTTATTGTTAGGTGCAATTGAGTCGGTACCAACTCATAGTGATCCTGTGCACAAGAGGCTCAGTCCTGGGCCAACCTCACAATTATTGCCACGCTTGAATCCATTGATGCTGCCATTTTGCCAGTCCATCTTGCTGGGGTCTTCCTCTTTTTCTCTGACCCTCCACCTTACCAAACATGATATCCTTCTCCAGAGACTGGTCCCTCCTGACAATTATGTCTGAAATATGAGAGATGAAGTTTGGTCATCCTGACCTCCAAGGAGCACTCTGGCTATACTTCTTCCAACACAGATTTGTTGGTTCTTTTGGCAGCCCACGGCATTTTCAATATTTTCCTCCAACACCATAACTCAAAAAAATTCATCAATTTTTCTATTATCTTCCTTATTCACTGTCCAACTACACATACATATGAGGTTATTGAAAATACACCATGGCTTAGGTCAGGTGTACCTTAGTCCTCAAGCTGACATCTTTGCTCTTCAACACTTTAAAAAGGTCTTGTGCAGCAGATTTACCTAATGCAATATGTCCTTTAATTTCTTGATTGCTGCTTCCATGAGTGTTGATAGTTGAGCCAAGAAGAATGAAGTCCTTGACAACTTCAGTCTTTTCTCTGTTGATAAGAATGTTGTTTATTGGTCCAGTGGTGAGGATTTTTGTTTTCTTGACATTGAGATGCAATCCATACTGAAGGCTGTGCTCTTTGATCTTTATCAGTTAAGTATTTTGTCTTCTTCACTTTCAGCAAGCAAAGTTGTATCATCTGCATATCTTAGGTTGTTAATGAGTCTTCCTCCAATCCTGATGCCACATTTCTCTTCATATAACCCAGCTTCTTGGATTATTTGCTCAGCATACAGGTTGACTAAGTATGATGAAAGAATACAACTCTGTCACACACCTTTCTTAATTTTAAAACCATTCTGTGTTCCATGTTCTGTTCGAACAACTGCCTCTTGGTCCAGGTACAGATTCCTCTTGAGCTCAATTCAGTGATCTGGAATACTCATACTTCTCAATGTTGTCCATAGTCTGTCATGATCCACACAATTGAAAGCCTTTGCATAGTCACTAAAGCACAGGTAAACGCTATGTGTTGGGCTATATATAAATTCACGATTCTGCTCTCCTTTTTTTCTATTAAACAAAACAAATCCTTCTGTTAAGTAAACAGCTAAAGTTAAATGACATTAAAAATTTAATGTAGGTATAGCTCATACTTTCAGAATGATAGAAGTCAAGATGAAGCACACAGGAAGAAAAAGGAAAATTATTCAACAACACAATTAGTGGTAACAGCCTATGAAATGTACACGATTTTATGTGAAGGGTCAGAGAGTTTTTAAGTACAGCATTTCATGAATAAAGCTGTTGAACTAAAGCAAAACAGCATTTCAATTACAATAGAAATGATGATGAACATAAAGATCCCAAAATAAAGACGCATTCTTCCACCATTGACTCCATGATGGAAAACAATTAATTATAGTATCAGTTAAGGAAGTAACAGGATTCTTAAAGCAAGAGAATACATGTACACATGATTAATCCAAACTAAAACTCACTGCCATTGAGTTGCTCAGAGTAATCCTGCGTAGAGTTTTCAAAGTTGTACATCTTTATGAAAGCAGAAAGTCTCATCTTCCTCTTGCAGAATGGCTGGTGGAACTGAATTGAAAACCTTGTGATTAGCAGTCCATTGTTCATCCTATCGTGCCATAGCTGGTCTTCTACGATTAACAAAGAGTATAATAGCATCACAATTGTCAGGGTTATGGCTACAGCACTCACATTTTTTTATGGTTCATGTACCTCCGAGTGCAGTAAGAATGTCATGAACCATTCTAGTTTGGAGTTGTACTTTTCTCATACGAGTTCTGGTAGCGTAATGGTTATGAGTTGGACTGCTAACCTCGAGGTTAGCAGTTCAAAACTATCAGCTGTTCTGTGGGAGAAAGATGAGGCTTTCTACTCTCATAAAGATATACAGCCTCAGAAATCCTATGCAGGATCACTATGAGTTAGAATCAACTCCACAACACATGATCTCCACCACTTTGACATTAATTATTATTTTGGTATTGCTTTCTTGAAGACCAGTCAGCACTGTTATTTAGGGCAGTTTGTAAACATGGTTGATGTGAAGTGATTTCATGTCCATTCCTGCCCCAAGCAACCCTGTGTACAACAGAACGAAACTTTGTCTGGTCCTGAGCCATCCTCACAATTGTAATGTTTGAGCCCATTATTGCTGCCATTGTGTCAATCCACATCATTGAGGGTCTTCTTTTTCACTGGACCTCCATTTTTTTTTTTTAATTAAAATTTTTTTTTTAA
>NW_006408532.1:20454042-20472427 GCF_000296735.1 Chrysochloris asiatica | reverse complement strand
TCTCTGTACCGTGGGTACCCTGAATTGCCTGATATCTGCGCTGATATCCCACTCTATGGCAAGGAGACCCCTTTGGGATGGGCTATGCTGGCTCCTGTGCCTTTTTCAGCTTTGTTAGTTTATGCTTCCTCTCCTCTGGAAATGCTGCTTTCTGAACGGGGTTGCTCCAGCAACCCCTCCGCCCGCCCCCCCTCCATCCCCGCACTCTAAGTCTGCAGGGGGCGAAGGCAGTCGCTGGAGCGGGAGCTGAGTGCAGGTGGGTGAAAGCTCAAAATGCTTGTAATTCCTCAGCAATTTGATGTTTTAAAAAAGCGAATTCAGAATGTTGAAATATAAGGTCTTATGTTTGCTCAAAGGCTGTCTGTCTGCTAGACGGAGGTTTCCTTTGTGCGATACTGCCCCTTTTTTCCCGGAGCCTGTCCTACCTGTGCTGCCTGGTCAGGGAAGCGCCGGAAGTCTTCTGGTCCTCCATTTTTGCAATTCTGATGTTGTTCTACAGATATTGGTTCCTCCTGACAATATACGTGATACTGTCTAAAATACGAGAGATGAAGTTTCACCATCATCACTTTCCAAGGAGCAATTGGGCTGTACCACTTTCAAAACAGACTTGTTCCTTCTTCTGGCAGTCCATGATAACTTTCAGTATTCTTTATCACCACTATAATTCTAATGTATCAATTTTTCTATGATCTACCGTATTCATTATTCAGCTTTTGTATGCTTAAGAGGCAGTTGAAAATAGCATGACTTCAGTTAGGCACACTTTTGTCCTCAAAGAGACATCTTTGCTCTTTAACACATTAAGTAGGTCTTTTGCAGCAGATTTGTCCAATGCATTTTGATGTTTGATTTTTTTGACTACTGCTTCCATTGATTGTAGATCTAAGTAAATGAAATCTTTGACAACATCAATCTTTTCTGCATTTATCATCAGGTTATTAGTCTAGTTGTTAGATTTTTGTTTTCTTTACATAAAGATAAAATCCATACTGAAGACTGTAGTCTCTGTTCTTCATCAGTAAGTACTCTAAGTCCTCTTCATTTCCAGTAAACATGACAACCTGATACAATACTAGTGGCACTTACTCATCTATGCTAAGAAATCTACATAAAAAGCTACCTGGCCACCCAATTTCACAACATCCATATTTGTGCTCATTACAAAGAAAAGTTAAACATGGATTGCAGAAATCATGGAACGATACTATTTATGTCACACCTAACTAAACTTTTGCTAAAGATCATTCAGAAGCCTTAGCACTGAGAGGGAGCTGCCAGAAATTCAAGTAAGTACTACAAGTCCTCTTTGTTTCCAGCAAGTAAGGCTGTGTTGTCTGCATATCATTTAAAAGTTGTTAATGAGTTTTCCTCCAATCTTTGTGCCATGTTCTCCTTCATGGAATCCAGTTTGCCACGTTCTCCTTCATGGAATCCAGTTTCTCGGATTAATAGTTCAGCATACAGAATGAATGCTATTGAGTGTTGCCAAGTCAGTTCCAACTCATAGAGACCCTGTATAGGGTTTCCAAGGCACTGCTAGTGGTTTGAATTGCCAACCTTGTGGTTCACAGTCCAGTGCTGATCCTATAGTGCCACACATATACAATTAGATTGAATAAGTATGGTTATTGAATAAGTATGGTAAAAAGATATAAACCTGACACACATCTTCCCTGGTTTAAAACCATTCAGTATTTCCTTGTTCTGTTCAAATAATTGCCTCTTGGTCTATGTCCTCAAAAGAACAGTGAAGTTTCCTGGATTATCCATTCTTCACAATGTTATCCACAGTTTGTATGATACACAGTTGAATGGCTTTGCATAGTCAATAAAGCACAAGTAAACATCTTTCTGATGTTCTCTTCTTTCAGTCAAGATCCATCTGACATCAGCAGTGATAGCTTTCATTCCACGTTGTTTTCTGAATCTGGCTTGAATAGCTGGCAGCTCCCTGTCAATATACTATTGTAATCCTTTTAAAATTTTCTTCAGCAAAGTTTTACTTACATATAATATTAATGATATGTTCAATGTTTTCCGCACTTTGGAGTGGGGCACAGATATGGATCTTTTCTGATGGTTATCCAGGTGGCTTTCTTCCAAATTTCTTGATGTAGACAAGTGTGCGCTTCCAGGGCTGTATCAGTTTGTTGAAACTTTTTAATTTTTATTCTGTCAATACCTGAAGTCTTGTTTTTCTCAAGCCATGATGTTTTCAATAGCCTCATATTCATGGGAAAGTTGAACAATGAATAAGCATAACAGTGAAAGAATTGATGCATTTGAGTTATAGTGTTGGAGAAAACTGTTAGAAATACCATGGACTGCCAGGAGAAGAAACAAATCTGTGCTGGAAGAAATATAGTCAGAATGTTCCTTAGAAGCCAGGATGGCATGACTTCCTCTCTCATATTTGGGACATATTATCAGGAAGGGACCAGTCCTTGGTGAAGGACATCATGCTTGGTAAAATGGAGGGTCACTGAAAAAAAGGAAGGTCCCCAGTAAGATTAATTGACACAGTGGAAGCAGTAATGAACTACCGTGTAACAATGTTTTTGAGCATCATACAGCACCAAGTAGTGTTTCGTTGTGTTGTACACAGGATTGCTATGTGTTGGAACTGACTTGATGGCACCTAACAATAACAGTGAAAAGGCCAGGGCTTAAACAGTCATGGGAATACTAGTGTGCCATTGTATGATGATCACAGGAATGCTAACCACAAGGTCAGAGATTTAAAGCCGCTAGTCTTTAAAGCTCTGTGGGCTAATGAGTCAGACTGCAAAGTCGTTTGAATTGCAAGGTTGGTGGTTCCAGCTCACCAGCTGTTCCTTGGAAACCCTATACAGGGTTGCTGTGGATTGGAATCGACTCGACAGCACTTAACAAGCCACTCCTCAAAAATCCTTTAGTCACTATGAGTTAGAACAAACTCACCTGCACTTAACAGCAATAAGAGTAGATAGTAATAAGTGATTTAGTATCGATAGGTCCTGGGTGGTACACATGATTTACTCTTGGCTCTTAACTGCATTTATACCTATAATTACAATCTGGGGTGGCACTGTAGGTTAAAGCTTTGAACTGCAAAATCATTTTGTACCCCAAGGTTGGCAGTTCAAGCACACGATTTGCTTCTTAGAAACCCTATACAGGGTCACCATGGGTCAGAACTGACTCGATGGCACTTAACAACAGCAACAATAATGTTATTGAGTCCTGGTGTGGCAAGTGAGTTTATGCACTGGACTGCAAAGTCAGTTTGAACCACAAGGTCAACATTTCAAGCTCACAGCTGCTTCTCAGAAACCCTACATAGTCTTACTATGGGTTAGAACCATCTGGACAGCACTTACTGCAACAACAATGTTACTGAATAGTTAACTATGAATGTTGGTGGTTTGAATCCATCAAATAGCACTCTTGAAGAAAGTTCTTCTGATCTATTTCTGTAAAATCATAGCTGCTGAAAACCCTATGATACACAGTTCTACTTTGAAACAAATGGGTCTTCCATGAGCTAGAATTGACTCTAAGGTAACTGGTTTGCTTTGTTTGTGTTTTTGTTTGTTTGTTTGTTTTGCAGAGGTATATGTAGGGAAAGAACAGTAACATTCCAGGATTTTGTATAATTCATTAATTCTTAGAAAATGCATTCAATTTGGAGACAATAAAAAGGTGCTGATGCTTTGACGTGTTATTGTTAAGTGCCATTGAGTCTATTCCTACTCATAGCAACCCTTATAAGGTTTCTGAAGAGTAACTGGTGGGTTTGGACTGCTGGCTTTGTGGTTTGCAGTCCACTGCTGATCCTACAGTGCCACACCAGGAGTTTTGGCAACAGTTGTCATGAAATGATACATGTTAGAGAAAGGACACTTTATCTGTCCTTAATTAGTGATATTTAGTGTAGTTAGTTTCTTATTTATTTGACATTTAATGTAATCAGTCTTTTATTTATTTAATGATATTTAGTGTAGTCAATCTTTTTGCCCTTCTTTAACTCCTTGATTTATCATAACTATTGCTAATACCACACGATGAATATACTGTTTAAAAAACACTTCTTCAGTGACAGTAATAAATGTAGTGTCTTTTCCTTTAAATCTGCTGATACTGTTTAGAGAGCAAACACATAAACACATAGCAGCCTCCTTGCGAAAGATGAGGGCAGAAGATGTAGGTTCTGCTGTCTCAGAGGGCTTCAAATTTTGTCCCTACTACTTGAGATTTTGAACTTGGATACTGCATTAAGCTTAGATATGCTAGTTATCAAGTGTAGCCAAACAGCTGTCTCCTGATTACATATCTTAGAAGGACAAATATGGTATTTATCCCAACCAAAGTCAACTTCTCCTGGCTTGTTGACTAGCCACAAGTTTATAGAGGGTTCTGCCAACAAAAGAAGCTTAAGAGATGTCAGCTGGGAGTCAAAATATTTTTTACCCTCATCCCTGGCATCTTTAGGCTCAAGATGCATTTGTTGTTATTGTTAAATGCTATGGAGTTGGTTCCGACACACAGTGACCCTGCATAGGATTTCCAAGAAGTGGCTGTTGCATTTGGGCCACCAACCTTGTTATTACTATTCCAGTGCTTATCCTACAGGGCCATACCAGGACTCCAAAGTTGTGTTGTCACTCCTTTAAATTTGCATTCATGAATTGTGAGAAAGGCTGAAAAAACCTTAGCAGATTTAGTCATATGTCATACCTTATGTAAGAATCATGTGTAAAAAAAATTTTTCTTTTTTTTTTTTAAATATAAAAATGTCACAAAATTACAGGCAATTTTGAAAATAGAGGAGAAAATATCAATCATAATACCAACACTCAACATAAAAGCTCCAAGTACAAGAGTTGTGGCTTCTCTACTTTTGCTTTTAATATGAATGAGACATTTTTTATTACAGTGGTCATAATATACTCTTAACACATTTTTTTCTCCTTTATTAATGCTAATGTAAGAAATATCTTAATATGCTGCTATCTTGACTCACAATCATCCATTTTAGACACTGCTTGGTTTTCTATCCAGTAGATATACTAGAATTCTCTGGCTAGTCTCCTAGTTTAGTCATCTAGTTTACTTTCAGCATTTTCAATTAAAAATCTATTTCAATGAATATCTTATGATCATTGTGTTTTCCATATTTTGGGTAATTTATTCAAGATTAATCCCCAGGTCATATAATGACATTTGTTTTAAATTGGAAACATTGGTGAAGACAATTACCGGAAGAGTCAAGAATAGTTAGTTTCCACTGGGCTGGTGAATGGGGGTGAAGAAGTGGAAAAAGAAACTGTAGAAAATATTTTCAAAGAAAAATATTATAGAGATATGAACATGAAGCGTGACTGAAGAGGTCCTGTAAAAAGCAGGGTGGTTTAGGATCTAGGATCCAGAACATCAGCATGTCCATGAAGTTAGCAATGTTGGTGGTAGTGGTTATATGCCACCGAGTTGGCTATGACTCATTCTGAAACTGTACTTTTTTATGGGAGCAGAAAATCTCATCATCCTCCTATGGAGCCACTGGTAGATTCGAACTACTGACGTTGTGGTTAGCAGCCCAGCTCAAAAACCATGACGCCACTAGAGCTCCTTAAAGTTAGCAATTGGAGAAGAGATCTCTCTTTCCTTTATGTGAAAGAAGATTGTAATTGTAAGCGTGAATGCAAGAAAGCTTGTTGGTGTGTTTGTACGAAGGTTACACACATACCCATTGCCATTGAGTTGATTCTAACTCCTAGAGACCCAATAGGATAGTTTAGTACTTCCCATAAGGTTTCCCAGGCTGTCATCTTTAACAAAAGCACATCTTCTGCCACATCTTCCTCCCCGACAGCAATGGTAAGTTCAAACCATGGACCTTTCAGTTAGCAACTGAACTTTTAACTACTGCGTCACCAGGGTCCTTTTGAAGAAGGTTGCTATTGTTGTTAAGTGGCTTCAAGTTGGTTCAAACTCATAAAGACCCCATATATGGTTTTCAAGGAATGGCTGGTGAGTTCAAACAGCTGACCTTGAAGTTCAAACTGACCTTTCAGTCTAGTGTTTATTCTACAGCACCACACCACGACTCCTACAAGAAGCTTGTTGTTGTTAAGTGCTGTTGAGTGGGTTCCAACTCATAGCAACCCTGAGTAGGGTTTCTGAGGAGCAGTTGGTGAGTTTGGTTTGCCAACCTGGTAGTTCACAACAACCTTGCAGTCCAGTGCATTATCCTGCAGGGCTACACCAGGACTCATTAAAAAAGTTGTTGTTGTTGTTAAGTTCTGTGGAGTCAGTTCCAACTAAAAGCGACCCTGTATAAGTCTTCTGAGGAGTGGCTGATGAGCTAGAATCACTGACATTATGGTTCAAACGGACTTTGCAGTCCAGCGCATTAAACTGCAGTGTCATATCAGAGAATCCTTAAGTGATTGCTGAAGTCATCTTCTGGAAAAAGACAAGAACATGTTTGAAATAGCCACTATGAAGAATGACTCATGATGTGGTGTTGCAGGGAAAGCACTGGATTGTGAACCTGTAGGCACTGTATGATAAAACCTGGAATGCAAACCACAAGGTTGGTGCTTCAAACCCACCAGATGCTCCTTGGAAACCTTGTACAGGGTCACTATGAGTCAGATTCCACTCACCAGCATTTAACAACAAATAAAGAATGAAATAAAATCATCAATTTTAGCTTATTTTGGCTGGTATTTTCTTTTGTGCACTTTCAACTCATTTCTTCGTTGTTGCATTCTCTCTCATCAAGTGGACCCAGGTGGTCACCAGTGAGCATATCAGGCCGTCTGCTTGCTTTCATTTCCTGAGTAGTTTTGTTTGTTCTCTCTCTGATGGGCATAGGCTTTTCCTGTTTCAATTGATCCAACATCAAACTGCTTACTTGAAATTCAAAGTGCCAGTGATTTTTCTTTCTCCAGGTCTTTGCTTCCAAGTCATATCTGTTCTCTCAGTAGTTCTGGGTGGGGTTCAGGTTTCCTCCTAAGCCTCTTACTCTATACACAGTGTCCAGGCTTAAAATAAAGCCAGTTCATTCCGGGACATTCCTAACTCCCCTTTACATATCCAATCAAGTATACGTTGAAGTTGAGTTTACAAGCTCTCTGTATTCCTGACACCCAAGTGCCTTTTTCCCCAGGTGACCCCAGCAGCAGCTTTTCTCCGCTGAGTTGCAGTGTAACACCTCTTGCATGCCTTGCTTTCAGCTATCACAGTTAACAATAAGCAAAGTAACCATTTAAGAATCAGAAGAGTCACTTTCATTCTTTCATTCTTTCTCTTACAAAACCCCATACTTTCATGAGTCTGAAGCCATTTCAATGAGCTCCACTCCTGACACCCAAACCAAATCCAACCCACTGCCATCGTGTCCATTCGGATTCATAGTAACCTATAGGACAGAGGACTGCTTCCTTGGGTTTCCAAAACTGCAAATCTTTAAGGGAGCAGAAAGTCTCATCTTTCTCCCATGGAGTGATTGGTGGTTTAAAGCACTGACCTTGTGGTTAATAGCCCAATGTTTAACCCACTGTGCAACCAAGGCTCCTTAGTATATGTACTTAAACAAAGAATACTGTCATCAAGTCGATTCTGACTCACAGAAACCCTGAAGGGCAGAGTAGAACTGCTGCTTTAGGGTTCTGAGGCTGTAAATCCTTAAGGGAGCAGACAGCCTCATTTTCTTCCAGCAGAGCAGCTGAAGGGTTTGAATGATCAATTAGCAGCTCAACCCTGACTTATGTACCTGGGTTCTTTGAAATCCTAAACAGAATCACCTGTAGCTAGTCCCATCTTCACATTGTATGTTCTGGGGTGGCGTACCAGCATTTCCTTTTCTATCAAGATCACAGATCTGAGGATCCCACTTTGAGAACTACTGTACTAGAGACTCCATTTTAATCAATGATAAGCTGATAAGGATTCAACATCATTTTGAAATCAAACACTGTTTCATGTAAAATAATGAAAAAGAAATGATTTTTCACAAATCTGCTGCACGAGACCTTTTGAAAGTGTTGAAGAGCAAAGATGTCAGCTTGAGGACTAAGGTGCGCCGAACCCAAGCCATGGTATTTTCAATACCCTCATATGCATGCGAAAGCTTGACAGTGAATAAGGAAGACCGTAGAAGAATTGATGCCTTTGAATTATGGTGGTGGAGGAGAATATTGAAAGCGCCACGGGCTGCCAAAAGAACCAATATATCTGTTTAGAAAGAAATGCAGCCAGAGAGCTCCTTGTAGGCCAAGATGGCTAAGCTTCATCTCTCATACTTCATATTGTCAGGAGGGACCAGTCACTGGAGAAGGATATCATGTTTGGTAAGGTGGAGGGTCAGAGAAAAAGAGGAAGACCCCCAACGAGATGGATTGGCCAAGTGGCAGCATTGATGGACTCAAGTGTGGCAACAATAGTGAGATTGGCCCAGGATTGGGGAGTGTTTCATTCTACTGTGCATAAGGTCACTATGAGTTGGTACTGACTGGATGGCACCTAACAACAACAACAAAGACAGACTACTTGCTTTAGTTTACATTTATCTAGGAGGACCTCTTTTCCCATTCCTTTATTTTGTTTTCATATTGTTTTAACAGTGTTTTATTGTGAGTAACATATTGCTGCTTTTTGCTTTTGAACACAGCGGACTTTGAATGCATCAATCCAGTTCATTCTCTTAGTGTTATGTTGTAGTTGTTTCATCTTTTCCTACATTCAAACAATTTTTATCATTTTGCTTGCCTCCTTTCACCTTTTTTTGAATTATTATTACTTTAAAGGTGCTAGTCATTCAAAAAGGAGCTCTGGTAGCATAGTGGTTACGAATTGGGCTGCGAACCACAAGGTCAGCAGTTTGAAACTACCAGTTGTTCCGCGGGAGAAAGATGAGGCTTTCTGCTCCCGTAAAGATTTACAGCCTCGGAAACCCTGTACAGGGTCGCTATGAGTCGGAACTGACTCCACGGCACATAACAACAACAACAAGTCATTCAAAGCCTCATCTTTAATCTGGATGGTTGTATAAGGAGTTCTGGTGGTACAATGCACTAGCTGCTAATTAAAAGTTTGAACCAACTGAGCAGCTTCTTGATCTGATCTGTAAAATATTATATCCTTGGAAACCCTATGGAACAATTTTACTTTTTCATGCTTGTAAAAGGTCACTATTAGTCAAAATCAATTCACTAGCATGGAGCAGCAGCAATTTTTTATATGGACTCTTGGGTGAACTCAGTTGCCAACCAAAAAATTAGAAATTCAAGTTCAACTTGAGGCATCTTCAAGGAAAGGCCTGGCAAGCTATTTCTGAAAAATCATTAATGAAAACTCTGGGAGTGCTGGGTAAGCACTGGACTGCTAAATAAAAAGTTAGCAGTTCAAACCCACCAGCTGCTCCTTGAAAAGGTCACTATATGTGTCAAGACTGACTCGATAGCACTTAACAACATCCCATTGAGTTGCCATGAGTCAGGATCAACTCAATGGCAGCTGGTTGGAAGTTTGCATATATTTGTTACAAAGATGGTTTCCACCCCTTTCCGCACTCGCTTAAGGAGGTGCAGATGATTGTACTATAAGCTCTATACAATATATGAACTAGTTCCTAGACTAAGACACTATTTCACAGCATCATGCTCGATATCCTGGTCCTTCTTATTCTTCCCGTTTGTAGGAACAGGCCTTTGAAAAGTAGCCTCCTTTTTGGTCCTTTTTTCCCCCAAGTCTGTGATATCCTAGAGAGGCTCTCACCTTTCTGCTCTCACTGTTTACTTTCAAGTTCCAGGATTTGCTAAGATATATTATAACTCATTAGAATTTCAGGAATGACTTTAGTTTCTAATTCCACATGAGTGAATGAATTCAGAGGCAGTGTTTATGGAATCATACCACTTGGATTTTAACCATTTCCCCCACCCCTCCTCTTCTCATTATCAAGGATAGTGCTTTGCTGGTGGCTACTTTGAACTTCACTGTATCAAAGGAACTTGGTGTGCTGCAATTAATTGCTTTTGTATGGCCATCCTAGTCATGGTCTTGTAACTCCCATTAAATGACTTGTTGTTATGTGCCATGGAGTTGGTTCCGACTCATAACAACCCTGTACAGGGTTTCTGAGGCTGTAATCTTTACAGGAGCAGAAAGCCTCATCTTTCTCTTGCGGAACAGCTGGTAGTTTTGAGGACTATGCAAACAAGGTGCATGGAACCCTTGTAGGGAGTCTTCTAATGCAAATAATGTGCATGGAATGATTGTGAGTGTTGTTAATGTAATTAAGGTGCTTGGAGCAGCCCTCGGAGGTGGTTGGTCAGTTTTGCTATCCAACTAGACTTAAAAAAGAGCCAATGCAACAGATTGAGGGGAGGTCTCACTCACCAAGAAGAGGAGTTAGAAGTGGAGCATGGGGTTCCTGTGTTGAGAACCTCCTAGACCCATAGACAGAGTACTGTAACATTGGAGAGTTGGCAATGGCATGAGGCAACAGCGACATAAGGTGACATAAGCAGCAAGAGGTGGCCTCAACAATTTCAGCAGGACCTGGTGACAGCAATAGGGACAAAGCTGTCCTATATGAAGAACTGTATTCTCAGTTGTTTCTGTTACTTCCATGTTGATCCTGATCTCCAGTTGCAGCCTGTGTAAAGCCAAGCATAACCCACTGCTGTTAAGTTGATCTCAACTCACTGTGATTCTGTCGGGCCGAGCAGAACTGCATGCATAGGGTTTCCAAGGCTGTCAACCTTTATGACAGGAGACTGCCATAGTTTCTCTCCTGGAGCAGTTGGCAGATTTAAACAGCTGAGTGTTTTAACTAGTGTAGCACCAGGGATTATTTTTAACCTGTTTGTAAACTCCACAATTATGAGTAGAATCCCAGAGTTCTGTGACTACTGCAATGAACTATCATTCTCAGCAGAAAATATGAGAGTGCTGTTGAAAGGTCTACCGGTATCAGGATTGGTACAAAGGCTCGTGGGTGGAGGTATGTCTGACCTTCATTTCATAGGAGTCAACTTTAGCTGATCTTGATTCTTTCTATTCCTTCTGAAGTTTGAGGACCTCTAATACCACCATTTTACACTTGGTCTCAGCTGTGGGATGTATTCTGTAGGGATATGCTTACAGAAACAGGAACAGTTATTGCTGACTGCTGTCGAGTGACTCATAGGGTTTTCATTAGCTAATTTTTAGAAATAGATCACCAGACCTTTCTTCTAACAGACTGGATTTTAGTCTGTTTTAGTTTGCAGGCTCTACTGAAACTTAATCAACATCAGAGCAACATATACTAAACATCAGAACAATATCAGAACACGTGATACTCACGTGCATGATTATCGTTGACCAGGAATCAGATTTAAGTCTCCCACATGGAAGGGGAGAATGAGGATTCTAAAAACACTTAATTGTGCTCATGAGGAACCTGTACATAGACCAAAAGGCAGTTGCTCAAACAGAACAAGGGAACACCACATGGTTTAAAATTGGCAAAGGTGTGCGCCAGAGTTGTATTCTTTCACCATATTTATTCAATCTATGTGCTGAGCACATAATCCGAGATATTGGAATATACGAAGAAGAATATAGCATCAGGATTGGAGTATGACTAATTAACAATCTGTGATATGCAAATGATACAACCTTGCTTGCTGAAAGCAAAGAGGACTTAAAATTCTCATTGATGAAGATCAAAGGTAACAGCCTTTGGTATGGATTGCCCCTCCATGTAAAGAAAACAAAAATCTTCACCACTGGACCAATAAACTACATCTATGTAAATGGAGAAAAGACTGAAGTTGTGAAATAGTTCGCTTTGCTCAGCTCACCCATCAGCACTCATGGACTAGCAGTCAGGATATCAAACAATGTATTACATTAGACATATCTGCTGTACAAGATTTCTTTAAAGTGTTCAAGAGCAAAGATTTCAGTTTGAGGACTAAGGTGTGCCTTACCCAAGCCATGGTATTTTCAATAACCTCATATGCATGTGAAAGTTGGACACTGAATAAGGAAGACCGTAGAAGAACTGATGCATTTGATTTTTGGTGTTGGAAAAAAATATTGAAAGTACCATGGACTGGCAAAAGAATAAACCAATCTATGTTGGAAGAAGTACAGCCAGAATGTTCCTTGGAAGTTAGGATGACCAGACTTTGTGTCTCATACTTTGGACATATTGTCAAGCAGGATTAGTCACTGGAGAAGGATATCATGTTTGATAAAGTATAGGGTTTGATAAAAAGAGGAATTAGATGGATTGGCACAGTGGCAGCAGTAAGGGGCTCAAGCATGTTAATGATTGTTGGCACAGGATCAGGAAGTGTTTTGTTCTGCTGTGTAAAGGGTCCCTATGAGTCAGTACAGACTCGATGGTAACTAACAACAATAATACATGGAAGGGAAACATTATGTCACTGAAATGCCCATGCCCCCATAGGAAGAGTATAGTAACTCAAACACAGAAGGACTTAGGGACTTAGCTATTTTTCCATCTACTTCTGTGCCTGTTTAGAAGGCAAACTGAACGTGAGCGAGAGTGCACTTTTTAAAGGAGTAAACTTCAATGCTCTGTAACGTATTTTAATAAAAAGGTAAACAATTCACTCACTTTGTTTAAATTATCAATGACATGTGACATGTCTCACAGCAGAGCTCAACACACTCATGGATGCCTGACCCAAGCTTAATCTTGAATCCTGCTTTAACCCTTTATTCTATAGGCTTCCTTTGACAAAGTCCTAGGCACCTGCTGGGGAAATACAATAAAAAAGCATGTTCCAAATCCAGAAAGTGTCTCCATAAATATACATGACAAGGAAAAGTTTTCTTACTGACTATATATTAACCCAGAATGGGATGTATTATAGGAAATCCAATAAAGATGTTGCAAAGACAGAAATGAATCTGCTTGTGTGTCTTTACAACCCAATTCATTCATGTCATGTTTTTAAGAAATAATTGCTAATTTTCTAGTATCCTGGTGTGGTGGTGTTGGATAAGAACTGAACTGCTTGCTAAACACAGGTCAATGGTTCAAATCCAGCAGCTGCTTCTTGGAAACGTTATACAGAGTTGCTATGATTTGAAACCAACTTGAAGGCACTTAACAACAAAAACATGGCACTATACTAAAATAATGCTAATATTTTTCCAGGAAACTGTAAGATAGGGGTGTGATCTTTCTTGTTGATTATAGCTCAAAAGGGATGGCTCCCAGGTTCTTGAAAGAGTTCCCTGGTTCACATATTTTTTCAGACAGAGAAAGATCTTACAATTAGAGTTTTCCAAAGTAAATTATGGAGTCCTGACATGGCGTTGTAGGATAAACACTGGACCACAGGATCAATTTGAACTGCAAAGTGGATGGTTCAAACTCACCAGCCACTCTTTGGGAACCCTATACAGGGTTGCTGTGAATTTTAACCAACTCAAGAGCACTTACAACATCAACAACTAAGTGAATTATAAACTGAAGGGCATCATGCTTGGTAAGGTAGAGGATTAGTGGAAAAGGTGAAGATTCCCAAGGAGACGGATTGATACAGTGGTCGCAGCAATGAGTTCAAGTGTAGCAACAACTGTGAGGAAGATACAGCACCAGTCAGTGTTTTGTTCTATTGTGCATAGGGTCGCTATGAGTTGAAATCAACTCGACAGCACCTATCAAAAATAGCAAAGTGAACTGTAAAATAAAGGAGTAGGGAATTTCTACCTTTATTTTGAATAAGGAAAATAAGACTTCTGATTTTAAATTTGTATTTACCCTTATACACAGGTCTGCTTGCATCTTAAGGTTCATACTCTCTGTACAGTTAGAGCTTGTTTCCTTTTCAAGAGGAGACTGGACCCAGCTTCTATTAGTTTATTTCGGGGACCTGTGGTTAGGTTACATCATTCTCTTTACCATGGGTTGAGGTGTGCTCTTTGTGTATCTGACAAGAATATTTTCTTATTTTCTTATGCCTTTACAAGGAAAACTTTGCTTTCCTGAACATGCTCAAGACATTTCCTAATTGTATTTTTGCATTGCAGTTTGTCTTACAATAAAAGATTTGGCATTCTGCAGAAGCAGCAAGGTTTATTGAGGAATATGATTGTATGAACTGAGCAACATGCAGGGAAGCCACAATCTGCTTCAATATGCTAGAAGGAGAGAAAAGAGCGTGAATACACAAGTATCTAGAACTAACCGACAATTTTTCTGATTGGATGATATTTACAAAGCTTTGTGTAATCACTCACAAAATGATCATGAAACCCTAGACATTTCAGTTAAGAAACCATAAACATTAAAACAAAAGAAACTTGTGTTTTTCCAATCTGTAAACATCTTAAAGCTAGCTTGGATAAGCATTTTACAATTTTTTATTGTGAATTATGGGGATATTTACAGGACGTATCATCAGTTTTTCACATTCAACAATTCATATGAATTTTGTTTCATCTCACTGATTACAATGCCCTCAATGTAACACCACTTTCTCCTACTTCCTCCCTGTGTTTTCTGTTTCAAAATCTCCTTTTTTCCTAACCCTTCGGAAAGTTGTCCTTGGGTAAATGCTGCCCTTTTGATTTTAAATGGTTGATTATTCTAAGGTGCCTGTACCTCACTATTGTTATTATTCTCCATATAGACCTACCTATTGTTTGGCTGAAAATTGAGCCATGAGGGTAAGTTCAGTACCAGACTTGAATTTTTCAGGGGACGTGGCTTAAGCAGTCTCTCCAAAACTCACTGTGCAAGGGAAGGAGTGGAAAGCAGGAATCCTAGAACATTCTATTGTAATCTTAGCTATTCCTGACCCCCACTTTTATTAGCTAATGTCAGTTAAAGTTTTACAACATTCAAGTTACAGAAAAAAAAAAAAAAAAAGACATAGATAAAGCTTAAGGGGGAAAAATGGAGTCTAAAAAGTAGGGGTCTAATCTAGATACAGGCCAGCCATTTAGTTGTGCCAAATGCCTCAGATTTGGGAGGTTACGTACATACTCCCCTTTTTAATCAAGCCACCACTATTGGGTAGTTATCACATTCACGTACCCATGAGTAACCTTTCTTCAGCAAAGACTTTAGACCAGCTGCTCTTTAGAACCAACTCAATGGCACTTAAAAACAATTAAGTGATAGATATGGTGTTAACCAGAGTCCTGGTGTGGCGCTGTAGGCTAATGAACTGAACTGCACAGTCGGTTTGAATCGCAGTCGGTGTTTCAAGCTCACCAGCCATTCATTGGAAACTCTACACAGGGTTACTATGGGTCGGAACCAACTCAAAGGCACTTAATAACAACAATGGGTGTTTATCATTACCTTGTCAACCTTTTGGGTCTCATCTTCAGGGTGAGGTAATTTTCATTGGGGTTAGTGAAGCAAGCAAGATCATGTTAGAAAAATAAGTTGACTTCCTAAATGGATTAACTCAAGGTGTGAAATAAGTCTCCTCTGAATCTTTGGTAGCCAGTGGAAGATACCTTTAAAAAAAAAAAAAATTCATAGGGGCTATTACATGCAACGTCTTCTGATGAATCTTTGCAATGTTTTGTTCTACTTTACCTGAGATATTTATCCCAAAACAACAAGAAGTATTAGCAATGATGTAAACGTGCACTGGTTGACTTAACTAAAATTGGGGGCTATTATATTATCCAATACAACTTTATCAAAATACTTTACTGCCTTTTGTGTAGCTGTCAACTTTCTTGCAGTGCCTTAAACAATTTGTACCACGCTGTTGTTGTTAGATACTGTCAAGTCTTTTTCAATTTATAGCGACCCTGCATACAACAGACGGAACACTGCCTGGTCCTTCCCAATCCTCACAATCTTTGTCATGTTTGAGTCCGTTTTGGTAGTCACTGGTCAATCCATCTTATTGAGGGTCTTCCTTTTTTTCATCAAGTGACTGGTCGGCTCAAGCCTCCATTCCTGTGTTTAGCAATCCAGTGCTTATCCTACTATACACATATATAGTGTTCTTCTTAAGTGCCCTCAAGTTGGTTCTGACTCGTATTAGGTTATTGAAAATATCATGGCTTCAGTTAGGCACATCTTAGATCACAAAATGACATCTTTGCTCTTGACCTAATTAAAGTGAGTTTTGCAACAGATATGGCCAGTGAAGTACATTGTTTGATTTCTTGAGTGCTGCTTCCAGGGAACCAACGACTCTTCTGTCAGTTTGTCATACTGTGCTGGCTTACATATTGCTGGGATGCTAGAAGCTGTCAACAGTATTTTAAATACTAGCAGGGCCACACAGAGTAGACAGGTTTCAGCCGAGCTTCCAGACCAAGACAGACTAAGAAGAAGGAGAAGGAAAATACTTCTGAATGTTTAGCCACTAAAAACCGTATGAATAGCAGGGGAACACTGACAGATAGCATCAGAATAATGAATATTAAAACATATGATGAATCGCACAAGAATATTATCAGATATAGTACTGGAAGATGAGATTCTCAGGTTGGAAGGCACTCAAAATACAAGTAGGGAAGAGATATCTCCTTAAAATACAGTTGATCATGATAAGATGTGAAGGGAGTAAACCTTTCTGGATCTACATTTGCTGATGGGGTGCAGTTGAAAATGAGGAGAAACATCTAAAAACACTCATTAATAATCAGAACAAGGAATACATGAATGTGGGAAAATTGGAAGTTGTCAAGCATGAAATAGAATGCATAAAAATTGATAACTTAGATATTAGTGAGCAGAAATGGATGGGTATTGGTCATTTTGAATATGAAGATCATATAGTGTACTATTACAGAAAGGACAAATCGAAGAGGAATTGCATCACATTCATCATTAAAAAGAACATTTCTAAACCTATCTTGAAGTATAATGCTGTTTGTGATAGGATATCCATATGCACTAACCACTACAGCCAGTGCTGATGAAATCGAAGAATTATATCAACTTCTTCAGTCTGATATTGATCAAGCATGCAGTCAAGATGTATTGATAATTATTGGTGATTGGAATGCAATAGTTGGAAACAAACCTGTAGTTGGAAACTATGGTCTTGGTGATAGAAATGAGGCTGGAGACTGGATGATAGAATTTTATAAGACCAATGAGTTGTTAATTGAAAACACATTTTTAAAATAACATAAAAGGTGATTATATACATGAACCTCACCAGATGGAATACTCAGAAATCAAATTGACTATATATGTAGGAAGAGATGGTGGAAAAGTGCCATATCATCAGCCAAAATCTGGCCAGGGTTAGACTGTGCAACAGACCATCAGTTGCTTGTTTGCAAGCTCTGGCTGAAGCTGAAGAAAATTAAAACAAGTCTACAAGAGGCAAAATCTAACCTTGAACATATGCCACCTGAATTTAGAGATAGCTCAAGAACAGATTTGATGTATTAGACACTAATGTCCGAAGGCCAGAAGAGTTGTGGGATGACATTAAGAACCTAGTATAGGAAGAAAGCGAATAGTCATTAAGAATATAAGAAAGCAGGAAAAAAATAAAATAAATGTCAGAGGACACTCTGACACTTACTCTCCAGTGTAGTCAGGCTAAAGCAAATGGAAGAAATGAAGAGATAAAAGAGCTAAACAGAATATTTCAAAGGACAGCTTAAGAAAACAAAGTCAAGTATTATAATGAAATTTGCAAAAGTGTGGAGTTAGAAAACCAAAAGAGAAAAACACACTCAGAATTTAATCAAGCTGAAAGAAATGATGAAAAAAATTCAAGCCTCAATTTGCAATAGTCCTGGTGTGGTGCTGTAGGATAAGCGCAGGACCACCTGGCCATCTGATTGAAAGGGATCCATATTTGTGCCCATTCCAAAGACAAGTGACCCAAAAGAATGAGAAAATTATCAGACAACATCATTAATATTTTATGCAAGTAAAATTTTGCTAAATATAATTCAAATATTCCTATAACAGTACATTGATAGAATAATGCCAGAGATGCAGTTTGGATTCAGGTGAGGAGGTAAAACAAAAGATATCATGGTGACATCAGGATGATCTTGGTTGAAAGTAGAGAATACTTTGCTATTTGACTATGCAAAGGCCTTTGGCTGTATAAATCATGACAACCTATTCCTAACATTATGAAGAATGGATATTATAGAATACTTTATTGTGCTCATGAGGAACCTGTATATAGACCAAGAGACAATCAGTCAAACAGAAGGGGACACTGAATGGTTTAAAATCAGGAAAGGTGTGAGTCAGGATTGTATCCTTTTACCACACTTATTCGAGTAATATGCTGAGCAAATAATCTGAGAAACTGGATTATGTGATGAATAACATGGCATTGGGACTGAAGGAAGACTCATTAACAACTTGTGGTATACAGATGATACAATCTTACTTGCTGAAAGGAAAATGAAT
>NW_006408532.1:20451237-20453139 GCF_000296735.1 Chrysochloris asiatica | reverse complement strand
AATCTTGTGGCTCACAGTCCAGTGCTGATCCTACTGCACCACACCAGGAGTATATGTGTGTGTGTGTATATATATATATATATATATATCTTGGTGTGATGCTGTCTGTATAACCGACTCATAGCGACCCCATGTACAGCAGAACAAAACAATGTCCCATCCTGGGCCAACCTCACTATCACTGTCACACTTGACACCATCAGTGATGCCACCTGGCTGGTCCATCTCGTTGGGGGTCTTCCTCTTTTTTCTGACCCTCCATCTTACCCAGCATGACATCCTTATCCAGTGACTGTTCTCTCCTTACAAAAATATCCAAAGTATGAGAGACGAAGCTTAGCCATCCTGGCCTCCAAGGAGCACTGTGGCTATATATATATAATGGAGTCTTGGTGTGATGCTGTAAAATAACCACTGGACCTAAAGTTTGGTTTTAACTGTAACATCAGCAGTTCAAATTCACCAGCAGCTCCTCAGAAACAACCCTATACAGGGTCACTATGAGTTGGAACTGACTTGACTGCACTAAAAACAGAACTTACTCGACTGCACTAAAAACAAACAATATATATATATATATATTATATATGTATATATATTATATATACTCATAAGGGACACAAACTATATCCTTTTCATATGCAAAATGGGGATGCTTTAATTTATCTGCACAAATCAATTTTCTAATATCACTTAGTACATGATTACATTTAGACACAGGAGAAACCAATGGATCTGAATTTTCATGCAAAGATTATGAACAGGGATGACTGAACCAGCCTTTAGGCCAGTTACCAAACCAGCATTAGACTTCTAGTACTTACTACTGATTAGAAATGTGTTTACTCTCCAAGCGTTAGAGAAAAACTACTCGGGGGGGAAAAAAAAGTAAAAAGCCTAAATATCCTTCATTGTGAATTGAATTACAAAGGAAAAAGACTGGAATTATAAGAACAGCCAAAATTGTCAATGAAGTTTACAACAGTCATTAATATTTATGGAGTCTTAGTCTGTGATCTAAGGAGCTCTGGTAGCATAGTGGTTACAAATTGGGCTGCGAACCTTAAGGTCAGCGGTTCGAAACTACCAGCTGCTCCGCGGGAGAAAGATGAGGCTTTCTACCCCTGTAAAGATTTACACCCTTGGAAACCCTGTACAGGGTCGCTATGGGTCGGAACCGACTCGACGGCACATAACAACAACAACAACAAGTCTGTGAATTTGGGATTAGCTCTCTTCCACAGTTGTCTGTTTCGGGCCACAGGGGCATTTGAAAGAAATCTTTAAATCTTCACTGGGATGGCTAGTCCAAAGAGGAGATTATACCCAGGATAATTTTGAAAGTTGGATCCAAGGTGTTACTCCTCCAAGTATGGCTGCACAGGGATTGATGAAAAGAGGTAGATATGGTCCCTTCCAACAAAGTTCAAATGAGTTCTTTAGTTGATATCTTTACCAATATAAATATTCTTTTGAAGCTCTGTTAGGCAGGCTTTAAGAAACCAATTTTTGTTCATTAAAGGTTTCTCCACCTGTGAAAATACTCTTAAGAATATTGGATTAAATATTGACAGAATTTAGTAAAGCTAGGTGAGACTTTTTTTTTTTTTTTCTTATTAGGCCCAGACCATAAATTAATGACAGGACTTCATCATATTCTGTCTTTTTTCTTGTCTCAATCTCTTCCCTCTGGGTCAAATTTTGGTGTTTTAGGAACTTTTCTGTAGTCCATCCTCAACAGTTAAAATTGTCAGTAAGTAAATCTTGAGAGTTCCTCTTTATTTATCATAAGGTAGAAATAATTTCTAAGGCAACTTGTGTTTGGCTATCATATCAGTAAAGTTTAATCTTCGTACCTTTGCTGCTGTTGTTGTTAAGTGCAATCAAGTTAGTTCCGACCCA
>NW_006408532.1:20447204-20450222 GCF_000296735.1 Chrysochloris asiatica | reverse complement strand
TAGCGACCCTATATAGGGTTTCCGAGGAGCATCTGGTGAGTTTGAACCACTGACCTTGCAGTTCAAACCGACTTTGCAGCCCAACACATTAACCCACAGCACCATACCAGGACTCCTTCTTTAATGTATGAATCAGTTATTTCAATAACTAATATCACTATGCTGACTATAAAGTATTTCTAATTTTTCTTTAATGACATTAAGGTTTCTTTTCTGGTCACAGTTTTAGGTTTCTCTTATATTTCTTAGGAGTCCTGGTGTGGTGTTGCAGGATAATGTGCTGGACTGCAAGGTCAGTTTGAGCTGCAAGGTTGGCTGTACAAACCCACCAGTTGCTCCTTGGAAAGCCAGTACATGGTCACTGAGTTGGAACTGACTTGACGGTACTTAACAAAAATAACAACTTATATTTCTTCTTGATTATCTTATTATATATTCATGTTACTTTTACTATTATTCTCTAACGCCAACATCATAGTTTAAATGCATTGACTTTTCTATGGTCTTCTTTATTTATTGTGCAGCTTTCAAAGGCATATGAAGCTATTGAAAATACCATGTCTTGGGTAAGTTGCATCTAAGCTCTCAGACTGATATTCTTGCTCTTTAACAGTTTAAAGAGGTCTTGTGCAACAGACTTACCTAATGCAATAGGTCACTTGATTTCTTAATTGGTGCTTCCATGAATGTGAATCCAAGCAAAATGAAGTCTTTGACAACTACATTCTTTTCTCCATTCATCATGATTTATTTATTGGTCCAGATCTGAGGACTTTTGCTTTCTTTACATTGAGGTGAGATCCGTATCGAAGTCTGTAGTCCTTGATCTTCATCAATAAGTTCTCTTCACTTCCAGCAAGCAGGGTTGTATCATCTGTATATCGCAGGTTGTTAATAAGCCTTCCTCCAAAAGTGATGACCTGTTCTTATTCATTAAATCCAACTTCTCAGGTTATTTGCTCAGCATACAGACCGAATAAGTATGGTAATAGGGTAAAACACAGGCACATATCTTTCCTGTTTTTAAGCCACCCAACTGAAAGCCTTTGCATAGTCAATAAAGCACAAGTAAACATATTTCTGGTATTCTCTGCTTTCAGCCAAGATCTACCTGATATCAGCAATGATATCTTGTTCCATGTCCTCCTCTCATTCCTGCTTGATTGTCTGGCAGCTCCCTGTCAATGTATAGCTGAAATAGTTTTAAATCATCTTCAGCAAAATTTCAATTTCCTGAGATATTAATTATATTGTTAGATGATATCTGCATTCTGTTGGGTCATATTTCTTATGGCTAGGCAAACATATGGATCTCTACCAATCATTTGGCTTCGGGTCACACACACAGCTGTCTTCCAAATTTCTTGGCATAGATGAGTGATTGCCTCCAGTGCTGTATCAGTTTATTGAAAGATTGTGACTTGTATTCCATCAATTCCCAGATCCTTGCTCTTTTCCAATGACTACAGTACACCTTAGACTTCTTCCTTAAGTACCATTGACCCTTGATCATATACTACCTCTTGAAATGATTGAACATTGAAGATTTCTTTTTGGTACAGTGACTCTGTGTATTCCTTCCATCTTATTTTGATGATTTTCCTGTGCCATTCAATATTTTGCACAAAGAATATTTCAGTATTTCAAGTCAAGACTTGCACTTTTCCCCTCAGTTCTTTCAGCTTGAGAAATGATGAGTTTGTTCTTCCCTTTTGGTTTTCTAACTCCAGATCTTTGCACATTTCATTATAATATTTGACTTTGTCTTCTTGAGCTTCCCTTTGAAATTTTCTGTTCAAATCTTTTATATCCTCATTTTTTCTATTTGCTTTAGCATCTTTACACACAAAAGCAGTGTCAGAGTTTCTTATGACATCTATTTTGGTATTTTCTTTCTTCCTTCTCTTCTTAGTGAGCTTTTGCTTTTGCCCTGTATGATATTCTTGATGTCAGTCCACAACTCTTCTGGTTTGGGGATGTTAGTGTCTAACGCATCAAATCTGTTACTGAGATGTTCTCTTAATCAGGTGCAAAATGTTCAAGGCCATATGTTGATTCTCATGGACTTGTTTAATTTTCCTGAACTTTAGTATGAACTTGTAAATGAACAGTTGATAGTCTGTTCCACAGTCTGACCATGATCTTGCTTTGTCTAAATATATGGAGCTTTTCAACTGTCTCTTTCCACAGATATAGTCAGTTTCATTTCTGTGTGTTCCATTTGGTGAAGTTACGTGTTTTTTTTTCTTCTTTTTTTTAAGAAAGCTATTTGCAATAAATAAGTCATTGGTCTTGCAAAATTCTATCATGCATTCTCCAGCATCATTTCTATCATTAAAGCTATTATTTTCCAGCTACTGATCCTTCCTTTTAGTTTTTAACCATTGCATTCCAATCACCAGTAATTATCAATACAACTTGATGGCATGTTTGATCAATTTCAGATTGAAGAAGTTGATAGATTCAATTGCATCAATGGTTTTAGTGGTTGGTGCATAACTGGTCTTGCTTGCAGGTTTATGGATATTATCCTATCACAGACAGTTTTATATTTCAAGATAGATCTTGAACTGTTCTTTTTGATAATTATCATGGAGCTCCTCATCAGGATGCCATTCCTCTTCTATTTGTCATTCTTAGTAAACAATGTGATTGTCAGAATCAAAATGGTCAATACCAGTCCATTTCAGCTCACTAATGAAATGTAGCACATAAAGATATATTTCATGTTTGACAACGTCTAATTTTCCTAGATTTGTACATTCCATAGCCCAATTATTAATGGATGTTTGCAGCTGTTTCTCCTTATTTTGAGTTATGCCCCATTAGCAAACGAAGGTACCAAGGCTTTACTCCATTCATGTCATCATGGTCAATCAACTCTACTCTGAGGCGGCAGCTCTTTCCCAGTATATTTTGAGTGTCTTCCAACCATGTTCCAGCACTATATCTGAAAAATTTCTAGTGTTATTCATCATGTTTCAATATTCAGTACTTTGGTGCTATTTGACAATGTTT
>NW_006408532.1:20435738-20446034 GCF_000296735.1 Chrysochloris asiatica | reverse complement strand
ATATATTTGTATATACTTTGTTGTTGTTAAACACTGTTGAGTCTGTTGTGACTCATATTGCTCTTGTGTAGGGTTTCCAAGGAGTGGCTGGTGGGATTGCACTGTGGATCTTGTTCAAACTGACCGTGCAGTTCAGTTTGTTATCCTGCAGTGTCACATCAGTACTCCGTTTATATATATATTGACCTAAAAAGAAAATGCATATGATCTTGAATATTAAGTCAATTTAATATCAAGAAGTTATCCCAAGAGCTAGATAATTATTTTAAGCCTATAGGCCAAAAACTACAATTATGTTGGAAATGAAGTTTGTTAAAATGGTTTGTATTGTCTTTCAAAACTTTATCATTTAATTTCATGTCTATCTATGTGATTTCTATGATTTGTCTTCATGGAATTCTTTTACAATTGAGAGAACTTGATGAAATAAATGTTCATCCAAAAAGGCAATGCAAATGAGAACTTGTTTTCCTAAGTGATTACAGAAATTCTAAATTATTATAAGTATATCAGCTTATAGTGTTTGGAAACACGAACCTGAAACATGTCCCAATAGAGGTAAATCCAGGTTCATTTAATAAGAAGCTAAGAATAGGTTAAACTTTAGTTTTCCAAAGTCAAATATAATTCTTAGCAGAAAGTCTCCCGTGGGGTTGATAAGTGTGTTGTTTCACAATGGGAGTTCTCTTGTGATTGCTGGGCAGTTTAATTCTCTGGTTTATCTCATGGCTATCTTTTGGTTGGTGACAAGTGTCTTCAAGTCTTTTAGGATCCTCAAACCCATGTCCAAAAATTTTTATGTCTTAAAACTTGAGAATTACTTCAAAATAACCATATGGAACCTGGTTTCATTCCTTCTGAGCTTAATTCTTTCTTCCAACTGCTGACGTAGACTCTTACTTTAAATATAGGTGTGGATGACATCGGAGAGCAAGAAATGGAAATCTGGCATAGTAGTTCCTTACTTTCGTTAGCTAGTTAACCCAGAAACAGTATCCTGCAAGGAAGTAATTTTATTATCCTGATGTCTCTTAGAATCTTTTAGGTACCATTCTAAATAGGCAACCTATTGAGAGTTTCTTAAAATCTGAGAGTATTTATTTTCTAATTCGATATACAGAAAAACCAATTTAGATAACTAAAAAATCCTTAAAGTAGCCTCTGATTTTCCAGATTATGTCTAGTAAATTGATGCAGTCAAAAATAAGTATGCTGTGCTTGCTTCCGTGGTACATATGCTAAAATTGGAACGATACAAAGATTAGCATGGACCTTGCACAAGGATGACACACAAATTCAAGAAGCATTCCATATTTTTTAGATGATAATGTGGAGAAATGGAGCAGCTGAGGACTCTAGATTCATGGAGAGAGAGGAACTGTGTGCTGGTGGCCATGGGGAAGACTTGCAGAGTGTGCCCTTTGGTTTTTTCAGTTTTGTATATTCCTTAGTGTTTTGGTGCACATCCCTTATCCCCCAAAAAACAGAGGGAATATAAACAAATACTGTTGAATGATGAAGCACAGAGGGAATTGTAATCATTGCAATGAAATGAAATACGATAGGATGAGTGTAAAATTGATGTTCCCCCATGTAAACTATCACTCAATTCACAATTAAAAAAAAAAAAAAAATAAGCATGCTATGAGACCAAAATACTTGTTCAAGTGGGAGGCAGGAGTTCCAGAAGAAAGCTATGACTGATCTCTAGATGTGGCATTACCCATTGAGAGGCAGAAGAAATATACTTGGGAAAACAGAAACAAATGTTATGTGCACAATCTGAAACAGATTGGCTGACTGTGATTTCCCTGGAGTCACACAAAAATTCCTGTGTGAGATTTGCCAGGGAGTTTGGTGCTTGTCATGTTTTGAAATGCACCTTTGTTGCCTGAAAATTATCTCGTTACTGATGGGCAGCCTAGTCCATCAGCCTGATCTCGTGCACAGGCTTATCCTTCCTTGAACATCTTTTAATTCAGGACGAGAGATCTAAGGGCTTTTACTTGCTGGAACTCATGCCCATGTTAATGTGACTTAAGGGACTTTGAGAAAACTTAGTAACAACCATATAAAACCTGGCTAAGCACAAATTCAAGCCAGTCTCACGGTAAAGAGATTTGGGAACAGAAACAAATTCTCAATAAAGCTTGAAGAGTTATGATGCAAAGAGACGAGAGCTTAGAGCTGCAAAATTACTTACCTTAAGGAAATTCTGTGGCATTTATAGAGGTGGAGAGAACAAGCTACTCTTCTGGTATCAGGACTTGGCTCAGATTCTTTACTCTTCAGGGACCACAGCAGGTGATGGTGATGCACCTTTGATATCTCACTTCTGACATTAGAAATACCATAGAAGATCTGATACTCTGTAAAAACATATATGTAAAGATTTATTGAGGAACAGAAAGTTTGAAATGCATACCATACAGAGAAAAGCACCATAGTTCTCATGTGCTGGAGAGAGAAAGAAGAATTTAAATACTATCAGGAACTGACAGTTTATTTTCTGATTGGCTAATATTTACAGAGCTTTGTGTAATAGATTACAAGGTTATCATGATATCCTAGAAGTTTCCATTGAAAAACTATAAACATTTCAAAATAACTTGTTTTCTAATCTGCAGATATCTTGGGGCTAAAATATATGAGTATTTCACAAAATTAGTTTTACAGGGGGTCTGTGAATTAAGTTTTCTAACTTAATTAATTCTTTCAAAGAGAGACCTGGTCTCTTATTTTAAATATAGGGATGGACAGCAAAGAAGGACGTGGACAACAGAGTTCCTGGAACAATCTATTGTAATCTTACCTACATTCCTGACCTCATTCTTATTTATTAAGAGCAAGTATAGTTTTACAACTCGTCTGTCAGTTTGTCATACTGTAGTGGGTTGCACATTGCTGTGATGCTGGAAACTATGCCACCTGTATTTTAAATCCTGACAGAGTCACTAATGGTAGACAGGCTTCAGCTGAACTTCCAGACGAAGACAGAGTAGGAAAAAGGAGAGGTGGACTGCTTCTAAAGGTTTAGCCACTGAAAACCTTATGAATAGCAGTGGAACACTGCCAGCACCAGAATATCGAATATTGAAGCATTATGAATAATACCAGAATATCGTTAGATATAGTGCTGGAAGACAATGGATTGGCACAGTGGCAGCAGCAATGGACTCAAACGTAACACTGATTGTGAGGTTGACCAATGACCAGGCAGTGTTCTATTCTGCTGTGCATAGGTTTGCTATGAGTTGGAACCAACTTGATAACACCTAACAACAACAATAGTTTTACAAAAGTCCAGCTGCGGGGAAAAAAAGCAGAAAAAAAAGCTTAAGGAAAAAGAAAATGAAGTCTAAAGTAAAATGAAGGAAATGTGGTGTCTCTGGAGGATAATCGCTGGACCGTGAGCCACAAGGTCAGCGATTTGAGCCCACTAGCCTGTCTTCCGGAAAAAGATGAGAATTTCTTATTGCGCAAAGATTTACAGCCTTGGAAACCTTGTGCAGGGTTGCTATGAGTCAGACCCGACTTGAGGCACTTAACAATAACAACAGAGTAAAATGTAATCCAATTCAAACTTGGATCAGCCAAACAACTCAGGTTTTGGAGTTTGTTTATATAAGTTTGGAGATTGTGCTGACTCTGCCACCTTCTTTTCCTACCAGACTACCTTGAAATATGCCCCTGATACCGTAAAATGGGCCTTATTGTATGTAGAGTTTATGAATATGAAAATCAGGAAATTTGCTTGATTGTAGTGCAGTCTTTATTATAATTCTTTTTTTCATTGAGCACAAAGCCTCTCTCAGCATTTGAAACAATTAATGAAACCCAGTTGTTGGGGAAAAGAAGATCAAGGTGAGATTGTAACTCTTCTAAATATTTCATAGTTTAGTAGTCAGTCTATCTCTAAAATAAAGTATCAACATCAATTTAGCTTTCAAAATTCTTGATTACCATTTCTTTTGTGGTTGTGAGCACTGCTTTATTTGAGTTTTTAAAATGGGAACATAAACTGTTGACTGTAGTTTTCTGGTGTTTGTTTTTGTTTTTAATTTTTAATTCCAAAAGTATCAAAGGAACTACGATTTCACTAATGCCTGTCAATTCCCATGATGAAATGAGGTAATCTATGGAAATTGCCACAGAAACGAAACAAATAACAAAACTTACCATCTAAAAATGATCAGAAGTAATGCTTTTCTAGAATATTTATATGTACATGATAAAGTTTAGTTTAATGTGAATATATTTCTTGACAAAAAAATTAAAATAAATTGCAAGACAGAAAGCCCATTTGTCTGTGGAGACAAAATATCTAACTCAGAAGAGTCTTGATGCAATTTCTGTGGTCCTATTCTCGTTAACCTGTTTTCCCCTAATGTGTTAACTTAAAATACCAATTTAGCAGTGTTGTATAATATAGTAAGTGCACTGGCTCTGAAGTCAAAACTGTAGACTGAAGATTTAGTCTTCAACTTGAAAACGTAACTTTTTAATGAGATGACTTTGAGAAAGTCAATTAACCACTCTGAATTTTGTTTTCCTCATTTTCACAGGATGTGTTGAGAGTTAAAGATGATAGACACGTAATTAAACACACACACACACACACACACACACACAAAAAAAAAAAACTATGTTATGAGCTGGGCTTCTAACCACAAGGTCAGTAGTTCAATTCTACCAGTTGCTCCGGGGGAGAAAGATGAGGCTTTCTTCTCCTGTAAAGATTTACAGCCCCAGAAACCCTATACAGTGTCAGTATGAGTTGGAACTAATTCAATGGCATACAACCACCACCACCACTATACAAAATACTATATAAACATAAGGAATTCTTTTATATCTTTAAGTATGTGTCCATGGTCAATAATCTTTTCATTTTAAAAATAATGGATATACACATTTGGGGACTTGAGAATGAATTCACAATTATACCCATTCCTGGGTTACCAGCATGGTTAGGGTTCAAAGACCAGGTCATTATGTAAACATCTTCATTATGTGAAAATTAAGGATGATCACATCTGATCACAAAAATTATATAACTACCAAGTCACTGAGAATCATGGGTTTGCCACCTTTACACAAAGCTTTAACCATTAGAGCTACTGTTACTGTTTCCTCACATTGGTGTTTGTCACTGCTTGATTTTTGTCATTAATGTACAAAGTAGTCAGAGAGTAGATTTTTTATTATAAATGTGAAATGTCAGATAGCAAGATAGTCCATAGGCGAGGAGTAGGTGACTATAGTAATAACTGAAAACACTCAAATTTTAATCTCTTAGAAAAAATTAAAAAGCATTGTTCATCATCCAAATACTTCCTGGAGCTCAACACACAGATCCCAGACAAGATTAAATTAGGGATACATGCCCTATGTGGTCTCCACAAAAGCTCCTAACTAATTACCATGTGCGTAGGTACTCCTGTAACTCTCTCCAAATCCTACCTCGAATTCCAAGTGACATCCTCTGTTTGAACTCCATCTACAGCCTACACATATTCTAGCTTTAGAAACAACAGCCACCTGTTCTATTTTCCCCATCTGAAGGTCTATTTCTTTATCATCACATACCTCCACACAGCAAGAGAATTTAGCCAACTCTAAATTTGTGATAAGATTTAAACAAGACAATACGCCAATGTCAGGTCTAGAATTAGAATTTTTATCTTTATGCAACATTTGTGAAAGATAGAATAAATAGTTGTTCCTAATCATTTGAACTGTGGAGAAGGTTATCACATTGAGAAAGGATGGCATTTTTACTGAAGAAGTGACTAGATAGTGTTTGGGATATTTTAATCTTGTTCTGTTTGTGAGGCTCAATGACCTTTGAGAAGAAACATGTGATTCAGGCTGACAGAATAAAGAAAAAAAAAATCTTAATGTGGTAGAGATTTCATTTAGCCTAAAGCATTCTGTTGTTCCTTAATAGTATATTCTTATTCTTAAAACTAGTTTTCTTTGAAAAATAAACAGAAAACTATGAATTTTTTCTAAGTATGATGAGGTAAATTGACTTTCTTAAATCTCATAGTATTATGCCTTCACCTTCCTAAAGATTATATGCTGAGAACAGAAGGCCAGAAATGCCTTTTGACATAACATTGTTAATAAAGTGATTATTGATACTGGGCTTATGATTTGTCACCAGAATTTTATTTCTTGTTATATTAACTCTCAAGCATTATAGTTTGGACAGCTTTCAGGCTGCTGTAGGAATCTGAAATACTCATACTAAGCTCATGTTTTTAAAATGTATATCATTGAAAGGACAAAAGAAATCAGATAATATAAAGAATTGTCCAAAATTTAAGCAATATCGCTATTTTATCTGCAATAACTTTCAATATTATATTTTTCCAGCATAATTTCAAAAATTATGAAATTCTTTCTATTTGTATGCTATAAATTGACAGTATGTAAATATCACTTATGAGACTGTAAAGCACATTGAGATATCAGATTCGAACATGGCTTTCATCTGACTACTATATTTTGTTCTTAATATCATCCAGACACACCACCACTCTGTTCAAAAGTTGTAAAAGACTTACTAGAGAAATGCATTGCTTAGACTGGTGGTAGCTTTTTAGTGACTGTGAGTGGAAACTTGGAGGGTAAAAGTACATTTTTCTGAGTGTAGCGGCACAGAAAATGGAACTCAGCAGAGTCCTATTGGCACCATGCTGCCAAATTAACAAATATACAGTCTTTGAAGAAACACAACCAAAATAATCTTAAGAAACAAGGAGGGGAGAGTTCACTTGCTTTCTTAGGATGTATCATCATGTAAACGATCAGTAAAAACAAGGAAAACTCTCAATGAGATGGGTTGGCACAATAGTCACAACAGCTTCAGACATACTAGTGATCTTGAAGATTGGGCAATGAATGTTCTCTTTGTTAGGAATACATAAGATCACCAGAATCTGCACCAACTCCTTAGCAGTTAACAACAACAAATACCAACCTAACTTCAAACATATTGCTCTATGAGATAATATACTGATAATTTTAGCTATTAATCATTATTTTTCTTTTATTTGTAGTCAAAAGTATTGGCATTATTGGCATACTAGTTCTCCTGGATTTACAATTTGTTCCAGCTTCAGTGGTGTAGTAGATGAATCTATGTCATGTGGAAACATATATAGACTAGTACGTTCTTTGTAAAATTATCATACCTTTCACTATAATAACATTAACTATGTTATTGTTGTTGTTAAGTGTCATCAAGTCGGTTCCAACCTATAGCGAACCTGTACAGGGTTTCCAAAGAGCGGCTGGTCATCTTGAACCACCGACCTTGCAGTTCAAATGACTTCACAGTCTGGCCCATTAACCCATAGGACATATCTTGACAAGACATCTTCTTCACTAAAACACTGCTTGTCCACACTTCATATTTCATGAAAAATATTTAAAAAGACAATATTATGGGTTTGTTTATTTTTACCAGTGCCTTGATATTTGGGCACAATTTATCACTGTGCTGTCTTCATTGAATTCTATAATTTGCTGTAGACAGTCATTCTTGTAGGATTATTGTGTTTTCCCTTTAGCTTTTTCCATCATTCTTAATTTGCTTTGCTGAAATACTCTACATCTTTGTCTGCTTTACAGAGCCCTTCTTTTTACTTGTGTGAATTAATAACTAACCAGAGGGACCAAACAGTTGCCTACACTCATATCTTCCATGACCTCTATTCCAGGTCTGTTTCCAAGCACAGCTCAGTTTTAATGGAAGGTCTTGTATATTTGATCTTAATATCTTTTTCCATTCACAAAAACATTTTAAAGGAAATCCAAGAATCACAGGAATAATTTGTTTGTAAATACTTCAAAATGTATTTCTAAAGCTCCTTTTAAAAATATCTATAATATGTTTTTCATATATCACACAATAACAATAATTTCTTAGCAAGTCCATAGTAAATGTCCTCAGTCACCTCATGAGTGCAATTGATATGTGATTTGTCTGGTGTATCAGGTTGTAAAATCACACACAAAGTCCATACTTTGCCAATGATTATACTTGTCATTACTGAAACCTGTATTTTTAAATAAAAATATTTTGTAATTTTGATCATATTATTTTTTTGTTGTCTCACATTTCTACTCCTTCAAATCCATATTGTTTAAATTAAAAAAAAAAAAAATTGTTGTTGTTGTTAGGTGCCATCGAGTCAGTACCGACTCATAGTGACCCTATGTACAACACAAAGAAACACTGCCCGGTCCTGGGGGGTCTTCCTCTTTTTCTCTGACCCTCCACATTACCAAACATGATATCCTTTTCCAGTGACCAGTCCCTCCTGACAATATGTCTGAAGGATGAGAGACGAAGTTTGGCCATCCTGGCTTCCAAGGAGCACTCTGGCTACACTTCTTCCAACACAGATTTGTTGGTTCTTTTGGCAGCCCATGGCACTTTCAATATTCTCCTCCAACACCATAGCGCAAAAGCATCAGTTCTTCTACAGTCTTCCTTATTCACTGTTCAGCTTTTGCATGCATATGAAGTTATTGAAAATACCGTGGCTTGGGTCAGGTGCACCTTAGTCCTCAAGCTCTTGATATTATTAAGTCCTTGTGATAGTCATTATTCATTTGTTAGGCCTATTCGTTTGTTTTCATTCTGGTTAGTGATTTTTTAATCTTATTTTGGGGTTGGATGGGTTGTTTTTAATGGATGTCCTTTGTGCCTTATATGGTGGTTTTACATTTGTTTCGGCAGGTTTCATCAGTTGTAAGCTAAGTGTTTATAATAATTCCTTAAAGGATAAGCAAGGTGGGTTTGAACCACAAGGTTTATGGTTCAAACTCACCAGCTGCTCCTCAAAAACCCCATGCAGGTTTGCTATAAGTCAGAATCTACTCAGTGGCTTTTAACAACAGTACTTCAAAAGGGCAGTGCTTATTCTTACAGATGCTTGGTACTCAGAGTGTGTTCATCCAACCAGTAGCACGAGCATTACAGGAACCCTTCTGGAAATACAGAATCAAGAACGTTAAGGAATCAATGGTGGTGGTACCTAGATTTTAAAAGGTTAAAAGTGATTCAAATCCATTTTGAGAAGCACTGCACTAGAGGAATCTTCTTGGGTTCCTAACTTCTAACAGATCCTCGTGTGGCACCTTAGGATAAGCAATAGACCACAAGGTTGATTTGAACCACAAGGTTAGCAGTTCAAACTTACTGGCTGCTCCTAGGAAACCACATACAGGGTCACTGAGTCGGAACCAACTCAATGGCACTTAACAGCAACAACAATCTATTTTTACCTATGGCCCTGAGAAGAAAGGAGAGTTCAGCTTTTTTCTTCAGACAGGTGCACAGAGCTTTCTACTTCCTAGTTTACAGAGTAGGTCTCTGTGAGCACTGCTTGATTCAGTTCTTTTGGTTGCAATTCATCATGCAGTTTGTGGCCTGCACGTCCCTCCCCTTGTAGATGTTGCAGTCTTTAGCCCCGTAGGCTAAATGCCATTTCTATTCTCCTATGAGATTCTTATATTTTTTCAGAATGCATACTCTGACTTTGTATTCTCTCTTCATTTCGGATATCTTGATTTACATCAAAATTTTCTAAATATTTTTGAAAAACAGTGTTTTCTTTTTTATGTTTTTAGTATTTACATATTTTTGCAAAGTGAAAGACTTCTTGTTAATTATTTCTGACTGTACTGCTGACAGATAATCCAGATTTTAAAGGGCCTATCAGTAAACTTGTGGCAGAAAGAGAGAGCTAGCAAACTATATTGAACAACAGAGTTATTTAATTTTGATAAAATAATAAGTAATATTGGCTTAATTATGATTGTCAATAAAATTAAAGTATATAGCAGCACTTTGGAATTAATAGGAGCAAAAGACTGGGAAAGGAAATGAAAAGAAAATTTACTAAGTTGATGAAATTAATGAAAGTTAAAGAAGAGATAATATACTAAAATGTGTTAAATAGAAAACACAATAGGCAATAGAGTAAATAATAACTGGGATGGAAGGCATCTCAGAAAATTTGCATTTAGTAAATCTCTAAGGGAAATAAATAATCAGAATGGTGTAATCATAAAGAAAATATAGGTGTTTTTTCTTGTGTTTGTGTGTATGTGTTTTTGAAAAATCACCAAAAATGAAGTGGCAATATATATATATACCTTATATAAATATGTGTGTGTGTGTAATTGACAAAAATAAAACAGGCAAATGTAAAAATGTAAAAGTAAAATAAAACAGAAAAGGAAGGCAAAAATAATTTAGACAAAGCAGAATTTAAA